>NC_088908.1:30656365-30971210 GCF_037157495.1 Lathamus discolor
TTGCCAAAAATGGCTTTAAAGTGCTTTGGGATTTGCAAAAATTGGTTAGAAATGGCCAAAATGGCTTTAAAGTGCTTAGACATTAGCAAAAAAGGGTTAGAAATGGCCAAAAATGGCTTTAAAATGGTAGAGATGTGCAAACTGGAAAGAAAAAGCCAAAAAAGGCTTTAAAGTGCTTAAGGATTTGCAAAAATGGGTTAGAAACGGCCAAAAATGCCATTCAAAATTGTTTAGAGATGTGCAAACATGAGTTAGAAATGCTAAAAATGGCTTGAAAGTGCTTAGAGATTTGCAAAAATGGGTTAGAAATGCTAAAAATGGCTTTAAAGTGCTTAGAGATTTGCAAAAAAGGGTTAGAAATGGCCAAAAATGGCTTCAAAATGGTTAGAGATGTGCAAACTGGATAGAAAAGGCCAAAAAAGGCATAAAAGTTCGTAGAGATCTGCAAAAATGGGATAGAAACAGCGAAAAATGCAATTCAGAATTGCTTAGGGATGAGCAAACATGAGTTAGAAATGGCCAAAAATGGCTTCAAAATTGTTAGAGATGTGCAAACTGGATAGAAAAGGCCAAAAAAGGCTTAAAAGTTCGTAGAGATCGGCAAAAATGGTTAGAAATGGCCAAAAATGTCATTCAAAATTGCTTAGAGATGAGCAAGCATGGGTTAGAAATGGCCAAAAATGGTTTAAAAGTGCTTAGAGATGTGCAAAAATGGGTTCGAAATGCCAAACATGGCTTTAAAGTGCTTAGAGATTTCCAAAAACTGGTTAGAAATGCCAAAAATGGCTTTAAAGTGCTTAGGGATTTGCAAAAATGGTTAGAAACGGCCAAAAATGCCATTCAAAATTGCTTAGAGATGTGCAAACATGGGTTAGAAATGGACAAAAAATGGTTTAAAAGTGCTTAGAGATGTGCAAAAATGGGTTAGGAATGGCCAAAATGGCTTAAAAGTGCATAGAGATGTGCAATAACGAGTTAGAAATGCTGAAAATGGCTTTAAAGTGCTTAGGGATTTGCAAAAATGGGTTAGAAACGGCCAAAAATGCCATTCAAAATTGCTTAGAGATGTGCAAACATGGGTTAGAAACGTCCAAAAATGCCATTCAAAATTGCTTCGAGATGTGCAAACATGGGTTAGAAATGCTAAAAACGGCTTGAGAGTGCTTAGACATTAGCAAAAAAGGGTTAGAAATGGCCAAAAATGGCTTCAAAATGGTTAGAGATGCACAAACTGCATAGAAAAGGACAAAAAAGTCTTAAAAATGCTTAGAGATCTGCAACAATGGGTTAGAAACGGCCAAAAATGCCATTCAAAATTGCTTAGAGATGTGCAAACATGGGTTAGAAACGTCCAAAAATGCCATTCAAAATTGCTTCGAGATGTGCAAACATGGGTTAGAAATGCTAAAAACGGCTTGAAAGTGCTTAGACATTAGCAAAAAAGGGTTAGAAATGGCCAAAAATGGCTTCAAAATGGTTAGAGATGCACAAACTGCATAGAAAAGGACAAAAAAGTCTTAAAAATGCTTAGAGATCTGCAACAATGGGTTAGAAACGGCCAAAAATGCCATTCAAAATTGCTTAGAGATGTGCAAACATGGGTTACAAATGCCAAAAATGGCTTTAAAGTGCTTTGGGATTTGCAAAAATTGGTTAGAAATTGCCAGAATGGCTTTAAAGTGCTTAGACATTAGCAAAAAAGGGTTAGAAATGGCCAAAAATGGCTTTGAAATGGGTAGAGATGTGCAAACTGGAAAGAAAAAGCCAAAAAAGGCTTTAAAGTGCTTAGGGATTTGCAAAAATGGGTTAGAAACGGCCAAAAATGCCATTCAAAATTGCTTAGAGATGTGCAAACAAGGGTTAGAAACGTCCAAAAATGCCATTCAAAATTGCTTAGAGATGTGCAAACATGGGTTAGAAATGCTAAAAATGGCTTGAAAGTGCTTAGAGATTTGCAAAAATGGGTTAGAAATGCTAAAAATGGTTTTAAAGTGCTTAGAGATTTGCAAAAAAGGGTTAGAAATGGCCAAAAATGGCTTCAAAATGGTTAGTGATGTGCAAACTGGATAGAAAAGGCCAAAAAAGGCATAAAAGTTCGTAGAGATCTGCAAAAATGGGATAGAAACAGCGAAAAATGCAATTCAGAATTGCTTAGGAATGAGCAAACATGAGTTAGAAATGGCCAAAAATGGCTTCAAAATTGTTAGAGATGTGCAGACGGGATAGAAAAGGCCAAAAAAGGCTTAAAAGTTCGTAGAGATCGGCAAAAATGGGTTAGAAATGGCCAAAAATGTCATTCAAAATTGCTTAGAGATGAGCAAGCATGGGTTAGAAATGGCCAAAAATGGTTTAAAAGTGCTTAGAGATGTGCAAAAATGGGTTCGAAATGCCAAACATGGCTTTAAAGTGCTTAGAGATTTCCAAAAACGGGTTAGAAATGCCAAAAATGGCTTTAAAGTGCTTAGGGATTTGCAAAAATGGTTAGAAACGGCCAAAAATGGCATTCAAAATTGCTTAGAGATGTGCAAACATGGGTTAGAAATGGACAAAAAATGGTTTAAAAGTGCTTAGAGATGTGCAAAAATGGGTTAGGAATGGCCAAAATGGCTTAAAAGTGCATAGAGATGTGCAATAACGAGTTAGAAATGCTGAAAATGGCTTTAAAGTGCTTAGGGATTTGCAAAAATGGGTTAGAAACGGCCAAAAATGCCATTCAAAATTGCTTAGAGATGTGCAAACATGGGTTAGAAACGTCCAAAAATGCCATTCAAAATTGCTTCGACATGTGCAAACATGGCTTAGAAATGCTAAAAATGGCTTGAAAGTGCTTAGACATTAGCAAAAAAGGGTTAGAAATGGCCAAAAATAGCTTCAAAATGGTTAGAGATGCACAAACTGCATAGAAAAGGACAAAAAAGTCTTAAAAATGCTTAGAGATCTGCAACAATGGGTTAGAAACGGCCAAAAATGCCATTCAAAATTGCTTAGAGATGTGCAAACATGGGTTACAAATGCCAAAAATGGCTTTAAAGTGCTTTGGGATTTGCAAAAATTGGTTAGAAATGGCCAAAATGGCTTTAAAGTGCTTAGACATTAGCAAAAAAGGGTTAGAAATGGCCAAAAATGGCTTTGAAATGGGTAGAGATGTGCAAACTGGAAAGAAAAAGCCAAAAAAGGCTTTAAAGTGCTTAAGGATTTGCAAAAATGGGTTAGAAACGGCCAAAAATGCCATTCAAAATTGCTTAGAGATGTGCAAACATGGGTTAGAAATGCTAAAAATGGCTTGAAAGTGCTTAGAGATTTGCAAAAATGGGTTAGAAATGCTAAAAATGGCTTTAAAGTGCTTAGAGATTTGCAAAAAAGGGTTAGAAATGGCCAAAAATGGCTTCAAAATGGTTAGAGATGTGCAAACTGGATAGAAAAGGCCAAAAAGGCATAAAAGTTCGTAGAGATCTGCAAAAATGGGATAGAAACAGCGAAAAATGCAATTCAGAATTGCTTAGGGATGAGCAAACATGAGTTAGAAATGGCCAAAAATGGCTTCAAAATTGTTAGAGATGTGCAGACGGGATAGAAAAGGCCAAAAAAGGCTTAAAAGTTCGTAGAGATCGGCAAAAATGGGTTAGAAATGGCCAAAAATGTCATTCAAAATTGCTTAGAGATGAGCAAGCATGGGTTAGAAATGGCCAAAAATGGTTTAAAAGTGCTTAGAGATGTGCAAAAATGGGTTCGAAATGCCAAACATGGCTTTAAAGTGCTTAGAGATTTCCAAAAACTGGTTAGAAATGCCAAAAATGGCTTTAAAGTGCTTAGGGATTTGCAAAAATGGTTAGAAACGGCCAAAAATGCCATTCAAAATTGCTTAGAGATGTGCAAACATGGGTTAGAAATGGACAAAAAATGGTTTAAAAGTGCTTAGAGATGTGCAAAAATGGGTTAGGAATGGCCAAAATGGCTTAAAAGTGCATAGAGATGTGCAATAACGAGTTAGAAATGCTGAAAATGGCTTTAAAGTGCTTAGGGATTTGCAAAAATGGGTTAGAAACGGCCAAAAATGCCATTCAAAATTGCTTAGAGATGTGCAAACATGGGTTAGAAACGTCCAAAAATGCCATTCAAAATTGCTTCGAGATGTGCAAACATGGGTTAGAAATGCTAAAAACGGCTTGAGAGTGCTTAGACATTAGCAAAAAAGGGTTAGAAATGGCCAAAAATGGCTTCAAAATGGTTAGAGATGCACAAACTGCATAGAAAAGGACAAAAAAGTCTTAAAAATGCTTAGAGATCTGCAACAATGGGTTAGAAACGGCCAAAAATGCCATTCAAAATTGCTTCGAGATGTGCAAACATGGGTTAGAAATGCTAAAAACGGCTTGAAAGTGCTTAGACATTAGCAAAAAAGGGTTAGAAATGGCCAAAAATGGCTTCAAAATGGTTAGAGATGCACAAACTGCATAGAAAAGGACAAAAAAGTCTTAAAAATGCTTAGAGATCTGCAACAATGGGTTAGAAACGGCCAAAAATGCCATTCAAAATTGCTTAGAGATGTGCAAACATGGGTTACAAATGCCAAAAATGGCTTTAAAGTGCTTTGGGATTTGCAAAAATTGGTTAGAAATTGCCAGAATGGCTTTAAAGTGCTTAGACATTAGCAAAAAAGGGTTAGAAATGGCCAAAAATGGCTTTGAAATGGGTAGAGATGTGCAAACTGGAAAGAAAAAGCCAAAAAAGGCTTTAAAGTGCTTAGGGATTTGCAAAAATGGGTTAGAAACGGCCAAAAATGCCATTCAAAATTGCTTAGAGATGTGCAAACAAGGGTTAGAAACGTCCAAAAATGCCATTCAAAATTGCTTAGAGATGTGCAAACATGGGTTAGAAATGCTAAAAATGGCTTGAAAGTGCTTAGAGATTTGCAAAAATGGGTTAGAAATGCTAAACATGGCTTTAAAGTGCTTAGAGATTTGCAAAAAAGGGTTAGAAATGGCCAAAAATGGCTTCAAAATGGTTAGAGATGTGCAAACTGGATAGAAAAGGCCAAAAAAGGCATAAAAGTTCGTAGAGATCTGCAAAAATGGGATAGAAACAGCGAAAAATGCAATTCAGAATTGCTTAGGGATGAGCAAACATGAGTTAGAAATGGCCAAAAATGGCTTCAAAATTGTTAGAGATGTGCAGACGGGATAGAAAAGGCCAAAAAAGGCTTAAAAGTTCGTAGAGATCGGCAAAAATGGGTTAGAAATGGCCAAAAATGTCATTCAAAATTGCTTAGAGATGAGCAAGCATGGGTTAGAAATGGCCAAAAATGGTTTAAAAGTGCTTAGAGATGTGCAAAAATGGGTTCGAAATGCCAAACATGGCTTTAAAGTGCTTAGAGATTTCCAAAAACGGGTTAGAAATGCCAAAAATGGCTTTAAAGTGCTTAGGGATTTGCAAAAATGGTTAGAAACGGCCAAAAATGGCATTCAAAATTGCTTAGAGATGTGCAAACATGGGTTAGAAATGGACAAAAAATGGTTTAAAAGTGCTTAGAGATGTGCAAAAATGGGTTAGGAATGGCCAAAATGGCTTAAAAGTGCATAGAGATGTGCAATAACGAGTTAGAAATGCTGAAAATGGCTCTAAAGTGCTTAGGGATTTGCAAAAATGGGTTAGAAACGGCCAAAAATGCCATTCAAAATTGCTTAGAGATGTGCAAACATGGGTTAGAAACGGCCAAAAATGCCATTCAAAATTGCTTAGAGATGTGCAAACATGGGTTACAAATGCCAAAAATGGCTTTAAAGTGCTTTGGGATTTGCAAAAATTGGTTAGAAATGGCCAAAATGGCTTTAAAGTGCTTAGACATTAGCAAAAAAGGGTTAGAAATGGCCAAAAATGGCTTTGAAATGGGTAGAGATGTGCAAACTGGAAAGAAAAAGCCAAAAAAGGCTTTAAAGTGCTTAGGGATTTGCAAAAATGGGTTAGAAATGGCCAAAATGGCTTTAAAGTGCTTAGACATTAGCAAAAAAGGGTTAGAAATGGCCAAAAATAGCTTCAAAATGGTTAGAGATGCACAAACTGCATAGAAAAGGACAAAAAAGTCTTAAAAATGCTTAGAGATCTGCAACAATGGGTTAGAAACGGCCAAAAATGCCATTCAAAATTGCTTAGAGATGTGCAAACATGGGTTACAAATGCCAAAAATGGCTTTAAAGTGCTTTGGGATTTGCAAAAATTGGTTAGAAATGGCCAGAATGGCTTTAAAGTGCTTAGACATTAGCAAAAAAGGGCTAGAAATGGCCAAAAATGGCTTTAAAATGGGTAGAGATGTGCAAACTGGAAAGAAAAAGCCAAAAAAGGCTTTAAAGTGCTTAAGGATTTGCAAAAATGGGTTAGAAACGGCCAAAAATGCCATTCAAAATTGCTTAGAGATGAGCAAGCATGGGTTAGAAATGGCCAAAAATGGTTTAAAAGTGCTTAGAGATGTGCAAAAATGGGTTCGAAATGCCAAACAGGGCTTTAAAGTGCTTAGAGATTTCCAAAAACGGGTTAGAAATGCCAAAAATGGCTTTAAAGTGCTTAGGGATTTGCAAAAATGGTTAGAAACGGCCAAAAATGCCATTCAAAATTGCTTAGAGATGTGCAAACATGGGTTAGAAATGGACAAAAAATGGTTTAAAAGTGCTTAGAGATGTGCAAAAATGGGTTAGGAATGGCCAAAATGGCTTAAAAGTGCATAGAGATGTGCAATAACGAGTTAGAAATGCTGAAAATGGCTTTAAAGTGCTTAGGGATTTGCAAAAATGGGTTAGAAACGGCCAAAAATGCCATTCAAAATTGCTTAGAGATGTGCAAACATGGGTTAGAAACGGCCAAAAATGCCATTCAAAATTGCTTAGAGATGTGCAAACATGGGTTAGAAATGCTAAAAATGGCTTGAAAGTGCTTAGACATTAGCAAAAAAGGGTTAGAAATGGCCAAAAATGGCTTCAAAATGGTTAGAGATGCACAAACTGCATAGAAAAGGACAAAAAAGTCTTAAAAATGCTTAGAGATCTGCAACAATGGGTTAGAAACGGCCAAAAATGCCATTCAAAATTGCTTAGAGATGTGCAAACATGGGTTACAAATGCCCAAAAATGGCTTTAAAGTGCTTAGGGATTTGCAAAAATTGGTTAGAAATGGCCAAAATGGCTTTAAAGTGCTTAGACATTAGCAAAAAAGGGTTAGAAATGGCCAAAAATGGCTTTAAAATGGGTAGAGATGTGCAAACTGGAAAGAAAAAGCCAAAAAAGGCTTTAAAGTGCTTAGGGATTTGCAAAAATGGGTTAGAAACGGCCAAAAATGCCATTCAAAATTGCTTAGAGATGTGCAAACATGGGTTAGAAACGTCCAAAAATGCCATTCAAAATTGCTTCGAGATGTGCAAACATGGGTTAGAAATGCTAAAAATGGCTTGAAAGTGCTTAGAGATTTGCAAAAATGGGTTAGAAATGCTAAAAATGGCTTTAAAGTGCTTAGAGATTTGCAAAAAAGGGTTAGAAATGGCCAAAAATGGCTTCAAAATGGTTAGAGATGTGCAACCTGGATAGAAAAGGCCAAAAAAGGCATAAAAGTTCGTAGAGATCTGCAAAAATGGGATAGAAACAGCGAAAAATGCAATTCAGAATTGCTTAGGGATGAGCAAACATGAGTTAGAAATGGCCAAAAATGGCTTCAAAATGGTTAGAGATGTGCAGACGGGATAGAAAAGGCCAAAAAAGGCTTAAAAGTTCGTAGAGATCGGCAAAAATGGGTTAGAAATGGCCAAAAATGTCATTCAAAATTGCTTAGAGATGAGCAAGCATGGGTTAGAAATGGCCAAAAATGGTTTAAAAGTGCTTAGAGATGTGCAAAAATGGGTTCGAAATGCCAAACATGGCTTTAAAGTGCTTAGAGATTTCCAAAAACGGGTTAGAAATGCCAAAAATGGCTTTAAAGTGCTTAGGGATTTGCAAAAATGGTTAGAAACGGCCAAAAATGCCATTCAAAATTGCTTAGAGATGTGCAAACATGGGTTAGAAATGGACAAAAAATGGTTTAAAAGTGCTTAGAGATGTGCAAAAATGGGTTAGGAATGGCCAAAATGGCTTAAAAGTGCATAGAGATGTGCAATAACGAGTTAGAAATGCTGAAAATGGCTTTAAAGTGCTTAGGGATTTGCAAAAATGGGTTAGAAACGGCCAAAAATGCCATTCAAAATTGCTTAGAGATGTGCAAACATGGGTTAGAAACATCCAAAAATGCCATTCAAAATTGCTTCGAGATGTGCAAACATGGGTTAGAAATGCTAAAAATGGCTTGAGAGTGCTTAGACATTAGCAAAAAAGGGTTAGAAATGGCCAAAAATGGCTTCAAAATGGTTAGAGATGCACAAACTGCATAGAAAAGGACAAAAAAGTCTTAAAAATGCTTAGAGATCTGCAACAATGGGTTAGAAACGGCCAAAAATGCCATTCAAAATTGCTTAGAGATGTGCAAACATGGGTTACAAATGCCAAAAATGGCTTTAAAGTGCTTTGGGATTTGCAAAAATTGGTTAGAAATGGCCAAAATGGCTTTAAAGTGCTTAGACATTAGCAAAAAAGGGTTAGAAATGGCCAAAAATGGCTTTGAAATGGGTAGAGATGTGCAAACTGGAAAGAAAAAGCCAAAAAAGGCTTTAAAGTGCTTAGGGATTTGCAAAAATGGGTTAGAAACGGCCAAAAATGCCATTCAAAATTGCTTAGAGATGTGCAAACATGGGTTAGAAATGCTAAAAATGGCTTGAAAGTGCTTAGAGATTTGCCAAAATGCGTTAGAAATGCTAAAAATGGCTTTAAAGTGCTTAGAGATTTGCAAAAAAGGGTTAGAAATGGCCAAAAATGGCTTCAAAATGGTTAGAGATGTGCAAACTGGATAGAAAAGGCCAAAAAAGGCATAAAAGTTCGTAGAGATCTGCAAAAATGGGATAGAAACAGCGAAAAATGCAATTCAGAATTGCTTAGGGATGAGCAAACATGAGTTAGAAATGGCCAAAAATGGCTTCAAAATTGTTAGAGATGTGCAGATGGGATAGAAAAGGCCAAAAAAGGCTTAAAAGTTCGTAGAGATCGGCAAAAATGGGTTAGAAATGGCCAAAATTGTCATTCAAAATTGCTTAGAGATGAGCAAGCATGGGTTAGAAATGGCCAAAAATGGTTTAAAAGTGCTTAGAGATGTGCAAAAATGGGTTCGAAATGCCAAACATGGCTTTGAAGTGCTTAGAGATTTCCAAAAACGGGTTAGAAATGCCAAAAATGGCTTTAAAGTGCTTAGGGATTTGCAAAAATGGTTAGAAAAGGCCAAAAATGCCATTCAAAATTGCTTAGAGATGTGCAAACATGGGTTAGAAATGGACAAAAAATGGTTTAAAAGTGCTTAGAGATGTGCAAAAATGGGTTAGGAATGGCCAAAATGGCTTAAAAGTGCATAGAGATGTGCAATAACGAGTTAGAAATGCTGAAAATGGCTTTAAAGTGCTTAGGGATTTGCAAAAATGGGTTAGAAACGGCCAAAAATGCCATTCAAAATTGCTTAGAGATGTGCAAACATGGGTTAGAAACGTCCAAAAATGCCATTCAAAATTGCTTCGAGATGTGCAAACATGGGTTAGAAATGCTAAAAATGGCTTGAAAGTGCTTAGACATTAGCAAAAAAGGGTTAGAAATGGCCAAAAATGGCTTCAAAATGGTTAGAGATGCACAAACTGCATAGAAAAGGACAAAAAAGTCTTAAAAATGCTTAGAGATCTGCAACAATGGGTTAGAAACTTCCAAAAATGCCATTCAAAATTGCTTAGAGATGTGCAAACATGGGTTAGAAATGCCCAAAAATGGCTTTAAAGTGCTTAGGGATTTGCAAAAATTGGTTAGAAATGGCCAAAATGGCTTTAAAGTGCTTAGACATTAGCAAAAAAGGGTTAGAAATGGCCAAAAATGGCTTTGAAATGGGTAGAGATGTGCAAACTGGAAAGAAAAAGCCAAAAAAGGCTTTAAAGTGCTTAGGGATTTGCAAAAATGGGTTAGAAAGGGCCAAAAATGCCATTCAAAATTGCTTAGAGATGTGCAAACATGGGTTAGAAACGTCCAAAAATGCCATTCAAAATTGCTTAGAGATGTGCAAACATGGGTTAGAAATGCTAAAAATGGCTTGAAAGTGCTTAGAGATTTGCAAAAATGGGTTAGAAATGCTAAAAATGGCTTTAAAGTGCTTAGAGATTTGCAAAAAAGGGTTAGAAATGGCCAAAAATGGCTTCAAAATGGTTAGAGATGTGCAAACTGGATAGAAATGCCAAAAAAGGCATAAAAGTTCGTAGAGATCTGCAAAAATGGGATAGAAACAGCGAAAAATGCAATTCAGAATTGCTTAGGGATGAGCAAACATGAGTTAGAAATGGCCAAAAATGGCTTCAAAATTGTTAGAGATGTGCAGACGGGATAGAAAAGGCCAAAGAAGGCTTAAAAGTTCGTAGAGATCGGCAAAAATGGGTTAGAAATGGCCAAAAATGTCATTCAAAATTGCTTAGAGATGAGCAAGCATGGGTTAGAAATGGCCAAAAATGGTTTAAAAGTGCTTAGAGATGTGCAAAAATGGGTTCGAAATGCCAAACATGGCTTTAAAGTGCTTAGAGATTTCCAAAAACGGGTTAGAAATGCCAAAAATGGCTTTAAAGTGCTTAGGGATTTGCAAAAATGGTTAGAAACGGCCAAAAATGCCATTCAAAATTGCTTAGAGATGTGCAAACATGGGTTAGAAATGGACAAAAAATGGTTTAAAAGTGCTTAGAGATGTGCAAAAATGGGTTAGGAATGGCCAAAATGGCTTAAAAGTGCATAGAGATGTGCAATAACGAGTTAGAAATGCTGAAAATGGCTTGAAAGTGCTTAGGGATTTGCAAACATGGGTTAGAAACGGCCAAAAATGCCATTCAAAATTGCTTCGACATGTGCAAACATGGGTTAGAAATGCTAAAAATGGCTTGAAAGTGCTTAGACATTAGCAAAAAAGGGTTAGAAATGGCCAAAAATAGCTTCAAAATGGTTAGAGATGCACAAACTGCATAGAAAAGGACAAAAAAGTCTTAAAAATGCTTAGAGATCTGCAACAATGGGTTAGAAACGGCCAAAAATGCCATTCAAAATTGCTTAGAGATGTGCAAACATGGGTTACAAATGCCAAAAATGGCTTTAAAGTGCTTTGGGATTTGCAAAAATTGGTTAGAAATTGCCAAAATGGCTTTAAAGTGCTTAGACATTAGCAAAAAAGGGTTAGAAATGGCCAAAAATGGCTTTAAAATGGGTAGAGATGTGCAAACTGGAAAGAAAAAGCCAAAAAAGGCTTTAAAGTGCTTAGGGATTTGCAAAAATGGGTTAGAAACGGCCAAAAATGCCATTCAAAATTGCTTAGAGATGTGCAAACATGGGTTAGAAACGTCCAAAAATGCCATTCAAAATTGCTTAGAGATGTGCAAACATGGGTTAGAAATGCTAAAAATGGCTTGAAAGTGCTTAGAGATTTGCAAAAATGGGTTAGAAATGCTAAAAATGGCTTTAAAGTGCTTAGAGATTTGCAAAAAAGGGTTAGAAATGGCCAAAAATGGCTTCAAAATGGTTAGAGATGTGCAAACTGGATAGAAAAGGCCAAAAAAGGCATAAAAGTTCGTAGAGATCTGCAAAAATGGGATAGAAACAGCGAAAAATGCAATTCAGAATTGCTTAGGGATGAGCAAACATGAGTTAGAAATGGCCAAAAATGGCTTTAAAGTTCTTAGGGATTAGCAAAAATGGGTTAGAAATGCTAAAAATGGCTTTAAAGTGCTTAGAGATTAGGTTTAAGTGCTTAGGGTCAGAAATGCTAAAAATGCCATTCAAAATTGCTTAGAGATGTGCAAAAATGTGTTCGAAACGGCCAAAAATGCCATTCAAAATTGCTTAGAGATTTGCAAAAATGGATTAGAAATGGCAAAAAATGGCTTTAAAGTGCTTAGAGATTAGCAAAAAAGGGATAGAAATGGCCAAAAATGGCTTCAAAATGGTTAGAGATGCACAAACTGCATAGAAAAGGACAAAAAAGTCTTAAAAATGCTTAGAGATCTGCAACAATGGGTTAGAAACTTCCAAAAATGCCATTCAAAATTGCTTAGAGATGTGCAAACATGGGTTAGAAATGCCCAAAAATGGCTTTAAAGTGCTTAGGGATTTGCAAAAATTGGTTAGAAATGGCCAAAATGGCTTTAAAGTGCTTAGACATTAGCAAAAAAGGGTTAGAAATGGCCAAAAATGGCTTTGAAATGGGTAGAGATGTGCAAACTGGAAAGAAAAAGCCAAAAAAGGCTTTAAAGTGCTTAGGGATTTGCAAAAATGGGTTAGAAAGGGCCAAAAATGCCATTCAAAATTGCTTAGAGATGTGCAAACATGGGTTAGAAACGTCCAAAAATGCCATTCAAAATTGCTTAGAGATGTGCAAACATGGGTTAGAAATGCTAAAAATGGCTTTAAAGTGCTTAGAGATTTGCAAAAAAGGGTTAGAAATGGCCAAAAATGGCTTCAAAATGGTTAGGGATGTGCAAACTGGATAGAAAAGGCCAAAAAAGGCATAAAAGTTCGTAGAGATCTGCAAAAATTGGATAGAAACAGCGAAAAATGCAATTCAGAATTGCTTAGGGATGAGCAAACATGAGTTAGAAATGGCCAAAAATGGCTTCAAAATTGTTAGAGATGTGCAGACGGGATAGAAAAGGCCAAAAAAGGCTTAAAAGTTCCTAGAGATCGGCAAAAATGGGTTAGAAATGGCCAAAAATGTCATTCAAAATTGCTTAGAGATGAGCAAGCATGGGTTAGAAATGGCCAAAAATGGTTTAAAAGTGCTTAGAGATGTGCAAAAATGGGTTCGAAATGCCAAACATGGCTTTAAAGTGCTTAGAGATTTCCAAAAACGGGTTAGAAATGCCAAAAATGGCTTTAAATTGCTTAGGGATTTGCAAAAATGGTTAGAAACGGCCAAAAATGCCATTCAAAATTGCTTAGAGATGTGCAAACATGGGTTAGAAATGGACAAAAAATGGTTTAAAAGTGCTTAGAGATGTGCAAAAATGGGTTAGGAATGGCCAAAATGGCTTAAAAGTGCATAGAGATGTGCAATAACGAGTTAGAAATGCTGAAAATGGCTTGAAAGTGCTTAGGGATTTGCAAAAATGGGTTAGAAACGGCCAAAAATGCCATTCAAAATTGCTTAGAGATGTGCAAACATGGGTTAGAAACGTCCAAAAATGCCATTCAAAATTGCTTCGAGCTGTGCAAACATGGGTTAGAAAAGCTAAAAACGGCTTGAGAGTGCCTAGACATTAGCAAAAAAGGGTTAGAAATGGCAAAAAATGGCTTCAAAATGGTTAGAGATGCACAAACTGCATAGAAAAGGACAAAAAAGTCTTAAAAATGCTTAGAGATCTGCAACAATGGGTTAGAAACGGCCAAAAATGCCATTCAAAATTGCTTAGAGATGTGCAAAAATGGGTTAGAAACGTCCAAAAATGCCATTCAAAATTGCTTCGAGATGTGCAAACATGGGTTAGAAATGCTAAAAATGGCTTTAAAGTGCTTAGAGATTAGCAAAAAAGGGTTAGAAATGGCCAAAAATGGCTTCAAAATGGTTAGAGATGCACAAACTGCATAGAAAAGGACAAAAAAGTCTTAAAAATGCTTAGAGATCTGCAACAATGGGTTAGAAACGGCCAAAAATGCCATTCAAAATTGCTTAGAGATGTGCAAACATGGGTTACAAATGCCAAAAATGGCTTTAAAGTGCTTTGGGATTTGCAAAAATTGGTTAGAAATTGCCAGAATGGCTTTAAAGTGCTTAGACATTAGCAAAAAAGGGTTAGAAATGGCCAAAAATGGCTTTGAAATGGGTAGAGATGTGCAAACTGGAAAGAAAAAGCCAAAAAAGGCTTTAAAGTGCTTAGGGATTTGCAAAAATGGGTTAGAAACGGCCAAAAATGCCATTCAAAATTGCTTAGAGATGTGCAAACAAGGGTTAGAA
The DNA here is from genome assembly GCF_037157495.1 of Lathamus discolor. NCBI lineage: Eukaryota > Metazoa > Chordata > Aves > Psittaciformes > Psittacidae > Lathamus > Lathamus discolor. The sequence continues at coordinate 30,670,442 of NC_088908.1, forward strand.
ACGTCCAAAAATGCCATTCAAAATTGCTTAGAGATGTGCAAGCATGGGTTAGAAATGCTAAAAATGGCTTGAAAGTGCTTAGAGATTTGCAAAAATGGGTTAGAAATGCTGAAAATGGCTTTAAAGTGCTTAGAGATTTGCAAAAAAGGGTTAGAAATGGCCAAAAATGGCTTCAAAATGGTTAGAGATGTGCAAACTGGATAGAAAAGGCCAAAAAAGGCATAAAAGTTCGTAGAGATCTGCAAAAATGGGATAGAAACAGCGAAAAATGCAATTCAGAATTGCTTAGGGATGAGCAAATATGAGTTAGAAATGGCCAAAAATGGCTTCAAAATTGTTAGAGATGTGCAGACGGGATAGAAAAGGCCAAAAAAGGCTTAAAAGTTCGTAGAGATCGGCAAAAATGGGTTAGAAATGGCCAAAAATGTCATTCAAAATTGCTTAGAGATGAGCAAGCATGGGTTAGAAATGGCCAAAAATGGTTTAAAAGTGCTTAGAGATGTGCAAAAATGGGTTCGAAATGCCAAACATGGCTTTAAAGTGCTTAGAGATTTCCAAAAACGGGTTAGAAATGCCAAAAATGGCTTTAAAGTGCTTAGGGATTTGCAAAAATGGTTAGAAACGGCCAAAAATGCCATTCAAAATTGCTTAGAGATGTGCAAACATGGGTTAGAAATGGACAAAAAATGGTTTAAAAGTGCTTAGAGATGTGCAAAAATGGGTTAGGAATGGCCAAAATGGCTTAAAAGTGCATAGAGATGTGCAATAACGAGTTAGAAATGCTGAAAATGGCTTTAAAGTGCTTAGGGATTTGCAAAAATGGGTTAGAAACGGCCAAAAATGCCATTCAAAATTGCTTAGAGATGTGCAAACATGGGTTAGAAACATCCAAAAATGCCATTCAAAATTGCTTCGAGATGTGCAAACATGGGTTAGAAATGCTAAAAATGGCTTGAGAGTGCTTAGACATTAGCTAAAAAGGGTTAGAAATGGCCAAAAATGGCTTCAAAATGGTTAGAGATGCACAAACTGCATAGAAAAGGACAAAAAAGTCTTAAAAATGCTTAGAGATCTGCAACAATGGGTTAGAAACGGCCAAAAATGCCATTCAAAATTGCTTAGAGATGTGCAAACATGGGTTACAAATGCCAAAAATGGCTTTAAAGTGCTTTGGGATTTGCAAAAATTGGTTAGAAATGGCCAAAATGGCTTTAAAGTGCTTAGACATTAGCAAAAAAGGGTTAGAAATGGCCAAAAATGGCTTTGAAATGGGTAGAGATGTGCAAACTGGAAAGAAAAAGCCAAAAAAGGCTTTAAAGTGCTTAGGGATTTGCAAAAATGGGTTAGAAACGGCCAAAAATGCCATTCAAAATTGCTTAGAGATGTGCAAACATGGGTTAGAAATGCTAAAAATGGCTTGAAAGTGCTTAGAGATTTGCCAAAATGCGTTAGAAATGCTAAAAATGGCTTTAAAGTGCTTAGAGATTTGCAAAAAAGGGTTAGAAATGGCCAAAAATGGCTTCAAAATGGTTAGAGATGTGCAAACTGGATAGAAAAGGCCAAAAAAGGCATAAAAGTTCGTAGAGATCTGCAAAAATGGGATAGAAACAGCGAAAAATGCAATTCAGAATTGCTTAGGGATGAGCAAACATGAGTTAGAAATGGCCAAAAATGGCTTCAAAATTGTTAGAGATGTGCAGATGGGATAGAAAAGGCCAAAAAAGGCTTAAAAGTTCGTAGAGATCGGCAAAAATGGGTTAGAAATGGCCAAAATTGTCATTCAAAATTGCTTAGAGATGAGCAAGCATGGGTTAGAAATGGCCAAAAATGGTTTAAAAGTGCTTAGAGATGTGCAAAAATGGGTTCGAAATGCCAAACATGGCTTTAAAGTGCTTAGAGATTTCCAAAAACGGGTTAGAAATGCCAAAAATGGCTTTAAAGTGCTTAGGGATTTGCAAAAATGGTTAGAAACGGCCAAAAATGCCATTCAAAATTGCTTAGAGATGTGCAAACATGGGTTAGAAATGGACAAAAAATGGTTTAAAAGTGCTTAGAGATGTGCAAAAATGGGTTAGGAATGGCCAAAATGGCTTAAAAGTGCATAGAGATGTGCAATAACGAGTTAGAAATGCTGAAAATGGCTTTAAAGTGCTTAGGGATTTGCAAAAATGGGTTAGAAACGGCCAAAAATGCCATTCAAAATTGCTTAGAGATGTGCAAACATGGGTTAGAAACGTCCAAAAATGCCATTCAAAATTGCTTCGACATGTGCAAACATGGCTTAGAAATGCTAAAAATGGCTTGAAAGTGCTTAGACATTAGCAAAAAAGGGTTAGAAATGGCCAAAAATGGCTTCAAAATGGTTAGAGATGCACAAACTGCATAGAAAAGGACAAAAAAGTCTTAAAAATGCTTAGAGATCTGCAACAATGGGTTAGAAACGGCCAAAAATGCCATTCAAAATTGCTTAGAGATGTGCAAACATGGGTTACAAATGCCAAAAATGGCTTTAAAGTGCTTTGGGATTTGCAAAAATTGGTTAGAAATGGCCAAAATGGCTTTAAAGTGCTTAGACATTAGCAAAAAAGGGTTAGAAACAGCCAAAAATGGCTTTGAAATGGGTAGAGATGTGCAAACTGGAAAGAAAAAGCCAAAAAAGGCTTTAAAGTGCTTAGGGATTTGCAAATATGGGTTAGAAACGGCCAAAAATGCCATTCAAAATTGCTTAGAGATGTGCAAACATGGGTTAGAAATGGACAAAAAATGGTTTAAAAGTGCTTAGAGATGTGCAAAAATGGGTTAGGAATGGCCAAAATGGCTTAAAAGTGCATAGAGATGTGCAATAACGAGTTAGAAATGCTGAAAATGGCTTGAAAGTGCTTAGGGATTTGCAAACATGGGTTAGAAACGGCCAAAAATGCCATTCAAAATTGCTTCGACATGTGCAAACATGGGTTAGAAATGCTAAAAATGGCTTGAAAGTGCTTAGACATTAGCAAAAAAGGGTTAGAAATGGCCAAAAATGGCTTCAAAATGGTTAGAGATGCACAAACTGCATAGAAAAGGACAAAAAAGTCTTAAAAATGCTTAGAGATCTGCAACAATGGGTTAGAAACGGCCAAAAATGCCATTCAAAATTGCTTAGAGATGTGCAAACATGGGTTAGAAATGGACAAAAAATGGTTTAAAAGTGCTTAGAGATGTGCAAAAATGGGTTAGGAATGGCCAAAATGGCTTAAAAGTGCATAGAGATGTGCAATAACGAGTTAGAAATGCTGAAAATGGCTTTAAAGTGCTTAGGGATTTGCAAAAATGGGTTAGAAACGGCCAAAAATGCCATTCAAAATTGCTTAGAGATGTGCAAACATGGGTTAGAAACGTCCAAAAATGCCATTCAAAATTGCTTCGAGATGTGCAAACATGGGTTAGAAATGCTAAAAATGGCTTGAGAGTGCTTAGACATTAGCAAAAAAGGGTTAGAAATGGCCAAAAATGGCTTCAAAATGGTTAGAGATGCACAAACTGCATAGAAAAGGACAAAAAAGTCTTAAAAATGCTTAGAGATCTGCAACAATGGGTTAGAAACGGCCAAAAATGCCATTCAAAATTGCTTAGAGATGTGCAAACATGGGTTACAAATGCCAAAAATGGCTTTAAAGTGCTTTGGGATTTGCAAAAATTGGTTAGAAATGGCCAAAATGGCTTTAAAGTGCTTAGACATTAGCAAAAAAGGGTTAGAAATGGCCAAAAATGGCTTTGAAATGGGTAGAGATGTGCAAACTGGAAAGAAAAAGCCAAAAAAGGCTTTAAAGTGCTTAGGGATTTGCAAAAATGGGTTAGAAACGGCCAAAAATGCCATTCAAAATTGCTTAGAGATGTGCAAACATGGGTTAGAAATGCTAAAAATGGCTTGAAAGTGCTTAGAGATTTGCCAAAATGCGTTAGAAATGCTAAAAATGGCTTTAAAGTGCTTAGAGATTTGCAAAAAAGGGTTAGAAATGGCCAAAAATGGCTTCAAAATGGTTAGAGATGTGCAAACTGGATAGAAAAGGCCAAAAAAGGCATAAAAGTTCGTAGAGATCTGCAAAAATGGGATAGAAACAGCGAAAAATGCAATTCAGAATTGCTTAGGGATGAGCAAACATGAGTTAGAAATGGCCAAAAATGGCTTCAAAATTGTTAGAGATGTGCAGATGGGATAGAAAAGGCCAAAAAAGGCTTAAAAGTTCGTAGAGATCGGCAAAAATGGGTTAGAAATGGCCAAAATTGTCATTCAAAATTGCTTAGAGATGAGCAAGCATGGGTTAGAAATGGCCAAAAATGGTTTAAAAGTGCTTAGAGATGTGCAAAAATGGGTTCGAAATGCCAAACATGGCTTTGAAGTGCTTAGAGATTTCCAAAAACGGGTTAGAAATGCCAAAAATGGCTTTAAAGTGCTTAGGGATTTGCAAAAATGGTTAGAAACGGCCAAAAATGCCATTCAAAATTGCTTAGAGATGTGCAAACATGGGTTAGAAATGGACAAAAAATGGTTTAAAAGTGCTTAGAGATGTGCAAAAATGGGTTAGGAATGGCCAAAATGGCTTAAAAGTGCATAGAGATGTGCAATAACGAGTTAGAAATGCTGAAAATGGCTTTAAAGTGCTTAGGGATTTGCAAAAATGGGTTAGAAACGGCCAAAAATGCCATTCAAAATTGCTTAGAGATGTGCAAACATGGGTTAGAAACGTCCAAAAATGCCATTCAAAATTGCTTCGAGATGTGCAAACATGGGTTAGAAATGCTAAAAATGGCTTGAAAGTGCTTAGACATTAGCAAAAAAGGGTTAGAAATGGCCAAAAATGGCTTCAAAATGGTTAGAGATGCACAAACTGCATAGAAAAGGACAAAAAAGTCTTAAAAATGCTTAGAGATCTGCAACAATGGGTTAGAAACGGCCAAAAATGCCATTCAAAATTGCTTAGAGATGTGCAAACATGGGTTACAAATGCCAAAAATGGCTTTAAAGTGCTTTGGGTTAAAAAAAATTGGTTAGAAATGGCCAAAATGGCTTTAAAGTGCTTAGACATTAGCAAAAAAGGGTTAGAAATGGCCAAAAATGGCTTTGAAATGGGTAGAGATGTGCAAACTGGAAAGAAAAAGCCAAAAAAGGCTTTAAAGTGCTTAGGGATTTGCAAATATGGGCTAGAAACGTCCAAAAATGCCATTCAAAATTGCTTAGAGATGTGCAAACATGGGTTAGAAATGGTAAAAATGGCTTGAAAGTGCTTAGAGATTTGCAAAAATGGGTTAGAAATGCTAAAAATGGCTTTAAAGTGCTTAGAGATTTGCAAAAAAGGGTTAGAAATGGCCAAAAATGGCTTCAAAATGGTTAGAGATGTGCAAACTGGATAGAAAAGGCCAAAAAAGGCATAAAAGTTCGTAGAGATCTGCAAAAATGGGATAGAAACAGCGAAAAATGCAATTCAGAATTGCTTAGGGATGAGCAAACATGAGTTAGAAATGGCCAAAAATGGCTTCAAAATTGTTAGAGATGTGCAGACGGGATAGAAAAGGCCAAAAAAGGCTTAAAAGTTCGTAGAGATCGGCAAAAATGGGTTAGAAATGGCCAAAAATGTCATTCAAAATTGCTTAGAGATGAGCAAGCATGGGTTAGAAATGGCCAAAAATGGTTTAAAAGTGCTTAGAGATGTGCAAAAATGGGTTCGAAATGCCAAACATGGCTTTAAAGTGCTTAGAGATTTCCAAAAACGGGTTAGAAATGCCAAAAATGGCTTTAAAGTGCTTAGGGATTTGCAAAAATGGTTAGAAACGGCCAAAAATGCCATTCAAAATTGCTTAGAGATGTGCAAACATGGGTTAGAAATGGACAAAAAATGGTTTAAAAGTGCTTAGAGATGTGCAAAAATGGGTTAGGAATGGCCAAAATGGCTTAAAAGTGCATAGAGATGTGCAATAACGAGTTAGAAATGCTGAAAATGGCTTTAAAGTGCTTAGGGATTTGCAAACATGGGTTAGAAACGGCCAAAAATGCCATTCAAAATTGCTTCGACATGTGCAAACATGGGTTAGAAATGCTAAAAATGGCTTGAAAGTGCTTAGACATTAGCAAAAAAGGGTTAGAAATGGCCAAAAATAGCTTCAAAATGGTTAGAGATGCACAAACTGCATAGAAAAGGACAAAAAAGTCTTAAAAATGCTTAGAGATCTGCAACAATGGGTTAGAAACGGCCAAAAATGCCATTCAAAATTGCTTAGAGATGTGCAAACATGGGTTACAAATGCCAAAAATGGCTTTAAAGTGCTTTGGGATTTGCAAAAATTGGTTAGAAATTGCCAAAATGGCTTTAAAGTGCTTAGACATTAGCAAAAAAGGGTTAGAAATGGCCAAAAATGGCTTTAAAATGGGTAGAGATGTGCAAACTGGAAAGAAAAAGCCAAAAAAGGCTTTAAAGTGCTTAGGGATTTGCAAAAATGGGTTAGAAACGGCCAAAAATGCCATTCAAAATTGCTTAGAGATGTGCAAACATGGGTTAGAAACGTCCAAAAATGCCATTCAAAATTGCTTAGAGATGTGCAAACATGGGTTAGAAATGCTAAAAATGGCTTGAAAGTGCTTAGAGATTTGCAAAAATGGGTTAGAAATGCTAAAAATGGCTTTAAAGTGCTTAGAGATTTGCAAAAAAGGGTTAGAAATGGCCAAAAATGGCTTCAAAATGGTTAGAGATGTGCAAACTGGATAGAAAAGGCCAAAAAAGGCATAAAAGTTCGTAGAGATCTGCAAAAATGGGATAGAAACAGCGAAAAATGCAATTCAGAATTGCTTAGGGATGAGCAAACATGAGTTAGAAATGGCCAAAAATGGCTTCAAAATTGTTAGAGATGTGCAGACGGGATAGAAAAGGCCAAAAAAGGCTTAAAAGTTCGTAGAGATCGGCAAAAATGGGTTAGAAATGGCCAAAAATGTCATTCAAAATTGCTTAGAGATGAGCAAGCATGGGTTAGAAATGGCCAAAAATGGTTTAAAAGTGCTTAGAGATGTGCAAAAATGGGTTCGAAATGCCAAACATGGCTTTAAAGTGCTTAGAGATTTCCAAAAACGGGTTAGAAATGCCAAAAATGGCTTTAAAGTGCTTAGGGATTTGCAAAAATGGTTAGAAACGGCCAAAAATGCCATTCAAAATTGCTTAGAGATGTGCAAACATGGGTTAGAAATGGACAAAAAATGGTTTAAAAGTGCTTAGAGATGTGCAAAAATGGGTTAGGAATGGCCAAAATGGCTTAAAAGTGCATAGAGATGTGCAATAACGAGTTAGAAATGCTGAAAATGGCTCTAAAGTGCTTAGGGATTTGCAAAAATGGGTTAGAAACGGCCAAAAATGCCATTCAAAATTGCTTAGAGATGTGCAAACATGGGTTAGAAACGGCCAAAAATGCCATTCAAAATTGCTTAGAGATGTGCAAACATGGGTTACAAATGCCAAAAATGGCTTTAAAGTGCTTTGGGATTTGCAAAAATTGGTTAGAAATGGCCAAAATGGCTTTAAAGTGCTTAGACATTAGCAAAAAAGGGTTAGAAATGGCCAAAAATGGCTTTGAAATGGGTAGAGATGTGCAAACTGGAAAGAAAAAGCCAAAAAAGGCTTTAAAGTGCTTAGGGATTTGCAAAAATGGGTTAGAAATGGCCAAAATGGCTTTAAAGTGCTTAGACATTAGCAAAAAAGGGTTAGAAATGGCCAAAAATAGCTTCAAAATGGTTAGAGATGCACAAACTGCATAGAAAAGGACAAAAAAGTCTTAAAAATGCTTAGAGATCTGCAACAATGGGTTAGAAACGGCCAAAAATGCCATTCAAAATTGCTTAGAGATGTGCAAACATGGGTTACAAATGCCAAAAATGGCTTTAAAGTGCTTTGGGATTTGCAAAAATTGGTTAGAAATGGCCAAAATGGCTTTAAAGTGCTTAGACATTAGCAAAAAAGGGCTAGAAATGGCCAAAAATGGCTTTAAAATGGGTAGAGATGTGCAAACTGGAAAGAAAAAGCCAAAAAAGGCTTTAAAGTGCTTAAGGATTTGCAAAAATGGGTTAGAAACGGCCAAAAATGCCATTCAAAATTGCTTAGAGATGTGCAAACATGGGTTAGAAACGTCCAAAAATGCCATTCAAAATTGCTTAGAGATGTGCAAACATGGGTTAGAAATGCTAAAAATGGCTTGAAAGTGCTTAGAGATTTGCAAAAATGGGTTAGAAATGCTAAAAATGGCTTTAAAGTGCTTAGAGATTTGCAAAAAAGGGTTAGAAATGGCCAAAAATGGCTTCAAAATGGTTAGAGATGTGCAAACTGGATAGAAAAGGCCAAAAAATGCATAAAAGTTCGTAGAGATCTGCAAAAATGGGTTAGAAACAGCGAAAAATGCAATTCAGAATTGCTTAGGGATGAGCAAACATGAGTTAGAAATGGCCAAAAATGGCTTCAAAATTGTTAGAGATGTGCAGACGGGATAGAAAAGGCCAAAAAAGGCTTAAAAGTTCGTAGAGATCGGCAAAAATGGGTTAGAAATGGGCAAAAATGTCATTCAAAATTGCTTAGAGATGAGCAAGCATGGGTTAGAAATGGCCAAAAATGGTTTAAAAGTGCTTAGAGATGTGCAAAAATGGGTTCGAAATGCCAAACATGGCTTTAAAGTGCTTAGAGATTTCCAAAAACGGGTTAGAAATGCCAAAAATGGCTTTAAAGTGCTTAGGGATTTGCAAAAATGGTTAGAAACGGCCAAAAATGCCATTCAAAATTGCTTAGAGATGTGCAAACATGGGTTAGAAATGGACAAAAAATGGTTTAAAAGTGCTTAGAGATGTGCAAAAATGGGTTAGGAATGGCCAAAATGGCTTAAAAGTGCATAGAGATGTGCAATAACGAGTTAGAAATGCTGAAAATGGCTTTAAAGTGTTTAGGGATTTGCAAAAATGGGTTAGAAACGGCCAAAAATGCCATTCAAAATTGCTTAGAGATGTGCAAACATGGGTTAGAAACGTCCAAAAATGCCATTCAAAATTGCTTAGAGATGTGCAAACATGGGTTACAAATGCCAAAAATGGCTTTAAAGTGCTTTGGGATTTGCAAAAATTGGTTAGAAATGGCCAAAATGGCTTTAAAGTGCTTAGACATTAGCAAAAAAGGGCTAGAAATGGCCAAAAATGGCTTTAAAATGGGTAGAGATGTGCAAACTGGAAAGAAAAAGCCAAAAAAGGCTTTAAAGTGCTTAAGGATTTGCAAAAATGGGTTAGAAACGGCCAAAAATGCCATTCAAAATTGCTTAGAGATGTGCAAACATGGGTTAGAAACGTCCAAAAATGCCATTCAAAATTGCTTAGAGATGTGCAAACATGGGTTAGAAATGCTAAAAATGGCTTGAAAGTGCTTAGAGATTTGCAAAAATGGGTTAGAAATGCTAAAAATGGCTTTAAAGTGCTTAGAGATTTGCAAAAAAGGGTTAGAAATGGCCAAAAATGGCTTCAAAATGGTTAGAGATGTGCAAACTGGATGGAAAAGGCCAAAAAATGCATAAAAGTTCGTAGAGATCTGCAAAAATGGGTTAGAAACAGCGAAAAATGCAATTCAGAATTGCTTAGGGATGAGCAAACATGAGTTAGAAATGGCCAAAAATGGCTTCAAAATTGTTAGAGATGTGCAGACGGGATAGAAAAGGCCAAAAAAGGCTTAAAAGTTCGTAGAGATCGGCAAAAATGGGTTAGAAATGGCCAAAAATGTCATTCAAAATTGCTTAGAGATGAGCAAGCATGGGTTAGAAATGGCCAAAAATGGTTTAAAAGTGCTTAGAGATGTGCAAAAATGGGTTCGAAATGCCAAACATGGCTTTGAAGTGCTTAGAGATTTCCAAAAACGGGTTAGAAATGCCAAAAATGGCTTTAAAGTGCTTAGGGATTTGCAAAAATGGTTAGAAACGGCCAAAAATGCCATTCAAAATTGCTTAGAGATGTGCAAACATGGGTTAGAAATGGACAAAAAATGGTTTAAAAGTGCTTAGAGATGTGCAAAAATGGGTTAGGAATGGCCAAAATGGCTTAAAAGTGCATAGAGATGTGCAATAACGAGTTAGAAATGCTGAAAATGGCTTTAAAGTGCTTAGGGATTTGCAAAAATGGGTTAGAAACGGCCAAAAATGCCATTCAAAATTGCTTAGAGATGTGCAAACATGGGTTAGAAACGGCCAAAAATGCCATTCAAAATTGCTTCGAGATGTGCAAACATGGGTTAGAAATGCTAAAAATGGCTTGAGAGTGCTTAGACATTAGCAAAAAAGGGTTAGAAATGGCCAAAAATGGCTTCAAAATGGTTAGAGATGCACAAACTGCATAGAAAAGGACAAAAAAGTCTTAAAAATGCTTAGAGATCTGCAACAATGGGTTAGAAACGGCCAAAAATGCCATTCAAAATTGCTTAGAGATGTGCAAACATGGGTTACAAATGCCAAAAATGGCTTTAAAGTGCTTTGGGATTTGCAAAAATTGGTTAGAAATGGCCAAAATGGCTTTAAAGTGCTTAGACATTAGCAAAAAAGGGTTAGAAATGGCCAAAAATGGCTTTGAAATGGGTAGAGATGTGCAAACTGGAAAGAAAAAGCCAAAAAAGGCTTTAAAGTGCTTAGGGATTTGCAAAAATGGGTTAGAAACGGCCAAAAATGCCATTCAAAATTGCTTAGAGATGTGCAAACATGGGTTAGAAATGCTAAAAATGGCTTGAAAGTGCTTAGAGATTTGCCAAAATGCGTTAGAAATGCTAAAAATGGCTTGAAAGTGCTTAGAGATTTGCAAAAATGGGTTAGAAATGGCCAAAAATGGCTTCAAAATGGTTAGAGATGTGCAAACTGGATAGAAAAGGCCAAAAAAGGCATAAAAGTTCGTAGAGATCTGCAAAAATGGGATAGAAACAGCGAAAAATGCAATTCAGAATTGCTTAGGGATGAGCAAACATGAGTTAGAAATGGCCAAAAATGGCTTCAAAATTGTTAGAGATGTGCAGATGGGATAGAAAAGGCCAAAAAAGGCTTAAAAGTTCGTAGAGATCGGCAAAAATGGGTTAGAAATGGCCAAAATTGTCATTCAAAATTGCTTAGAGATGAGCAAGCATGGGTTAGAAATGGCCAAAAATGGTTTAAAAGTGCTTAGAGATGTGCAAAAATGGGTTCGAAATGCCAAACATGGCTTTGAAGTGCTTAGAGATTTCCAAAAACGGGTTAGAAATGCCAAAAATGGCTTTAAAGTGCTTAGGGATTTGCAAAAATGGTTAGAAACGGCCAAAAATGCCATTCAAAATTGCTTAGAGATGTGCAAACATGGGTTAGAAATGGACAAAAAATGGTTTAAAAGTGCTTAGAGATGTGCAAAAATGGGTTAGGAATGGCCAAAATGGCTTAAAAGTGCATAGAGATGTGCAATAACGAGTTAGAAATGCTGAAAATGGCTTTAAAGTGCTTAGGGATTTGCAAAAATGGGTTAGAAACGGCCAAAAATGCCATTCAAAATTGCTTAGAGATGTGCAAACATGGGTTAGAAACGTCCAAAAATGCCATTCAAAATTGCTTCGAGATGTGCAAACATGGGTTAGAAATGCTAAAAATGGCTTGAAAGTGCTTAGACATTAGCAAAAAAGGGTTAGAAATGGCCAAAAATGGCTTCAAAATGGTTAGAGATGCACAAACTGCATAGAAAAGGACAAAAAAGTCTTAAAAATGCTTAGAGATCTGCAACAATGGGTTAGAAACGGCCAAAAATGCCATTCAAAATTGCTTAGAGATGTGCAAACATGGGTTACAAATGCCAAAAATGGCTTTAAAGTGCTTTGGGATTTGCAAAAATTGGTTAGAAATGGCCAAAATGGCTTTAAAGTGCTTAGACATTAGCAAAAAAGGGTTAGAAATGGCCAAAAATGGCTTTGAAATGGGTAGAGATGTGCAAACTGGAAAGAAAAAGCCAAAAAAGGCTTTAAAGTGCTTAGGGATTTGCAAATATGGGTTAGAAACGGCCAAAAATGCCATTCAAATTTGCTTAGAGATGTGCAAACAAGGGTTAGAAACGTCCAAAAATGCCATTCAAAATTGCTTAGAGATGTGCAAACATGGGTTAGAAATGCTAAAAATGGCTTGAAAGTGCTTAGAGATTTGCCAAAATGCGTTAGAAATGCTAAAAATGGCTTTAAAGTGCTTAGAGATTTGCAAAAAAGGGTTAGAAATGGCCAAAAATGGCTTCAAAATGGTTAGAGATGTGCAAACTGGATAGAAAAGGCCAAAAAAGGCATAAAAGTTCGTAGAGATCTGCAAAAATGGGATAGAAACAGCGAAAAATGCAATTCAGAATTGCTTAGGGATGAGCAAACATGAGTTAGAAATGGCCAAAAATGGCTTCAAAATTGTTAGAGATGTGCAGACGGGATAGAAAAGGCCAAAAAAGGCTTAAAAGTTCGTAGAGATCGGCAAAAATGGGTTAGAAATGGCCAAAAATGTCATTCAAAATTGCTTAGAGATGAGCAAGCATGGGTTAGAAATGGCCAAAAATGGTTTAAAAGTGCTTAGAGATGTGCAAAAATGGGTTCGAAATGCCAAACATGGCTTTAAAGTGCTTAGAGATTTCCAAAAACGGGTTAGAAATGCCAAAAATGGCTTTAAAGTGCTTAGGGATTTGCAAAAATGGTTAGAAACGGCCAAAAATGCCATTCGAAATTGCTTAGAGATGTGCAAACATGGGTTAGAAATGGACAAAAAATGGTTTAAAAGTGCTTAGAGATGTGCAAAAATGGGTTAGGAATGGCCAAAATGGCTTAAAAGTGCATAGAGATGTGCAATAACGAGTTAGAAATGCTGAAAATGGCTTGAAAGTGCTTAGGGATTTGCAAACATGGGTTAGAAACGGCCAAAAATGACATTCAAAATTGCTTCGACATGTGCAAACATGGGTTAGAAATGCTAAAAATGGCTTGAAAGTGCTTAGACATTAGCAAAAAAGGGTTAGAAATGGCCAAAAATAGCTTCAAAATGGTTAGAGATGCACAAACTGCATAGAAAAGGACAAAAAAGTCTTAAAAATGCTTAGAGATCTGCAACAATGGGTTAGAAACGGCCAAAAATGCCATTCAAAATTGCTTAGAGATGTGCAAACATGGGTTAGAAATGGACAAAAAATGGTTTAAAAGTGCTTAGAGATGTGCAAAAATGGGTTAGGAATGGCCAAAATGGCTTAAAAGTGCATAGAGATGTGCAATAACGAGTTAGAAATGCTGAAAATGGCTTTAAAGTGCTTAGGGATTTGCAAAAATGGGTTAGAAACGGCCAAAAATGCCATTCAAAATTGCTTAGAGATGTGCAAACATGGGTTAGAAACATCCAAAAATGCCATTCAAAATTGCTTCGAGATGTGCAAACATGGGTTAGAAATGCTAAAAATGGCTTGAGAGTGCTTAGACATTAGCTAAAAAGGGTTAGAAATGGCCAAAAATGGCTTCAAAATGGTTAGAGATGCACAAACTGCATAGAAAAGGACAAAAAAGTCTTAAAAATGCTTAGAGATCTGCAACAATGGGTTAGAAACGGCCAAAAATGCCATTCAAAATTGCTTAGAGATGTGCAAACATGGGTTACAAATGCCAAAAATGGCTTTAAAGTGCTTTGGGATTTGCAAAAATTGGTTAGAAATGGCCAAAATGGCTTTAAAGTGCTTAGACATTAGCAAAAAAGGGTTAGAAATGGCCAAAAATGGCTTTGAAATGGGTAGAGATGTGCAAACTGGAAAGAAAAAGCCAAAAAAGGCTTTAAAGTGCTTAGGGATTTGCAAAAATGGGTTAGAAACGGCCAAAAATGCCATTCAAAATTGCTTAGAGATGTGCAAACATGGGTTAGAAATGCTAAAAATGGCTTGAAAGTGCTTAGAGATTTGCCAAAATGCGTTAGAAATGCTAAAAATGGCTTTAAAGTGCTTAGAGATTTGCAAAAAAGGGTTAGAAATGGCCAAAAATGGCTTCAAAATGGTTAGAGATGTGCAAACTGGATAGAAAAGGCCAAAAAGGCATAAAAGTTCGTAGAGATCTGCAAAAATGGGATAGAAACAGCGAAAAATGCAATTCAGAATTGCTTAGGGATGAGCAAACATGAGTTAGAAATGGCCAAAAATGGCTTCAAAATTGTTAGAGATGTGCAGATGGGATAGAAAAGGCCAAAAAAGGCTTAAAAGTTCGTAGAGATCGGCAAAAATGGGTTAGAAATGGCCAAAATTGTCATTCAAAATTGCTTAGAGATGAGCAAGCATGGGTTAGAAATGGCCAAAAATGGTTTAAAAGTGCTTAGAGATGTGCAAAAATGGGTTCGAAATGCCAAACATGGCTTTGAAGTGCTTAGAGATTTCCAAAAACGGGTTAGAAATGCCAAAAATGGCTTTAAAGTGCTTAGGGATTTGCAAAAATGGTTAGAAACGGCCAAAAATGCCATTCAAAATTGCTTAGAGATGTGCAAACATGGGTTAGAAATGGACAAAAAATGGTTTAAAAGTGCTTAGAGATGTGCAAAAATGGGTTAGGAATGGCCAAATGGCTTAAAAGTGCATAGAGATGTGCAATAACGAGTTAGAAATGCTGAAAATGGCTTTAAAGTGCTTAGGGATTTGCAAAAATGGGTTAGAAACGGCCAAAAATGCCATTCAAAATTGCTTAGAGATGTGCAAACATGGGTTAGAAACGTCCAAAAATGCCATTCAAAATTGCTTCGAGATGTGCAAACATGGGTTAGAAATGCTAAAAATGGCTTGAAAGTGCTTAGACATTAGCAAAAAAGGGTTAGAAATGGCCAAAATGGCTTCAAAATGGTTAGAGATGCACAAACTGCATAGAAAAGGACAAAAAAGTCTTAAAAATGCTTAGAGATCTGCAACAATGGGTTAGAAACGGCCAAAAATGCCATTCAAAATTGCTTAGAGATGTGCAAACATGGGTTACAAATGCCAAAAATGGCTTTAAAGTGCTTTGGGATTTGCAAAAATTGGTTAGAAATGGCCAAAATGGCTTTAAAGTGCTTAGACATTAGCAAAAAAGGGTTAGAAATGGCCAAAAATGGCTTTGAAATGGGTAGAGATGTGCAAACTGGAAAGAAAAAGCCAAAAAAGGCTTTAAAGTGCTTAGGGATTTGCAAATATGGGTTAGAAACGGCCAAAAATGCCATTCAAATTTGCTTAGAGATGTGCAAACAAGGGTTAGAAACGTCCAAAAATGCCATTCAAAATTGCTTAGAGATGTGCAAACATGGGTTAGAAATGCTAAAAATGGCTTGAAAGTGCTTAGAGATTTGCAAAAATGGGTTAGAAATGCTAAAAATGGCTTTAAAGTGCTTAGAGATTTGCAAAAAAGGGTTAGAAATGGCCAAAAATGGCTTCAAAATGGTTAGAGATGTGCAAACTGGATAGAAAAGGCCAAAAAAGGCATAAAAGTTCGTAGAGATCTGCAAAAATGGGATAGAAACAGCGAAAAATGCAATTCAGAATTGCTTAGGGATGAGCAAACATGAGTTAGAAATGGCCAAAAATGGCTTCAAAATTGTTAGAGATGTGCAGACGGGATAGAAAAGGCCAAAAAAGGCTTAAAAGTTCGTAGAGATCGGCAAAAATGGGTTAGAAATGGCCAAAAATGTCATTCAAAATTGCTTAGAGATGAGCAAGCATGGGTTAGAAATGGCCAAAAATGGTTTAAAAGTGCTTAGAGATGTGCAAAAATGGGTTCGAAATGCCAAACATGGCTTTAAAGTGCTTAGAGATTTCCAAAAACGGGTTAGAAATGCCAAAAATGGCTTTAAAGTGCTTAGGGATTTGCAAAAATGGTTAGAAACGGCCAAAAATGCCATTCGAAATTGCTTAGAGATGTGCAAACATGGGTTAGAAATGGACAAAAAATGGTTTAAAAGTGCTTAGAGATGTGCAAAAATGGGTTAGGAATGGCCAAAATGGCTTAAAAGTGCATAGAGATGTGCAATAACGAGTTAGAAATGCTGAAAATGGCTTGAAAGTGCTTAGGGATTTGCAAACATGGGTTAGAAACGGCCAAAAATGACATTCAAAATTGCTTCGACATGTGCAAACATGGGTTAGAAATGCTAAAAATGGCTTGAAAGTGCTTAGACATTAGCAAAAAAGGGTTAGAAATGGCCAAAAATAGCTTCAAAATGGTTAGAGATGCACAAACTGCATAGAAAAGGACAAAAAAGTCTTAAAAATGCTTAGAGATCTGCAACAATGGGTTAGAAACGGCCAAAAATGCCATTCAAAATTGCTTAGAGATGTGCAAACATGGGTTAGAAATGGACAAAAAATGGTTTAAAAGTGCTTAGAGATGTGCAAAAATGGGTTAGGAATGGCCAAAATGGCTTAAAAGTGCATAGAGATGTGCAATAACGAGTTAGAAATGCTGAAAATGGCTTTAAAGTGCTTAGGGATTTGCAAAAATGGGTTAGAAACGGCCAAAAATGCCATTCAAAATTGCTTAGAGATGTGCAAACATGGGTTAGAAACATCTAAAAATGCCATTCAAAATTGCTTCGAGATGTGCAAACATGGGTTAGAAATGCTAAAAATGGCTTGAGAGTGCTTAGACATTAGCTAAAAAGGGTTAGAAATGGCCAAAAATGGCTTCAAAATGGTTAGAGATGCACAAACTGCATAGAAAAGGACAAAAAAGTCTTAAAAATGCTTAGAGATCTGCAACAATGGGTTAGAAACGGCCAAAAATGCCATTCAAAATTGCTTAGAGATGTGCAAACATGGGTTACAAATGCCAAAAATGGCTTTAAAGTGCTTTGGGATTTGCAAAAATTGGTTAGAAATGGCCAAAATGGCTTTAAAGTGCTTAGACATTAGCAAAAAAGGGTTAGAAATGGCCAAAAATGGCTTTGAAATGGGTAGAGATGTGCAAACTGGAAAGAAAAAGCCAAAAAAGGCTTTAAAGTGCTTAGGGATTTGCAAAAATGGGTTAGAAACGGCCAAAAATGCCATTCAAAATTGCTTAATGTGCAAACATGGGTTAGAAATGCTAAAAATGGCTTGAAAGTGCTTAGAGATTTGCCAAAATGCGTTAGAAATGCTAAAAATGGCTTTAAAGTGCTTAGAGATTTGCAAAAAAGGGTTAGAAATGGCCAAAAATGGCTTCAAAATGGTTAGAGATGTGCAAACTGGATAGAAAAGGCCAAAAAAGGCATAAAAGTTCGTAGAGATCTGCAAAAATGGGATAGAAACAGCGAAAATGCAATTCAGAATTGCTTAGGGATGAGCAAACATGAGTTAGAAATGGCCAAAAATGGCTTCAAAATTGTTAGAGATGTGCAGATGGGATAGAAAAGGCCAAAAAAGGCTTAAAAGTTCGTAGAGATCGGCAAAAATGGGTTAGAAATGGCCAAAATTGTCATTCAAAATTGCTTAGAGATGAGCAAGCATGGGTTAGAAATGGCCAAAAATGGTTTAAAAGTGCTTAGAGATGTGCAAAAATGGGTTCGAAATGCCAAACATGGCTTTGAAGTGCTTAGAGATTTCCAAAAACGGGTTAGAAATGCCAAAAATGGCTTTAAAGTGCTTAGGGATTTGCAAAAATGGTTAGAAACGGCCAAAAATGCCATTCAAAATTGCTTAGAGATGCGCAAACATGGGTTAGAAATGGACAAAAAATGGTTTAAAAGTGCTTAGAGATGTGCAAAAATGGGTTAGGAATGGCCAAAATGGCTTAAAAGTGCATAGAGATGTGCAATAACGAGTTAGAAATGCTGAAAATGGCTTTAAAGTGCTTAGGGATTTGCAAAAATGGGTTAGAAACGGCCAAAAATGCCATTCAAAATTGCTTAGAGATGTGCAAACATGGGTTTGAAACGTCCAAAAATGCCATTCAAAATTGCTTCGACATGTGCAAACATATCTTAGAAATGCTAAAAATAGCTTGAAAGTGCTTAGACATTAGCAAAAAAGGGTTAGAAATGGCCAAAAATAGCTTCAAAATGGTTAGAGATGCACAAACTGCATAGAAAAGGACAAAAAAGTCTTAAAAATGCTTAGAGATCTGCAACAATGGGTTAGAAACGGCCAAAAATGCCATTCAAAATTGCTTAGAGATGTGCAAACATGGGTTACAAATGCCAAAAATGGCTTTAAAGTGCTTTGGGATTTGCAAAAATTGGTTAGAAATGGCCAAAATGGCTTTAAAGTGCTTAGACATTAGCAAAAAAGGGTTAGAAATGGCCAAAAATGGCTTTGAAATGGGTAGAGATGTGCAAACTGGAAAGAAAAAGCCAAAAAAGGCTTTAAAGTGCTTAGGGATTTGCAAATATGGGTTAGAAACGGCCAAAAATGCCATTCAAAATTGCTTAGAGATGTGCAAACATGGGTTAGAAATGGACAAAAAATGGTTTAAAAGTGCTTAGAGATGTGCAAAAATGGGTTAGGAATGGCCAAAATGGCTTAAAAGTGCATAGAGATGTGCAATAACGAGTTAGAAATGCTGAAAATGGCTTGAAAGTGCTTAGGGATTTGCAAACATGGGTTAGAAACGGCCAAAATGCCATTCAAAATTGCTTCGACATGTGCAAACATGGGTTAGAAATGCTAAAAATGGCTTGAAAGTGCTTAGACATTAGCAAAAAAGGGTTAGAAATGGCCAAAAATAGCTTCAAAATGGTTAGAGATGCACAAACTGCATAGAAAAGGACAAAAAAGTCTTAAAAATGCTTAGAGATCTGCAACAATGGGTTAGAAACGGCCAAAAATGCCATTCAAAATTGCTTAGAGATGTGCAAACATGGGTTAGAAATGGACAAAAAATGGTTTAAAAGTGCTTAGAGATGTGCAAAAATGGGTTCGAAATGCCAAACATGGCTTTAAAGTGCTTAGAGATTTCCAAAAACGGGTTAGAAATGCCAAAAATGGCTTTAAAGTGCTTAGGGATTTGCAAAATTGTTAGAAACGGCCAAAATGCCATTCAAAATTGCTTAGAGATGTGCAAACATGGGTTAGAAATGGACAAAAAATGGTTTAAAAGTGCTTAGAGATGTGCAAAAATGGGTTAGGAATGGCCAAAATGGCTTAAAAGTGCATAGAGATGTGCAATAACGAGTTAGAAATGCTGAAAATGGCTTTAAAGTGCTTAGGGATTTGCAAAAATGGGTTAGAAACGGCCAAAAATGCCATTCAAAATTGCTTAGAGATGTGCAAACATGGGTTAGAAACGTCCAAAAATGCCATTCAAAATTGCTTCGAGATGTGCAAACATGGGTTAGAAATGCTAAAAATGGCTTGAGAGTGCTTAGACATTAGCAAAAAAGGGTTAGAAATGGCCAAAAATGGCTTCAAAATGGTTAGAGATGCACAAACTGCATAGAAAAGGACAAAAAAGTCTTAAAAATGCTTAGAGATCTGCAACAATGGGTTAGAAACGGCCAAAAATGCCATTCAAAATTGCTTAGAGATGTGCAAACATGGGTTACAAATGCCAAAAATGGCTTTAAAGTGCTTTGGGATTTGCAAAAATTGGTTAGAAATGGCCAAAATGGCTTTAAAGTGCTTAGACATTAGCAAAAAAGGGTTAGAAATGGCAAAAATGGCTTTAAAATGGGTAGAGATGTGCAAACTGGAAAGAAAAAGCCAAAAAAGGCTTTAAAGTGCTTAGGGATTTGCAAAAATGGGTTAGAAACGGCCAAAAATGCCATCAAAATTGCTTAGAGATGTGCAAACATGGGTTAGAAATGCTAAAAATGGCTTGAAAGTGCTTAGAGATTTGCCAAAATGCGTTAGAAATGCTAAAAATGGCTTTAAAGTGCTTAGAGATTTGCAAAAAAGGGTTAGAAATGGCCAAAAATGGCTTCAAAATGGTTAGAGATGTGCAAACTGGATAGAAAAGGCCAAAAAAGGCATAAAAGTTCGTAGAGATCTGCAAAAATGGGATAGAAACAGCGAAAAATGCAATTCAGAATTGCTTAGGGATGAGCAAACATGAGTTAGAAATGGCCAAAAATGGCTTCAAAATTGTTAGAGATGTGCAGATGGGATAGAAAAGGCCAAAAAAGGCTTAAAAGTTCGTAGAGATCGGCAAAAATGGGTTAGAAATGGCCAAAATTGTCATTCAAAATTGCTTAGAGATGAGCAAGCATGGGTTAGAAATGGCCAAAAATGGTTTAAAAGTGCTTAGAGATGTGCAAAAATGGGTTCGAAATGCCAAACATGGCTTTGAAGTGCTTAGAGATTTCCAAAAACGGGTTAGAAATGCCAAAAATGGCTTTAAAGTGCTTAGGGATTTGCAAAAATGGTTAGAAACGGCCAAAAATGCCATTCAAAATTGCTTAGAGATGTGCAAACATGGGTTAGAAATGGACAAAAAATGGTTTAAAAGTGCTTAGAGATGTGCAAAAATGGGTTAGGAATGGCCAAAATGGCTTAAAAGTGCATAGAGATGTGCAATAACGAGTTAGAAATGCTGAAAATGGCTTTAAAGTGCTTAGGGATTTGCAAAAATGGGTTAGAAACGGCCAAAAATGCCATTCAAAATTGCTTAGAGATGTGCAAACATGGGTTAGAAATGCTAAAAATGGCTTGAAAGTGCTTAGACATTAGCAAAAAAGGGTTAGAAATGGCCAAAAATACCTTCAAAATGGTTAGAGATGCACAAACTGCATAGAAAAGGACAAAAAAGTCTTAAAAATGCTTAGAGATCTGCAACAATGGGTTAGAAACGGCCAAAAATGCCATTCAAAATTGCTTAGAGATGTGCAAACATGGGTTACAAATGCCAAAAATGGCTTTAAAGTGCTTTGGGATTTGCAAAAATTGGTTAGAAATGGCCAAAATGGCTTTAAAGTGCTTAGACATTAGCAAAAAAGGGTTAGAAATGGCCAAAAATGGCTTTGAAATGGGTAGAGATGTGCAAACTGGAAAGAAAAAGCCAAAAAAGGCTTTAAAGTGCTTAGGGATTTGCAAAAATGGGTTAGAAACGGCCAAAAATGCCATTCAAAATTGCTTAGAGATGTGCAAAACATGGGTTAGAAATGCTAAAAATGGCTTGAAAGTGCTTAGAGATTTGCCAAAATGCGTTAGAAATGCTAAAAATGGCTTTAAAGTGCTTAGAGATTTGCAAAAAAGGGTTAGAAATGGCCAAAATGGCTTCAAAATGGTTAGAGATGTGCAAACTGGATAGAAAAGGCCAAAAAAGGCATAAAAGTTCGTAGAGATCTGCAAAAATGGGATAGAAACAGCGAAAAATGCAATTCAGAATTGCTTAGGGATGAGCAAACATGAGTTAGAAATGGCCAAAAATGGCTTCAAAATTGTTAGAGATGTGCAGATGGGATAGAAAAGGCCAAAAAAGGCTTAAAAGTTCGTAGAGATCGGCAAAAATGGGTTAGAAATGGCCAAAATTGTCATTCAAAATTGCTTAGAGATGAGCAAGCATGGGTTAGAAATGGCCAAAAATGGTTTAAAAGTGCTTAGAGATGTGCAAAAATGGGTTCGAAATGCCAAACATGGCTTTGAAGTGCTTAGAGATTTCCAAAAACGGGTTAGAAATGCCAAAAATGGCTTTAAAGTGCTTAGGGATTTGCAAAAATGGTTAGAAACGGCCAAAAATGCCATTCAAAATTGCTTAGAGATGTGCAAACATGGGTTAGAAATGGACAAAAAATGGTTTAAAAGTGCTTAGAGATGTGCAAAAATGGGTTAGGAATGGCCAAAATGGCTTAAAAGTGCATAGAGATGTGCAATAACGAGTTAGAAATGCTGAAAATGGCTTTAAAGTGCTTAGGGATTTGCAAAAATGGGTTAGAAACGGCCAAAAATGCCATTCAAAATTGCTTAGAGATGTGCAAACATGGGTTAGAAACGTCCAAAAATGCCATTCAAAATTGCTTCGAGATGTGCAAACATGGGTTAGAAATGCTAAAAATGGCTTGAAAGTGCTTAGACATTAGCAAAAAAGGGTTAGAAATGGCCAAAAATACCTTCAAAATGGTTAGAGATGCACAAACTGCATAGAAAAGGACAAAAAAGTCTTAAAAATGCTTAGAGATCTGCAACAATGGGTTAGAAACGGCCAAAAATGCCATTCAAAATTGCTTAGAGATGTGCAAACATGGGTTACAAATGCCAAAAATGGCTTTAAAGTGCTTTGGGATTTGCAAAAATTGGTTAGAAATGGCCAAAATGGCTTTAAAGTGCTTAGACATTAGCAAAAAAGGGTTAGAAATGGCCAAAAATGGCTTTAAAATGGGTAGAGATGTGCAAACTGGAAAGAAAAAGCCAAAAAAGGCTTTAAAGTGCTTAGGGATTTGCAAAAATGGGTTAGAAACGGCCAAAAATGCCATTCAAAATTGCTTAGAGATGTGCAAACATGGGTTAGAAACGTCCAAAAATGCCATTCAAAATTGCTTAGAGATGTGCAAACATGGGTTAGAAATGCTAAAAATGGCTTGAAAGTGCTTAGAGATTTGCAAAAATGGGTTAGAAATGCTAAAAATGGCTTTAAAGTGCTTAGAGATTTGCAAAAAAGGGTTAGAAATGGCCAAAAATGGCTTCAAAATGGTTAGAGATGTGCAAACTGGATAGAAAAGGCCAAAAAAGGCATAAAAGTTCGTAGAGATCTGCAAAAATGGGATAGAAACAGCGAAAAATGCAATTCAGAATTGCTTAGGGATGAGCAAACATGAGTTAGAAATGGCCAAAAATGGCTTCAAAATTGTTAGAGATGTGCAGACGGGATAGAAAAGGCCAAAAAAGGCTTAAAAGTTCGTAGAGATCGGCAAAAATGGGTTAGAAATGGCCAAAAATGTCATTCAAAATTGCTTAGAGATGAGCAAGCATGGGTTAGAAATGGCCAAAAATGGTTTAAAAGTGCTTAGAGATGTGCAAAAATGGGTTCGAAATGCCAAACATGGCTTTAAAGTGCTTAGAGATTTCCAAAAACGGGTTAGAAATGCCAAAAATGGCTTTAAAGTGCTTAGGGATTTGCAAAAATGGTTAGAAATGGCCAAAAATGCCATTCAAAATTGCTTAGAGATGTGCAAACATGGGTTAGAAATGGACAAAAAATGGTTTAAAAGTGCTTAGAGATGTGCAAAAATGGGTTAGGAATGGCCAAAATGGCTTAAAAGTGCATAGAGATGTGCAATAACGAGTTAGAAATGCTGAAAATGGCTTTAAAGTGCTTAGGGATTTGCAAAAATGGGTTAGAAACGGCCAAAAATGCCATTCAAAATTGCTTAGAGATGTGCAAACATGGGTTAGAAACGGCCAAAAATGCCATTCAAAATTGCTTAGTGATGTGCAAACATGGGTTACAAATGCCAAAAATGGCTTTAAAGTGCTTTGGGATTTGCAAAAATTGGTTAGAAATGGCCAAAATGGCTTTAAAGTGCTTAGACATTAGCAAAAAAGGGTTAGAAATGGCCAAAAATGGCTTTGAAATGGGTAGAGATGTGCAAACTGGAAAGAAAAAGCCAAAAAAGGCTTTAAAGTGCTTAGGGATTTGCAAAAATGGGTTAGAAACGGCCAAAAATGCCATTCAAAATTGCTTAGAGATGTGCAAACAAGGGTTAGAAACGTCCAAAAATGCCATTCAAAATTGCTTAGAGATGTGCAAACATGGGTTAGAAATGCTAAAAATGGCTTGAAAGTGCTTAGAGATTTGCCAAAATGCGTTAGAAATGCTAAAAATGGCTTTAAAGTGCTTAGAGATTTGCAAAAAAGGGTTAGAAATGGCCAAAAATGGCTTCAAAATGGTTAGAGATGTGCAAACTGGATAGAAAAGGCCAAAAAAGGCATAAAAGTTCGTAGAGATCTGCAAAAATGGGATAGAAACAGCGAAAAATGCAATTCAGAGTTGTTTAGGGATGAGCAAACATGAGTTAGAAATGGCCAAAAATGGCTTCAAAATTGTTAGAGATGTGCAGACGGGATAGAAAAGGCCAAAAAAGGCTTAAAAGTTCGTAGAGATCGGCAAAAATGGGTTAGAAATGGCCAAAAATGTCATTCAAAATTGCTTAGAGATGAGCAAGCATGGGTTAGAAATGGCCAAAAATGGTTTAAAAGTGCTTAGAGATGTGCAAAAATGGGTTCGAAATGCCAAACATGGCTTTAAAGTGCTTAGAGATTTCCAAAAACGGGTTAGAAATGCCAAAAATGGCTTTAAAGTGCTTAGGGATTTGCAAAAATGGTTAGAAACGGCCAAAAATGCCATTCAAAATTGCTTAGAGATGTGCAAACATGGGTTAGAAATGGACAAAAAATGGTTTAAAAGTGCTTAGAGATGTGCAAAAATGGGTTAGGAATGGCCAAAATGGCTTAAAAGTGCATAGAGATGTGCAATAACGAGTTAGAAATGCTGAAAATGGCTTGAAAGTGCTTAGGGATTTGCAAACATGGGTTAGAAACGGCCAAAAATGCCATTCAAAATTGCTTCGACATGTGCAAACATGGGTTAGAAATGCTAAAAATGGCTTGAAAGTGCTTAGACATTAGCAAAAAAGGGTTAGAAATGGCCAAAAATACCTTCAAAATGGTTAGAGATGCACAAACTGCATAGAAAAGGACAAAAAAGTCTTAAAAATGCTTAGAGATCTGCAACAATGGGTTAGAAACGGCCAAAAATGCCATTCAAAATTGCTTAGAGATGTGCAAACATGGGTTAGAAATGGACAAAAAATGGTTTAAAAGTGCTTAGAGATGTGCAAAAATGGGTTCGAAATGCCAAACATGGCTTTAAAGTGCTTAGAGATTTCCAAAAACGGGTTAGAAATGCCAAAAATGGCTTTAAAGTGCTTAGGGATTTGCAAAATTGTTAGAAACGGCCAAAAATGCCATTCAAAATTGCTTAGAGATGTGCAAACATGGGTTAGAAATGGACAAAAAATGGTTTAAAAGTGCTTAGAGATGTGCAAAAATGGGTTAGGAATGGCCAAAATGGCTTAAAAGTGCATAGAGATGTGCAATAACGAGTTAGAAATGCTGAAAATGGCTTTAAAGTGCTTAGGGATTTGCAAAAATGGGTTAGAAACGGCCAAAAATGCCATTCAAAATTGCTTAGAGATGTGCAAACATGGGTTAGAAACGTCCAAAAATGCCATTCAAAATTGCTTCGAGATGTGCAAACATGGGTTAGAAATGCTAAAAATGGCTTGAGAGTGCTTAGACATTAGCAAAAAAGGGTTAGAAATGGCCAAAAATGGCTTCAAAATGGTTAGAGATGCACAAACTGCATAGAAAAGGACAAAAAAGTCTTAAAAATGCTTAGAGATCTGCAACAATGGGTTAGAAACGGCCAAAAATGCCATTCAAAATTGCTTAGAGATGTGCAAACATGGGTTACAAATGCCAAAAATGGCTTTAAAGTGCTTTGGGATTTGCAAAAATTGGTTAGAAATGGCCAAAATGGCTTTAAAGTGCTTAGACATTAGCAAAAAAGGGTTAGAAATGGCCAAAAATGGCTTTAAAATGGGTAGAGATGTGCAAACTGGAAAGAAAAAGCCAAAAAAGGCTTTAAAGTGCTTAGGGATTTGCAAAAATGGGTTAGAAACGGCCAAAAATGCCATTCAAAATTGCTTAGAGATGTGCAAACATGGGTTAGAAATGCTAAAAATGGCTTGAAAGTGCTTAGAGATTTGCCAAAATGCGTTAGAAATGCTAAAAATGGCTTTAAAGTGCTTAGAGATTTGCAAAAAAGGGTTAGAAATGGCCAAAAATGGCTTCAAAATGGTTAGAGATGTGCAAACTGGATAGAAAAGGCCAAAAAAGGCATAAAAGTTCGTAGAGATCTGCAAAAATGGGATAGAAACAGCGAAAAATGCAATTCAGAATTGCTTAGGGATGAGCAAACATGAGTTAGAAATGGCCAAAAATGGCTTCAAAATTGTTAGAGATGTGCAGATGGGATAGAAAAGGCCAAAAAAGGCTTAAAAGTTCGTAGAGATCGGCAAAAATGGGTTAGAAATGGCCAAAATTGTCATTCAAAATTGCTTAGAGATGAGCAAGCATGGGTTAGAAATGGCCAAAAATGGTTTAAAAGTGCTTAGAGATGTGCAAAAATGGGTTCGAAATGCCAAACATGGCTTTGAAGTGCTTAGAGATTTCCAAAAACGGGTTAGAAATGCCAAAAATGGCTTTAAAGTGCTTAGGGATTTGCAAAAATGGTTAGAAACGGCCAAAAATGCCATTCAAAATTGCTTAGAGATGTGCAAACATGGGTTAGAAATGGACAAAAAATGGTTTAAAAGTGCTTAGAGATGTGCAAAAATGGGTTAGGAATGGCCAAAATGGCTTAAAAGTGCATAGAGATGTGCAATAACGAGTTAGAAATGCTGAAAATGGCTTTAAAGTGCTTAGGGATTTGCAAAAATGGGTTAGAAACGGCCAAAAATGCCATTCAAAATTGCTTAGAGATGTGCAAACATGGGTTAGAAATGCTAAAAATGGCTTGAAAGTGCTTAGACATTAGCAAAAAAGGGTTAGAAATGGCCAAAAATACCTTCAAAATGGTTAGAGATGCACAAACTGCATAGAAAAGGACAAAAAAGTCTTAAAAATGCTTAGAGATCTGCAACAATGGGTTAGAAACGGCCAAAAATGCCATTCAAAATTGCTTAGAGATGTGCAAACATGGGTTACAAATGCCAAAAATGGCTTTAAAGTGCTTTGGGATTTGCAAAAATTGGTTAGAAATGGCCAAAATGGCTTTAAAGTGCTTAGACATTAGCAAAAAAGGGTTAGAAATGGCCAAAAATGGCTTTGAAATGGGTAGAGATGTGCAAACTGGAAAGAAAAAGCCAAAAAAGGCTTTAAAGTGCTTAGGGATTTGCAAAAATGGGTTAGAAACGGCCAAAAATGCCATTCAAAATTGCTTAGAGATGTGCAAACATGGGTTAGAAATGCTAAAAATGGCTTGAAAGTGCTTAGAGATTTGCCAAAATGCGTTAGAAATGCTAAAAATGGCTTTAAAGTGCTTAGAGATTTGCAAAAAAGGGTTAGAAATGGCCAAAAATGGCTTCAAAATGGTTAGAGATGTGCAAACTGGATAGAAAAGGCCAAAAAAGGCATAAAAGTTCGTAGAGATCTGCAAAAATGGGATAGAAACAGCGAAAAATGCAATTCAGAATTGCTTAGGGATGAGCAAACATGAGTTAGAAATGGCCAAAAATGGCTTCAAAATTGTTAGAGATGTGCAGATGGGATAGAAAAGGCCAAAAAAGGCTTAAAAGTTCGTAGAGATCGGCAAAAATGGGTTAGAAATGGCCAAAATTGTCATTCAAAATTGCTTAGAGATGAGCAAGCATGGGTTAGAAATGGCCAAAAATGGTTTAAAAGTGCTTAGAGATGTGCAAAAATGGGTTCGAAATGCCAAACATGGCTTTGAAGTGCTTAGAGATTTCCAAAAACGGGTTAGAAATGCCAAAAATGGCTTTAAAGTGCTTAGGGATTTGCAAAAATGGTTAGAAACGGCCAAAAATGCCATTCAAAATTGCTTAGAGATGTGCAAACATGGGTTAGAAATGGACAAAAAATGGTTTAAAAGTGCTTAGAGATGTGCAAAAATGGGTTAGGAATGGCCAAAATGGCTTAAAAGTGCATAGAGATGTGCAATAACGAGTTAGAAATGCTGAAAATGGCTTTAAAGTGCTTAGGGATTTGCAAAAATGGGTTAGAAACGGCCAAAAATGCCATTCAAAATTGCTTAGAGATGTGCAAACATGGGTTAGAAACGTCCAAAAATGCCATTCAAAATTGCTTCGAGATGTGCAAACATGGGTTAGAAATGCTAAAAATGGCTTGAAAGTGCTTAGACATTAGCAAAAAAGGGTTAGAAATGGCCAAAAATACCTTCAAAATGGTTAGAGATGCACAAACTGCATAGAAAAGGACAAAAAAGTCTTAAAAATGCTTAGAGATCTGCAACAATGGGTTAGAAACGGCCAAAAATGCCATTCAAAATTGCTTAGAGATGTGCAAACATGGGTTACAAATGCCAAAAATGGCTTTAAAGTGCTTTGGGATTTGCAAAAATTGGTTAGAAATGGCCAAAATGGCTTTAAAGTGCTTAGACATTAGCAAAAAAGGGTTAGAAATGGCCAAAAATGGCTTTAAAATGGGTAGAGATGTGCAAACTGGAAAGAAAAAGCCAAAAAAGGCTTTAAAGTGCTTAGGGATTTGCAAAAATGGGTTAGAAACGGCCAAAAATGCCATTCAAAATTGCTTAGAGATGTGCAAACATGGGTTAGAAACGTCCAAAAATGCCATTCAAAATTGCTTAGAGATGTGCAAACATGGGTTAGAAATGCTAAAAATGGCTTGAAAGTGCTTAGAGATTTGCAAAAATGGGTTAGAAATGCTAAAAATGGCTTTAAAGTGCTTAGAGATTTGCAAAAAAGGGTTAGAAATGGCCAAAAATGGCTTCAAAATGGTTAGAGATGTGCAAACTGGATAGAAAAGGCCAAAAAAGGCATAAAAGTTCGTAGAGATCTGCAAAAATGGGATAGAAACAGCGAAAAATGCAATTCAGAATTGCTTAGGGATGAGCAAACATGAGTTAGAAATGGCCAAAAATGGCTTCAAAATTGTTAGAGATGTGCAGACGGGATAGAAAAGGCCAAAAAAGGCTTAAAAGTTCGTAGAGATCGGCAAAAATGGGTTAGAAATGGCCAAAAATGTCATTCAAAATTGCTTAGAGATGAGCAAGCATGGGTTAGAAATGGCCAAAAATGGTTTAAAAGTGCTTAGAGATGTGCAAAAATGGGTTCGAAATGCCAAACATGGCTTTAAAGTGCTTAGAGATTTCCAAAAACGGGTTAGAAATGCCAAAAATGGCTTTAAAGTGCTTAGGGATTTGCAAAAATGGTTAGAAATGGCCAAAAATGCCATTCAAAATTGCTTAGAGATGTGCAAACATGGGTTAGAAATGGACAAAAAATGGTTTAAAAGTGCTTAGAGATGTGCAAAAATGGGTTAGGAATGGCCAAAATGGCTTAAAAGTGCATAGAGATGTGCAATAACGAGTTAGAAATGCTGAAAATGGCTTTAAAGTGCTTAGGGATTTGCAAAAATGGGTTAGAAACGGCCAAAAATGCCATTCAAAATTGCTTAGAGATGTGCAAACATGGGTTAGAAACGGCCAAAAATGCCATTCAAAATTGCTTAGTGATGTGCAAACATGGGTTACAAATGCCAAAAATGGCTTTAAAGTGCTTTGGGATTTGCAAAAATTGGTTAGAAATGGCCAAAATGGCTTTAAAGTGCTTAGACATTAGCAAAAAAGGGTTAGAAATGGCCAAAAATGGCTTTGAAATGGGTAGAGATGTGCAAACTGGAAAGAAAAAGCCAAAAAAGGCTTTAAAGTGCTTAGGGATTTGCAAAAATGGGTTAGAAACGGCCAAAAATGCCATTCAAAATTGCTTAGAGATGTGCAAACAAGGGTTAGAAACGTCCAAAAATGCCATTCAAAATTGCTTAGAGATGTGCAAACATGGGTTAGAAATGCTAAAAATGGCTTGAAAGTGCTTAGAGATTTGCCAAAATGCGTTAGAAATGCTAAAAATGGCTTTAAAGTGCTTAGAGATTTGCAAAAAAGGGTTAGAAATGGCCAAAAATGGCTTCAAAATGGTTAGAGATGTGCAAACTGGATAGAAAAGGCCAAAAAAGGCATAAAAGTTCGTAGAGATCTGCAAAAATGGGATAGAAACAGCGAAAAATGCAATTCAGAGTTGTTTAGGGATGAGCAAACATGAGTTAGAAATGGCCAAAAATGGCTTCAAAATTGTTAGAGATGTGCAGACGGGATAGAAAAGGCCAAAAAAGGCTTAAAAGTTCGTAGAGATCGGCAAAAATGGGTTAGAAATGGCCAAAAATGTCATTCAAAATTGCTTAGAGATGAGCAAGCATGGGTTAGAAATGGCCAAAAATGGTTTAAAAGTGCTTAGAGATGTGCAAAAATGGGTTCGAAATGCCAAACATGGCTTTAAAGTGCTTAGAGATTTCCAAAAACGGGTTAGAAATGCCAAAAATGGCTTTAAAGTGCTTAGGGATTTGCAAAAAAGGTTAGAAACGGCCAAAAATGCCATTCAAAATTGCTTAGAGATGT
Organism: Lathamus discolor; assembly: GCF_037157495.1. Taxonomy (NCBI): domain Eukaryota; kingdom Metazoa; phylum Chordata; class Aves; order Psittaciformes; family Psittacidae; genus Lathamus; species Lathamus discolor. Next base: position 30,700,576 of record NC_088908.1, read on the forward strand.
GCAAACATGGGTTAGAAATGGACAAAAAATGGTTTAAAAGTGCTTAGAGATGTGCAAAAATGGGTTAGGAATGGCCAAAATGGCTTAAAAGTGCATAGAGATGTGCAATAACGAGTTAGAAATGCTGAAAATGGCTTGAAAGTGCTTAGGGATTTGCAAACATGGGTTAGAAACGGCCAAAAATGCCATTCAAAATTGCTTCGACATGTGCAAACATGGGTTAGAAATGCTAAAAATGGCTTGAAAGTGCTTAGACATTAGCAAAAAAGGGTTAGAAATGGCCAAAAATACCTTCAAAATGGTTAGAGATGCACAAACTGCATAGAAAAGGACAAAAAAGTCTTAAAAATGCTTAGAGATCTGCAACAATGGGTTAGAAACGGCCAAAAATGCCATTCAAAATTGCTTAGAGATGTGCAAACATGGGTTCGAAATGCCAAAAATGGCTTTAAAGTGCTTTGGGATTTGCAAAAATTGGTTAGAAATGGCCAAAATGGCTTTAAAGTGCTTAGACATTAGCAAAAAAGGGTTAGAAATGGCCAAAAATGGCTTTAAAATGGGTAGAGATGTGCAAACTGGAAAGAAAAAGCCAAAAAAGGCTTTAAAGTGCTTAGGGATTTGCAAAAATGGGTTAGAAACGGCCAAAAATGCCATTCAAAATTGCTTAGAGATGTGCAAACATGGGTTAGAAACGTCCAAAAATGCCATTCAAAATTGCTTAGAGATGTGCAAACATGGGTTAGAAATGCTAAAAATGGCTTGAAAGTGCTTAGAGATTTGCAAAAATGGGTTAGAAATGCTAAAAATGGCTTTAAAGTGCTTAGAGATTTGCAAAAAAGGGTTAGAAATGGCCAAAAATGGCTTCAAAATGGTTAGAGATGTGCAAACTGGATAGAAAAGGCCAAAAAAGGCATAAAAGTTCGTAGAGATCTGCAAAAATGGGATAGAAACAGCGAAAAATGCAATTCAGAATTGCTTAGGGATGAGCAAACATGAGTTAGAAATGGCCAAAAATGGCTTCAAAATTGTTAGAGATGTGCAGACGGGATAGAAAAGGCCAAAAAAGGCTTAAAAGTTCGTAGAGATCGGCAAAAATGGGTTAGAAATGGCCAAAAATGTCATTCAAAATTGCTTAGAGATGAGCAAGCATGGGTTAGAAATGGCCAAAAATGGTTTAAAAGTGCTTAGAGATGTGCAAAAATGGGTTCGAAATGCCAAACATGGCTTTAAAGTGCTTAGAGATTTCCAAAAACGGGTTAGAAATGCCAAAAATGGCTTTAAAGTGCTTAGGGATTTGCAAAAATGGTTAGAAACGGCCAAAAATGCCATTCAAAATTGCTTAGAGATGTGCAAACATGGGTTAGAAATGGACAAAAAATGGTTTAAAAGTGCTTAGAGATGTGCAAAAACGGGTTAGGAATGGCCAAAATGGCTTAAAAGTGCATAGAGATGTGCAATAACGAGTTAGAAATGCTGAAAATGGCTTTAAAGTGCTTAGGGATTTGCAAAAATGGGTTAGAAACGGCCAAAAATGCCATTCAAAATTGCTTAGAGATGTGCAAACATGGGTTAGAAACGTCCACAAATGCCATTCAAAATTGCTTAGAGATGTGCAAACATGGGTTAGAAATGCTAAAAATGGCTTGAAAGTGCTTAGAGATTTGCAAAAATGGGTTAGAAATGCTAAAAATGGCTTTAAAGTGCTTAGAGATTTGCAAAAAAGGGTTAGAAATGGCCAAAAATGGCTTCAAAATGGTTAGAGATGTGCAAACTGGATAGAAAAGGCCAAAAAAGGCATAAAAGTTCGTAGAGATCTGCAAAAATGGGATAGAAACAGCGAAAAATGCAATTCAGAATTGCTTAGGGATGAGCAAACATGAGTTAGAAATGGCCAAAAATGGCTTCAAAATTGTTAGAGATGTGCAGACGGGATAGAAAAGGCCAAAAAAGGCTTAAAAGTTCGTAGAGATCGGCAAAAATGGGTTAGAAATGGCCAAAAATGTCATTCAAAATTGCTTAGAGATGAGCAAGCATGGGTTAGAAATGGCCAAAAATGGTTTAAAAGTGCTTAGAGATGTGCAAAAATGGGTTCGAAATGCCAAACATGGCTTTAAAGTGCTTAGAGATTTCCAAAAACGGGTTAGAAATGCCAAAAATGGCTTTAAAGTGCTTAGGGATTTGCAAAATTGTTAGAAACGGCCAAAAATGCCATTCAAAATTGCTTAGAGATGTGCAAACATGGGTTAGAAATGGACAAAAAATGGTTTAAAAGTGCTTAGAGATGTGCAAAAATGGGTTAGGAATGGCCAAAATGGCTTAAAAGTGCATAGAGATGTGCAATAACGAGTTAGAAATGCTGAAAATGGCTTGAAAGTGCTTAGGGATTTGCAAACATGGGTTAGAAACGGCCAAAAATGCCATTCAAAATTGCTTAGAGATGTGCAAACATGAGTTAGAAATGGCCAAAAATGGCTTCAAAATTGTTAGAGATGTGCAGACGGGATAGAAAAGGCCAAAAAAGGCTTAAAAGTTCGTAGAGATCGGCAAAAATGGGTTAGAAATGGCCAAAAATGTCATTCAAAATTGCTTAGAGATGAGCAAGCATGGGTTAGAAATGGCCAAAAATGGTTTAAAAGTGCTTAGAGATGTGCAAAAATGGGTTCGAAATGCCAAACATGGCTTTAAAGTGCTTAGAGATTTCCAAAAACGGGTTAGAAATGCCAAAAATGGCTTTAAAGTGCTTAGGGATTTGCAAAAATGGTTAGAAACGGCCAAAAATGCCATTCAAAATTGCTTAGAGATGTGCAAACATGGGTTAGAAATGGACAAAAAATGGTTTAAAAGTGCTTAGAGATGTGCAAAAATGGGTTAGGAATGGCCAAAATGGCTTAAAAGTGCATAGAGATGTGCAATAACGAGTTAGAAATGCTGAAAATGGCTTGAAAGTGCTTAGGGATTTGCAAACATGGGTTAGAAACGGCCAAAAATGCCATTCAAAATTGCTTCGACATGTGCAAACATGGGTTAGAAATGCTAAAAATGGCTTGAAAGTGCTTAGACATTAGCAAAAAAGGGTTAGAAATGGCCAAAAATACCTTCAAAATGGTTAGAGATGCACAAACTGCATAGAAAAGGACAAAAAAGTCTTAAAAATGCTTAGAGATCTGCAACAATGGGTTAGAAACGGCCAAAAATGCCATTCAAAATTGCTTAGAGATGTGCAAACATGGGTTACAAATGCCAAAAATGGCTTTAAAGTGCTTTGGGATTTGCAAAAATTGGTTAGAAATGGCCAAAATGGCTTTAAAGTGCTTAGACATTAGCAAAAAAGGGTTAGAAATGGCCAAAAATGGCTTTAAAATGGGTAGAGATGTGCAAACTGGAAAGAAAAAGCCAAAAAAGGCTTTAAAGTGCTTAGGGATTTGCAAAAATGGGTTAGAAACGGCCAAAAATGCCATTCAAAATTGCTTAGAGATGTGCAAACATGGGTTAGAAACGTCCAAAAATGCCATTCAAAATTGCTTAGAGATGTGCAAACATGGGTTAGAAATGCTAAAAATGGCTTGAAAGTGCTTAGAGATTTGCAAAAATGGGTTAGAAATGCTAAAAATGGCTTTAAAGTGCTTAGAGATTTGCAAAAAAGGGTTAGAAATGGCCAAAAATGGCTTCAAAATGGTTAGAGATGTGCAAACTGGATAGAAAAGGCCAAAAAAGGCATAAAAGTTCGTAGAGATCTGCAAAAATGGGATAGAAACAGCGAAAAATGCAATTCAGAATTGCTTAGGGATGAGCAAACATGAGTTAGAAATGGCCAAAAATGGCTTCAAAATTGTTAGAGATGTGCAGACGGGATAGAAAAGGCCAAAAAAGGCTTAAAAGTTCGTAGAGATCGGCAAAAATGGGTTAGAAATGGCCAAAAATGTCATTCAAAATTGCTTAGAGATGAGCAAGCATGGGTTAGAAATGGCCAAAAATGGTTTAAAAGTGCTTAGAGATGTGCAAAAATGGGTTCGAAATGCCAAACATGGCTTTAAAGTGCTTAGAGATTTCCAAAAACGGGTTAGAAATGCCAAAAATGGCTTTAAAGTGCTTAGGGATTTGCAAAAATGGTTAGAAACGGCCAAAAATGCCATTCAAAATTGCTTAGAGATGTGCAAACATGGGTTAGAAATGGACAAAAAATGGTTTAAAAGTGCTTAGAGATGTGCAAAAATGGGTTAGGAATGGCCAAAATGGCTTAAAAGTGCATAGAGATGTGCAATAACGAGTTAGAAATGCTGAAAATGGCTTTAAAGTGCTTAGGGATTTGCAAAAATGGGTTAGAAACGGCCAAAAATGCCATTCAAAATTGCTTAGAGATGTGCAAACATGGGTTAGAAACGGCCAAAAATGCCATTCAAAATTGCTTAGAGATGTGCAAACATGGGTTAGAAATGCTAAAAATGGCTTGAAAGTGCTTAGACATTAGCAAAAAAGGGTTAGAAATGGCCAAAAATGGCTTCAAAATGGTTAGAGATGCACAAACTGCATAGAAAAGGACAAAAAAGTCTTAAAAATGCTTAGAGATCTGCAACAATGGGTTAGAAACGGCCAAAAATGCCATTCAAAATTGCTTAGAGATGTGCAAACATGGGTTACAAATGCCAAAAATGGCTTTAAAGTGCTTTGGGATTTGCAAAAATTGGTTAGAAATGGCCAAAATGGCTTTAAAGTGCTTAGACATTAGCAAAAAAGGGTTAGAAATGGCCAAAAATGGCTTTGAAATGGGTAGAGATGTGCAAACTGGAAAGAAAAAGCCAAAAAAGGCTTTAAAGTGCTTAGGGATTTGCAAAAATGGGTTAGAAACGGCCAAAATGCCATTCAAAATTGCTTAGAGATGTGCAAACAAGGGTTAGAAACGTCCAAAAATGCCATTCAAAATTGCTTAGAGATGTGCAAACATGGGTTAGAAATGCTAAAAATGGCTTGAAAGTGCTTAGAGATTTGCCAAAATGCATTAGAAATGCTAAAAATGGCTTTAAAGTGCTTAGAGATTTGCAAAAAAGGGTTAGAAATGGCCAAAAATGGCTTCAAAATGGTTAGAGATGTGCAAACTGGATAGAAAAGGCCAAAAAAGGCTTAAAAGTTCGTAGAGATCTGCAAAAATGGGATAGAAACAGCGAAAAATGCAATTCAGAATTGCTTAGGGATGAGCAAACATGAGTTAGAAATGGCCAAAAATGGCTTCAAAATTGTTAGAGATGTGCAGACGGGATAGAAAAGGCCAAAAAAGGCTTAAAAGTTCGTAGAGATCGGCAAAAATGGGTTAGAAATGGCCAAAATTGTCATTCAAAATTGCTTAGAGATGAGCAAGCATGGGTTAGAAATGGCCAAAAATGGTTTAAAAGTGCTTAGAGATGTGCAAAAATGGGTTCGAAATGCCAAACATGGCTTTGAAGTGCTTAGAGATTTCCAAAAACGGGTTAGAAATGCCAAAAATGGCTTTAAAGTGCTTAGGGATTTGCAAAAATGGTTAGAAACGGCCAAAAATGCCATTCAAAATTGCTTAGAGATGTGCAAACATGGGTTAGAAATGGACAAAAAATGGTTTAAAAGTGCTTAGAGATGTGCAAAAATGGGTTAGGAATGGCCAAAATGGCTTAAAAGTGCATAGAGATGTGCAATAACGAGTTAGAAATGCTGAAAATGGCTTTAAAGTGCTTAGGGATTTGCAAAAATGGGTTAGAAACGGCCAAAAATGCCATTCAAAATTGCTTAGAGATGTGCAAACATGGGTTAGAAACGTCCAAAAATGCCATTCAAAATTGCTTCGAGATGTGCAAACATGGGTTAGAAATGCTAAAAATGGCTTGAAAGTGCTTAGACATTAGCAAAAAAGGGTTAGAAATGGCCAAAAATGGCTTCAAAATGGTTAGAGATGCACAAACTGCATAGAAAAGGACAAAAAAGTCTTAAAAATGCTTAGAGATCTGCAACAATGGGTTAGAAACGGCCAAAAATGCCATTCAAAATTGCTTAGAGATGTGCAAACATGGGTTACAAATGCCAAAAATGGCTTTAAAGTGCTTTGGGATTTGCAAAAATTGGTTAGAAATGGCCAAAATGGCTTTAAAGTGCTTAGACATTAGCAAAAAAGGGTTAGAAATGGCCAAAAATGGCTTTAAAATGGGTAGAGATGTGCAAACTGGAAAGAAAAAGCCAAAAAAGGCTTTAAAGTGCTTAGGGATTTGCAAAAATGGGTTAGAAACAGCCAAAAATGCCATTCAAAATTGCTTAGAGATGTGCAAACAAGGGTTAGAAACGTCCAAAAATGCCATTCAAAATTGCTTAGAGATGTGCAAACATGGTTTAGAAATGCTAAAAATGGCTTGAAAGTGCTTAGAGATTTGCCAAAATGCATTAGAAATGCTAAAAATGGCTTTAAAGTGCTTAGAGATTTGCAAAAAAGGGTTAGAAATGGCCAAAAATGGCTTCAAAATGGTTAGAGATGTGCAAACTGGATAGAAAAGGCCAAAAAAGGCATAAAAGTTCGTAGAGATCTGCAAAAATGGGATAGAAACAGCGAAAAATGCAATTCAGAATTGCTTAGGGATGAGCAAACATGAGTTAGAAATGGCCAAAAATGGCTTCAAAATTGTTAGAGATGTGCAGACGGGATAGAAAAGGCCAAAAAAGGCTTAAAAGTTCGTAGAGATCGGCAAAAATGGGTTAGAAATGGCCAAAAATGTCATTCAAAATTGCTTAGAGATGAGCAAGCATGGGTTAGAAATGGCCAAAAATGGTTTAAAAGTGCTTAGAGATGTGCAAAAATGGGTTCGAAATGCCAAACATGGCTTTAAAGTGCTTAGAGATTTCCAAAAACGGGTTAGAAATGCCAAAAATGGCTTTAAAGTGCTTAGGGATTTGCAAAATTGTTAGAAACGGCCAAAAATGCCATTCAAAATTGCTTAGAGATGTGCAAACATGGGTTAGAAATGGACAAAAAATGGTTTAAAAGTGCTTAGAGATGTGCAAAAATGGGTTAGGAATGGCCAAAATGGCTTAAAAGTGCATAGAGATGTGCAATAACGAGTTAGAAATGCTGAAAAAGGCTTTAAAGTGCTTAGGGATTTGCAAAAATGGGTTAGAAACGGCCAAAAATGCCATTCAAAATTGCTTAGAGATGTGCAAACATGGGTTAGAAACGGCCAAAAATGCCATTCAAAATTGCTTAGAGATGTGCAAACATGGGTTACAAATGCCAAAAATGGCTTTAAAGTGCTTAGACATTAGCAAAAAAGGGTTAGAAATGGCCAAAAATGGCTTCAAAATGGTTAGAGATGCACAAACTGCATAGAAAAGGACAAAAAAGTCTTAAAAATGCTTAGAGATCTGCAACAATGGGTTAGAAACGGCCAAAAATGCCATTCAAAATTGCTTAGAGATGTGCAAACATGGGTTACAAATGCCAAAAATGGCTTTAAAGTGCTTTGGGATTTGCAAAAATTGGTTAGAAATGGCCAAAATGGCTTTAAAGTGCTTAGACATTAGCAAAAAAGGGTTAGAAATGGCCAAAAATGGCTTTGAAATGGGTAGAGATGTGCAAACTCGAAAGAAAAAGCCAAAAAAGGCTTTAAAGTGCTTAGGGATTTGCAAAAATGGGTTAGAAACGGCCAAAAATGCCATTCAAAATTGCTTAGAGATGTGCAAACATGGGTTACAAATGCCCAAAAATGGCTTTAAAGTGCTTAGGGATTTGCAAAAATTGGTTAGAAATGGCCAAAATGGCTTTAAAATGCTTAGACATTAGCAAAAAAGGGTTAGAAATGGCCAAAAATGGCTTTAAAATGGGTAGAGATGTGCAAACTGGAAAGAAAAAGCCAAAAAAGGCTTTGAAGTGCTTAGGGATTTGCAAAAATGGGTTAGAAACGGCCAAAAATGCCATTCAAAATTGCTTAGAGATGTGCAAACATGGGTTAGAAACGTCCAAAAATGCCATTCAAAATTGCTTAGAGATGTGCAAACATGGGTTAGAAATGCTAAAAATGGCTTGAAAGTGCTTAGTGATTTGCAAAAATGGGTTAGAAATGCTAAAAATGGCTTTAAAGTGCTTAGAGATTTGCAAAAAAGGGTTAGAAATGGCCAAAAATGGCTTCAAAATGGTTAGAGATGTGCAAACTGGATAGAAAAGGCCAAAAAAGGCATAAAAGTTCGTAGAGATCTGCAAAAATGGGATAGAAACAGCGAAAAATGCAATTCAGAATTGCTTAGGGATGAGCAAACATGAGTTAGAAATGGCCAAAAATGGCTTCAAAATTGTTAGAGATGTGCAGACGGGATAGAAAAGGCCAAAAAAGGCTTAAAAGTTCGTAGAGATCGGCAAAAATGGGTTAGAAATGGCCAAAAATGTCATTCAAAATTGCTTAGAGATGAGCAAGCATGGGTTAGAAATGGCCAAAAATGGTTTAAAAGTGCTTAGAGATGTGCAAAAATGGGTTCGAAATGCCAAACATGGCTTTAAAGTGCTTAGAGATTTCAAAAAACGGGTTAGAAATGCCAAAAATGGCTTTAAAGTGCTTAGGGATTTGCAAAAATGTTTAGAAACGGCCAAAAATGCCATTCAAAATTGCTTAGAGATGTGCAAACATGGGTTAGAAATGGACAAAAAATGGTTTAAAAGTGCTTAGAGATGTGCAAAAATGGGTTAGGAATGGCCAAAATGGCTTAAAAGTGCATAGAGATGTGCAATAACGAGTTAGAAATGCTGAAAATGGCTTTAAAGTGCTTAGGGATTTGCAAAAATGGGTTAGAAACGGCCAAAAATGCCATTCAAAATTGCTTAGAGATGTGCAAACATGGGTTAGAAACGGCGAAAAATGCCATTCAAAATTGCTTCGAGATGTGCAAACATGGGTTAGAAATGCTAAAAATGGCTTTAAAGTGCTTAGAGATTAGCAAAAAAGGGTTAGAAATGGCCAAAAATGGCTTCAAAATGGTTAGAGATGCACAAACTGCATAGAAAAGGACAAAAAAGTCTTAAAAATGCTTAGAGATCTGCAACAATGGGTTAGAAACGGCCAAAAATGCCATTCAAAATTGCTTAGAGATGTGCAAACATGGGTTACAAATGCCAAAAATGGCTTTAAAGTGCTTTGGGATTTGCAAAAATTGGTTAGAAATGGCCAAAATGGCTTTAAAGTGCTTAGACATTAGCAAAAAAGGGCTAGAAATGGCCAAAAATGGCTTTAAAATGGGTAGAGATGTGCAAACTGGAAAGAAAAAGCCAAAAAAGGCTTTAAAGTGCTTAAGGATTTGCAAAAATGGGTTAGAAACGGCCAAAAATGCCATTCAAAATTGCTTAGAGATGTGCAAACATGGGTTAGAAACGTCCAAAAATGCCATTCAAAATTGCTTAGAGATGTGCAAACATGGGTTAGAAATGCTAAAAATGGCTTGAAAGTGCTTAGAGATTTGCAAAAATGGGTTAGAAATGCTAAAAATGGCTTTAAAGTGCTTAGAGATTTGCAAAAAAGGGTTAGAAATGGCCAAAAATGGCTTCAAAATGGTTAGAGATGTGCAAACTGGATAGAAAAGGCCAAAAAATGCATAAAAGTTCGTAGAGATCTGCAAAAATGGGTTAGAAACAGCGAAAAATGCAATTCAGAATTGCTTAGGGATGAGCAAACATGAGTTAGAAATGGCCAAAAATGGCTTCAAAATTGTTAGAGATGTGCAGACGGGATAGAAAAGGCCAAAAAAGGCTTAAAAGTTCGTAGAGATCGGCAAAAATGGGTTAGAAATGGCCAAAAATGTCATTCAAAATTGCTTAGAGATGAGCAAGCATGGGTTAGAAATGGCCAAAAATGGTTTAAAAGTGATTAGAGATGTGCAAAAATGGGTTCGAAATGCCAAACATGGCTTTAAAGTGCTTAGAGATTTCCAAAAATGGGTTAGAAATGCCAAAAATGGCTTTAAAGTGCTTAGGGATTTGCAAAAATGGTTAGAAACGGCCAAAAATGCCATTCAAAATTGCTTAGAGATGTGCAAACATGGGTTAGAAATGAACAAAAAATGGTTTAAAAGTGCTTAGAGATGTGCAAAAATGGGTTAGGAATGGCCAAAATGGCTTAAAAGTACATAGAGATGTGCAATAACGAGTTAGAAATGCTGAAAATGGCTTTAAAGTGCTTAGGGATTTGCAAAAATGGGTTAGAAACGGCCAAAAATGCCATTCAAAATTGCTTAGAGATGTGCAAACATGGGTTAGAAACGTCCAAAAATGCCATTCAAAATTGCTTCGAGATGTGCAAACATGGGTTAGAAATGCTAAAAATGGCTTGAGAGTGCTTAGACATTAGCAAAAAAGGGTTAGAAATGGCCAAAAATGGCTTCAAAATGGTTAGAGATGCACAAACTGCATAGAAAAGGACAAAAAAGTCTTAAAAATGCTTAGAGATCTGCAACAATGGGTTAGAAACGGCCAAAAATGCCATTCAAAATTGCTTAGAGATGTGCAAACATGGGTTGCAAATGCCAAAAATGGCTTTAAAGTGCTTTGGGATTTGCAAAAATTGGTTAGAAATGGCCAAAATGGCTTTAAAGTGCTTAGACATTAGCAAAAAAGGGTTAGAAATGGCCAAAAATGGCTTTGAAATGGGTAGAGATGTGCAAACTCGAAAGAAAAAGCCAAACAAGGCTTTAAAGTGCTTAGGGATTTGCAAAAATGGGTTAGAAACGGCCAAAAATGCCATTCAAAATTGCTTAGAGATGTGCAAACATGGGTTACAAATGCCCAAAAATGGCTTTAAAGTGCTTAGGGATTTGCAAAAATTGGTTAGAAATGGCCAAAATGGCTTTAAAATGCTTAGACATTAGCAAAAAAGGGTTAGAAATGGCCAAAAATGGCTTTAAAATGGGTAGAGATGTGCAAACTGGAAAGAAAAAGCCAAAAAAGGCTTTGAAGTGCTTAGGGATTTGCAAAAATGGGTTAGAAACGTCCAAAAATGCCATTCAAAATTGCTTAGAGATGTGCAAACATGGGTTAGAAACGTCCAAAAATGCCATTCAAAATTGCTTAGAGATGTGCAAACATGGGTTAGAAATGCTAAAAATGGCTTGAAAGTGCTTAGAGATTTGCAAAAATGGGTTAGAAATGCTAAAAATGGCTTTAAAGTGCTTAGAGATTTGCAAAAAAGGGTTAGAAATGGCCAAAAATGGCTTCAAAATGGTTAGAGATGTGCAAACTGGATAGAAAAGGCCAAAAAAGGCATAAAAGTTCGTAGAGATCTGCAAAAATGGGTTAGAAACAGCGAAAAATGCAATTCAGAATTGCTTAGGGATGAGCAAACATGAGTTAGAAATGGCCAAAAATGGCTTCAAAATTGTTAGAGATGTGCAGACGGGATAGAAAAGGCCAAAAAAGGCTTAAAAGTTCGTAGAGATCGGCAAAAATGGGTTAGAAATGGCCAAAAATGTCATTCAAAATTGCTTAGAGATGAGCAAGCATGGGTTAGAAATGGCCAAAAATGGTTTAAAAGTGCTTAGAGATGTGCAAAAATGGGTTCGAAATGCCAAACATGGCTTTAAAGTGCTTAGAGATTTCCAAAAATGGGTTAGAAATGCCAAAAATGGCTTTAAAGTGCTTAGGGATTTGCAAAAATGGTTAGAAACGGCCAAAAATGCCATTCAAAATTGCTTAGAGATGTGCAAACATGGGTTAGAAATGGACAAAAAATGGTTTAAAAGTGCTTAGAGATGTGCAAAAATGGGTTAGGAATGGCCAAAATGGCTTAAAAGTACATAGAGATGTGCAATAACGAGTTAGAAATGCTGAAAATGGCTTTAAAGTGCTTAGGGATTTGCAAAAATGGGTTAGAAACGGCCAAAAATGCCATTCAAAATTGCTTAGAGATGTGCAAACATGGGTTAGAAACGTCCAAAAATGCCATTCAAAATTGCTTCGAGATGTGCAAACATGGGTTAGAAATGCTAAAAATGGCTTGAGAGTGCTTAGACATTAGCAAAAAAGGGTTAGAAATGGCCAAAAATGGCTTCAAAATGGTTAGAGATGCACAAACTGCATAGAAAAGGACAAAAAAGTCTTAAAAATGCTTAGAGATCTGCAACAATGGGTTAGAAACGGCCAAAAATGCCATTCAAAATTGCTTAGAGATGTGCAAACATGGGTTACAAATGCCAAAAATGGCTTTAAAGTGCTTTGGGATTTGCAAAAATTGGTTAGAAATGGCCAAAATGGCTTTAAAGTGCTTAGACATTAGCAAAAAAGGGTTAGAAATGGCCAAAAATGGCTTTGAAATGGGTAGAGATGTGCAAACTGGAAAGAAAAAGCCAAAAAAGGCTTTAAAGTGCTTAGGGATTTGCAAAAATGGGTTAGAAACGGCCAAAAATGCCATTCAAAATTGCTTAGAGATGTGCAAACATGGGTTACAAATGCCCAAAAATGGCTTTAAAGTGCTTAGGGATTTGCAAAAATTGGTTAGAAATGGCCAAAATGGCTTTAAAATGCTTAGACATTAGCAAAAAAGGGTTAGAAATGGCCAAAAATGGCTTTAAAATGGGTAGAGATGTGCAAACTGGAAAGAAAAAGCCAAAAAAGGCTTTGAAGTGCTTAGGGATTTGCAAAAATGGGTTAGAAACGGCCAAAAATGCCATTCAAAATTGCTTAGAGATGTGCAAACATGGGTTAGAAACGTCCAAAAATGCCATTCAAAATTGCTTAGAGATGTGCAAACATGGGTTAGAAATGCTAAAAATGGCTTGAAAGTGCTTAGAGATTTGCAAAAATGGGTTAGAAATGCTAAAAATGGCTTTAAAGTGCTTAGAGATTTGCAAAAAAGGGTTAGAAATGGCCAAAAATGGCTTCAAAATGGTTAGAGATGTGCAAACTGGATAGAAAAGGCCAAAAAAGGCATAAAAGTTCGTAGAGATCTGCAAAAATGGGATAGAAACAGCGAAAAATGCAATTCAGAATTGCTTAGGGATGAGCAAACATGAGTTAGAAATGGCCAAAAATGGCTTCAAAATTGTTAGAGATGCGCAGACGGGATAGAAAAGGCCAAAAAAGGCTTAAAAGTTCGTAGAGATCGGCAAAAATGGGTTAGAAATGGCCAAAAATGTCATTCAAAATTGCTTAGAGATGAGCAAGCATGGGTTAGAAATGGCCAAAAATGGTTTAAAAGTGCTTAGAGATGTGCAAAAATGGGTTCGAAATGCCAAACATGGCTTTAAAGTGCTTAGAGATTTCAAAAAACGGGTTAGAAATGCCAAAAATGGCTTTAAAGTGCTTAGGGATTTGCAAAATTGTTAGAAACGGCCAAAAATGCCATTCAAAATTGCTTAGAGATGTGCAAACATGGGTTAGAAATGGACAAAAAATGGTTTAAAAGTGCTTAGAGATGTGCAAAAATGGGTTAGGAATGGCCAAAATGGCTTAAAAGTGCATAGAGATGTGCAATAACGAGTTAGAAATGCTGAAAATGGCTTTAAAGTGCTTAGGGATTTGCAAAAATGGGTTAGAAACGGCCAAAAATGCCATTCAAAATTGCTTAGAGATGTGCAAACATGGGTTAGAAACGGCCAAAAATGCCATTCAAAATTGCTTAGAGATGTGCAAACATGGGTTACAAATGCCAAAAATGGCTTTAAAGTGCTTAGACATTAGCAAAAAAGGGTTAGAAATGGCCAAAAATGGCTTCAAAATGGTTAGAGATGCACAAACTGCATAGAAAAGGACAAAAAAGTCTTAAAAATGCTTAGAGATCTGCAACAATGGGTTAGAAACGGCCAAAAATGCCATTCAAAATTGCTTAGAGATGTGCAAACATGGGTTACAAATGCCAAAAATGGCTTTAAAGTGCTTTGGGATTTGCAAAAATTGGTTAGAAATGGCCAAAATGGCTTTAAAGTGCTTAGACATTAGCAAAAAAGGGTTAGAAATGGCCAAAAATGGCTTTGAAATGGGTAGAGATGTGCAAACTCGAAAGAAAAAGCCAAAAAAGGCTTTAAAGTGCTTAGGGATTTGCAAAAATGGGTTAGAAACGGCCAAAAATGCCATTCAAAATTGCTTAGAGATGTGCAAACATGGGTTACAAATGCCCAAAAATGGCTTTAAAGTGCTTAGGGATTTGCAAAAATTGGTTAGAAATGGCCAAAATGGCTTTAAAATGCTTAGACATTAGCAAAAAAGGGTTAGAAATGGCCAAAAATGGCTTTAAAATGGGTAGAGATGTGCAAACTGGAAAGAAAAAGCCAAAAAAGGCTTTGAAGTGCTTAGGGATTTGCAAAAATGGGTTAGAAACGGCCAAAAATGCCATTCAAAATTGCTTAGAGATGTGCAAACATGGGTTAGAAACGTCCAAAAATGCCATTCAAAATTGCTTAGAGATGTGCAAACATGGGTTAGAAATGCTAAAAATGGCTTGAAAGTGCTTAGAGATTTGCAAAAATGGGTTAGAAATGCTAAACATGGCTTTAAAGTGCTTAGAGATTTGCAAAAAAGGGTTAGAAATGGCCAAAAATGGCTTCAAAATGGTTAGAGATGTGCAAACTGGATAGAAAAGGCCAAAAAAGGCATAAAAGTTCGTAGAGATCTGCAAAAATGGGATAGAAACAGCGAAAAATGCAATTCAGAATTGCTTAGGGATGAGCAAACATGAGTTAGAAATGGCCAAAAATGGCTTCAAAATTGTTAGAGATGTGCAGACGGGATAGAAAAGGCCAAAAAAGGCTTAAAAGTTCGTAGAGATCGGCAAAAATGGGTTAGAAATGGCCAAAAATGTCATTCAAAATTGCTTAGAGATGAGCAAGCATGGGTTAGAAATGGCCAAAAATGGTTTAAAAGTGCTTAGAGATGTGCAAAAATGGGTTCGAAATGCCAAACATGGCTTTAAAGTGCTTAGAGATTTCCAAAAACGGGTTAGAAATGCCAAAAATGGCTTTAAAGTGCTTAGGGATTTGCAAAAATGGTTAGAAACGGCCAAAAATGCCATTCAAAATTGCTTAGAGATGTGCAAACCTGGGTTAGAAATGGACAAAAAATGGTTTAAAAGTGCTTAGAGATGTGCAAAAATGGGTTAGGAATGGCCAAAATGGCTTAAAAGTGCATAGAGATGTGCAATAACGAGTTAGAAATGCTGAAAATGGCTCTAAAGTGCTTAGGGATTTGCAAAAATGGGTTAGAAACGGCCAAAAATGCCATTCAAAATTGCTTAGAGATGTGCAAACATGGGTTAGAAACGGCCAAAAATGCCATTCAAAATTGCTTAGAGATGTGCAAACATGGGTTACAAATGCCAAAAATGGCTTTAAAGTGCTTTGGGATTTGCAAAAATTGGTTAGAAATGGCCAAAATGGCTTTAAAGTGCTTAGACATTAGCAAAAAAGGGTTAGAAATGGCCAAAAATGGCTTTGAAATGGGTAGAGATGTGCAAACTGGAAAGAAAAAGCCAAAAAAGGCTTTAAAGTGCTTAGGGATTTGCAAAAATGGGTTAGAAATGGCCAAAATGGCTTTAAAGTGCTTAGACATTAGCAAAAAAGGGTTAGAAATGGCCAAAAATAGCTTCAAAATGGTTAGAGATGCACAAACTGCATAGAAAAGGACAAAAAAGTCTTAAAAATGCTTAGAGATCTGCAACAATGGGTTAGAAACGGCCAAAAATGCCATTCAAAATTGCTTAGAGATGTGCAAACATGGGTTACAAATGCCAAAAATGGCTTTAAAGTGCTTTGGGATTTGCAAAAATTGGTTAGAAATGGCCAAAATGGCTTTAAAGTGCTTAGACATTAGCAAAAAAGGGCTAGAAATGGCCAAAAATGGCTTTAAAATGGGTAGAGATGTGCAAACTGGAAAGAAAAAGCCAAAAAAGGCTTTAAAGTGCTTAAGGATTTGCAAAAATGGGTTAGAAACGGCCAAAAATGCCATTCAAAATTGCTTAGAGATGAGCAAGCATGGGTTAGAAATGGCCAAAAATGGTTTAAAAGTGCTTAGAGATGTGCAAAAATGGGTTCGAAATGCCAAACAGGGCTTTAAAGTGCTTAGAGATTTCCAAAAACGGGTTAGAAATGCCAAAAATGGCTTTAAAGTGCTTAGGGATTTGCAAAAATGGTTAGAAACGGCCAAAAATGCCATTCAAAATTGCTTAGAGATGTGCAAACATGGGTTAGAAATGGACAAAAAATGGTTTAAAAGTGCTTAGAGATGTGCAAAAATGGGTTAGGAATGGCCAAAATGGCTTAAAAGTGCATAGAGATGTGCAATAACGAGTTAGAAATGCTGAAAATGGCTTTAAAGTGCTTAGGGATTTGCAAAAATGGGTTAGAAACGGCCAAAAATGCCATTCAAAATTGCTTAGAGATGTGCAAACATGGGTTAGAAACGGCCAAAAATGCCATTCAAAATTGCTTAGAGATGTGCAAACATGGGTTAGAAATGCTAAAAATGGCTTGAAAGTGCTTAGACATTAGCAAAAAAGGGTTAGAAATGGCCAAAAATGGCTTCAAAATGGTTAGAGATGCACAAACTGCATAGAAAAGGACAAAAAAGTCTTAAAAATGCTTAGAGATCTGCAACAATGGGTTAGAAACGGCCAAAAATGCCATTCAAAATTGCTTAGAGATGTGCAAACATGGGTTACAAATGCCCAAAAATGGCTTTAAAGTGCTTAGGGATTTGCAAAAATTGGTTAGAAATGGCCAAAATGGCTTTAAAGTGCTTAGACATTAGCAAAAAAGGGTTAGAAATGGCCAAAAATGGCTTTAAAATGGGTAGAGATGTGCAAACTGGAAAGAAAAAGCCAAAAAAGGCTTTAAAGTGCTTAGGGATTTGCAAAAATGGGTTAGAAACGGCCAAAAATGCCATTCAAAATTGCTTAGAGATGTGCAAACATGGGTTAGAAACGTCCAAAAATGCCATTCAAAATTGCTTAGAGATGTGCAAACATGGGTTAGAAATGCTAAAAATGGCTTGAAAGTGCTTAGAGATTTGCAAAAATGGGTTAGAAATGCTAAAAATGGCTTTAAAGTGCTTAGAGATTTGCAAAAAAGGGTTAGAAATGGCCAAAAATGGCTTCAAAATGGTTAGAGATGTGCAACCTGGATAGAAAAGGCCAAAAAAGGCATAAAAGTTCGTAGAGATCTGCAAAAATGGGATAGAAACAGCGAAAAATGCAATTCAGAATTGCTTAGGGATGAGCAAACATGAGTTAGAAATGGCCAAAAATGGCTTCAAAATGGTTAGAGATGTGCAGACGGGATAGAAAAGGCCAAAAAAGGCTTAAAAGTTCGTAGAGATCGGCAAAAATGGGTTAGAAATGGCCAAAAATGTCATTCAAAATTGCTTAGAGATGAGCAAGCATGGGTTAGAAATGGCCAAAAATGGTTTAAAAGTGCTTAGAGATGTGCAAAAATGGGTTCGAAATGCCAAACATGGCTTTAAAGTGCTTAGAGATTTCCAAAAACGGGTTAGAAATGCCAAAAATGGCTTTAAAGTGCTTAGGGATTTGCAAAAATGGTTAGAAACGGCCAAAAATGCCATTCAAAATTGCTTAGAGATGTGCAAACATGGGTTAGAAATGGACAAAAAATGGTTTAAAAGTGCTTAGAGATGTGCAAAAATGGGTTAGGAATGGCCAAAATGGCTTAAAAGTGCATAGAGATGTGCAATAACGAGTTAGAAATGCTGAAAATGGCTCTAAAGTGCTTAGGGATTTGCAAAAATGGGTTAGAAACGGCCAAAAATGCCATTCAAAATTGCTTAGAGATGTGCAAACATGGGTTAGAAACGGCCAAAAATGCCATTCAAAATTGCTTAGAGATGTGCAAACATGGGTTACAAATGCCAAAAATGGCTTTAAAGTGCTTTGGGATTTGCAAAAATTGGTTAGAAATGGCCAAAATGGCTTTAAAGTGCTTAGACATTAGCAAAAAAAGGTTAGAAATGGCCAAAAATGGCTTTGAAATGGGTAGAGATGTGCAAACTGGAAAGAAAAAGCCAAAAAAGGCTTTAAAGTGCTTAGGGATTTGCAAAAATGGGTTAGAAATGGCCAAAATGGCTTTAAAGTGCTTAGACATTAGCAAAAAAGGGTTAGAAATGGCCAAAAATAGCTTCAAAATGGTTAGAGATGCACAAACTGCATAGAAAAGGACAAAAAAGTCTTAAAAATGCTTAGAGATCTGCAACAATGGGTTAGAAACGGCCAAAAATGCCATTCAAAATTGCTTAGAGATGTGCAAACATGGGTTACAAATGCCAAAAATGGCTTTAAAGTGCTTTGGGATTTGCAAAAATTGGTTAGAAATGGCCAAAATGGCTTTAAAGTGCTTAGACATTAGCAAAAAAGGGCTAGAAATGGCCAAAAATGGCTTTAAAATGGGTAGAGATGTGCAAACTGGAAAGAAAAAGCCAAAAAAGGCTTTAAAGTGCTTAAGGATTTGCAAAAATGGGTTAGAAACGGCCAAAAATGCCATTCAAAATTGCTTAGAGATGTGCAAACATGGGTTAGAAACGTCCAAAAATGCCATTCAAAATTGCTTAGAGATGAGCAAGCATGGGTTAGAAATGGCCAAAAATGGTTTAAAAGTGCTTAGAGATGTGCAAAAATGGGTTCGAAATGCCAAACATGGCTTTAAAGTGCTTAGAGATTTCCAAAAACGGGTTAGAAATGCCAAAAATGGCTTTAAAGTGCTTAGGGATTTGCAAAAATGGTTAGAAACGGCCAAAAATGCCATTCAAAATTGCTTAGAGATGTGCAAACATGGGTTAGAAATGGACAAAAAATGGTTTAAAAGTGCTTAGATATGTGCAAAAATGGGTTAGGAATGGCCAAAATGGCTTAAAAGTACATAGAGATGTGCAATAACGAGTTAGAAATGCTGAAAATGGCTTTAAAGTGCTTAGGGATTTGCAAAAATGGGTTAGAAACGGCCAAAAATGCCATTCAAAATTGCTTAGAGATGTGCAAACATGGGTTAGAAACGTCCAAAAATGCCATTCAAAATTGCTTCGAGATGTGCAAACATGGGTTAGAAATGCTAAAAATGGCTTGAGAGTGCTTAGACATTAGCAAAAAAGGGTTAGAAATGGCCAAAAATGGCTTCAAAATGGTTAGAGATGCACAAACTGCATAGAAAAGGACAAAAAAGTCTTAAAAATGCTTAGAGATCTGCAACAATGGGTTAGAAACGGCCAAAAATGCCATTCAAAATTGCTTAGAGATGTGCAAACATGGGTTACAAATGCCAAAAATGGCTTTAAAGTGCTTTGGGATTTGCAAAAATTGGTTAGAAATGGCCAAAATGGCTTTAAAGTGCTTAGACATTAGCAAAAAAGGGGTTAGAAATGGCCAAAAATGGCTTTGAAATGGGTAGAGATGTGCAAACTGGAAAGAAAAAGCCAAAAAAGGCTTTAAAGTGCTTAGGGATTTGCAAAAATGGGTTAGAAACGGCCAAAAATGCCATTCAAAATTGCTTAGAGATGTGCAAACATGGGTTAGAAACGTCCAAAAATGCCATTCAAAATTGCTTAGAGATGTGCAAACATGGGTTAGAAATGCTAAAAATGGCTTGAAAGTGCTTAGAGATTTGCCAAAATGGGTTAGAAATGCTAAAAATGGCTTTAAAGTGCTTAGAGATTTGCAAAAAAGGGTTTGAAATGGCCAAAAATGGCTTCAAAATGGTTAGAGATGTGCAAACTGGATAGAAAAGGCCAAAAAAGGCATAAAAGTTCGTAGAGATCTGCAAAAATGGGATAGAAACAGCGAAAAATGCAATTCAGAATTGCTTAGGGATGAGCAAACATGAGTTAGAAATGGCCAAAAATGGCTTCAAAATTGTTAGAGATGTGCAGACGGGATAGAAAAGGCCAAAAAAGGCTTAAAAGTTCGTAGAGATCGGCAAAAATGGGTTAGAAATGGCCAAAAATGTCATTCAAAATTGCTTAGAGATGAGCAAGCATGGGTTAGAAATGGCCAAAAATGGTTTAAAAGTGCTTAGAGATGTGCAAAAATGGGTTCGAAATGCCAAACATGGCTTTAAAGTGCTTAGAGATTTCCAAAAACGGGTTAGAAATGCCAAAAATGGCTTTAAAGTGCTTAGGGATTTGCAAAAATGGTTAGAAACGGCCAAAAATGCCATTCAAAATTGCTTAGAGATGTGCAAACATGGGTTAGAAATGGACAAAAAATGGTTTAAAAGTGCTTAGAGATGTGCAAAAATGGGTTAGGAATGGCCAAAATGGCTTAAAAGTGCATAGAGATGTGCAATAACGAGTTAGAAATGCTGAAAATGGCTCTAAAGTGCTTAGGGATTTGCAAAAATGGGTTAGAAACGGCCAAAAATGCCATTCAAAATTGCTTAGAGATGTGCAAACATGGGTTAGAAACGGCCAAAAATGCCATTCAAAATTGCTTAGAGATGTGCAAACATGGGTTACAAATGCCAAAAATGGCTTTAAAGTGCTTTGGGATTTGCAAAAATTGGTTAGAAATGGCCAAAATGGCTTTAAAGTGCTTAGACATTAGCAAAAAAGGGTTAGAAATGGCCAAAAATGGCTTTGAAATGGGTAGAGATGTGCAAACTGGAAAGAAAAAGCCAAAAAAGGCTTTAAAGTGCTTAGGGATTTGCAAAAATGGGTTAGAAATGGCCAAAATGGCTTTAAAGTGCTTAGACATTAGCAAAAAAGGGTTAGAAATGGCCAAAAATAGCTTCAAAATGGTTAGAGATGCACAAACTGCATAGAAAAGGACAAAAAAGTCTTAAAAATGCTTAGAGATCTGCAACAATGGGTTAGAAACGGCCAAAAATGCCATTCAAAATTGCTTAGAGATGTGCAAACATGGGTTACAAATGCCAAAAATGGCTTTAAAGTGCTTTGGGATTTGCAAAAATTGGTTAGAAATGGCCAAAATGGCTTTAAAGTGCTTAGACATTAGCAAAAAAGGGCTAGAAATGGCCAAAAATGGCTTTAAAATGGGTAGAGATGTGCAAACTGGAAAGAAAAAGCCAAAAAAGGCTTTAAAGTGCTTAAGGATTTGCAAAAATGGGTTAGAAACGGCCAAAAATGCCATTCAAAATTGCTTAGAGATGAGCAAGCATGGGTTAGAAATGGCCAAAAATGGTTTAAAAGTGCTTAGAGATGTGCAAAAATGGGTTCGAAATGCCAAACAGGGCTTTAAAGTGCTTAGAGATTTCCAAAAACGGGTTAGAAATGCCAAAAATGGCTTTAAAGTGCTTAGGGATTTGCAAAAATGGTTAGAAACGGCCAAAAATGCCATTCAAAATTGCTTAGAGATGTGCAAACATGGGTTAGAAATGGACAAAAAATGGTTTAAAAGTGCTTAGAGATGTGCAAAAATGGGTTAGGAATGGCCAAAATGGCTTAAAAGTGCATAGAGATGTGCAATAACGAGTTAGAAATGCTGAAAATGGCTTTAAAGTGCTTAGGGATTTGCAAAAATGGGTTAGAAACGGCCAAAAATGCCATTCAAAATTGCTTAGAGATGTGCAAACATGGGTTAGAAACGGCCAAAAATGCCATTCAAAATTGCTTAGAGATGTGCAAACATGGGTTAGAAATGCTAAAAATGGCTTGAAAGTGCTTAGACATTAGCAAAAAAGGGTTAGAAATGGCCAAAAATGGCTTCAAAATGGTTAGAGATGCACAAACTGCATAGAAAAGGACAAAAAAGTCTTAAAAATGCTTAGAGATCTGCAACAATGGGTTAGAAACGGCCAAAAATGCCATTCAAAATTGCTTAGAGATGTGCAAACATGGGTTACAAATGCCCAAAAATGGCTTTAAAGTGCTTAGGGATTTGCAAAAATTGGTTAGAAATGGCCAAAATGGCTTTAAAGTGCTTAGACATTAGCAAAAAAGGGTTAGAAATGGCCAAAAATGGCTTTAAAATGGGTAGAGATGTGCAAACTGGAAAGAAAAAGCCAAAAAAGGCTTTAAAGTGCTTAGGGATTTGCAAAAATGGGTTAGAAACGGCCAAAAATGCCATTCAAAATTGCTTAGAGATGTGCAAACATGGGTTAGAAACGTCCAAAAATGCCATTCAAAATTGCTTAGAGATGTGCAAACATGGGTTAGAAATGCTAAAAATGGCTTGAAAGTGCTTAGAGATTTGCAAAAATGGGTTAGAAATGCTAAAAATGGCTTTAAAGTGCTTAGAGATTTGCAAAAAAGGGTTAGAAATGGCCAAAAATGGCTTCAAAATGGTTAGAGATGTGCAACCTGGATAGAAAAGGCCAAAAAAGGCATAAAAGTTCGTAGAGATCTGCAAAAATGGGATAGAAACAGCGAAAAATGCAATTCAGAATTGCTTAGGGATGAGCAAACATGAGTTAGAAATGGCCAAAAATGGCTTCAAAATGGTTAGAGATGTGCAGACGGGATAGAAAAGGCCAAAAAAGGCTTAAAAGTTCGTAGAGATCGGCAAAAATGGGTTAGAAATGGCCAAAAATGTCATTCAAAATTGCTTAGAGATGAGCAAGCATGGGTTAGAAATGGCCAAAAATGGTTTAAAAGTGCTTAGAGATGTGCAAAAATGGGTTCGAAATGCCAAACATGGCTTTAAAGTGCTTAGAGATTTCCAAAAACGGGTTAGAAATGCCAAAAATGGCTTTAAAGTGCTTAGGGATTTGCAAAAATGGTTAGAAACGGCCAAAAATGCCATTCAAAATTGCTTAGAGATGTGCAAACATGGGTTAGAAATGGACAAAAAATGGTTTAAAAGTGCTTAGAGATGTGCAAAAATGGGTTAGGAATGGCCAAAATGGCTTAAAAGTGCATAGAGATGTGCAATAACGAGTTAGAAATGCTGAAAATGGCTCTAAAGTGCTTAGGGATTTGCAAAAATGGGTTAGAAACGGCCAAAAATGCCATTCAAAATTGCTTAGAGATGTGCAAACATGGGTTAGAAACGGCCAAAAATGCCATTCAAAATTGCTTAGAGATGTGCAAACATGGGTTACAAATGCCAAAAATGGCTTTAAAGTGCTTTGGGATTTGCAAAAATTGGTTAGAAATGGCCAAAATGGCTTTAAAGTGCTTAGACATTAGCAAAAAAAGGGTTAGAAATGGCCAAAAATGGCTTTGAAATGGGTAGAGATGTGCAAACTGGAAAGAAAAAGCCAAAAAAGGCTTTAAAGTGCTTAGGGATTTGCAAAAATGGGTTAGAAATGGCCAAAATGGCTTTAAAGTGCTTAGACATTAGCAAAAAAGGGTTAGAAATGGCCAAAAATAGCTTCAAAATGGTTAGAGATGCACAAACTGCATAGAAAAGGACAAAAAAGTCTTAAAAATGCTTAGAGATCTGCAACAATGGGTTAGAAACGGCCAAAAATGCCATTCAAAATTGCTTAGAGATGTGCAAACATGGGTTACAAATGCCAAAAATGGCTTTAAAGTGCTTTGGGATTTGCAAAAATTGGTTAGAAATGGCCAAAATGGCTTTAAAGTGCTTAGACATTAGCAAAAAAGGGCTAGAAATGGCCAAAAATGGCTTTAAAATGGGTAGAGATGTGCAAACTGGAAAGAAAAAGCCAAAAAAGGCTTTAAAGTGCTTAAGGATTTGCAAAAATGGGTTAGAAACGGCCAAAAATGCCATTCAAAATTGCTTAGAGATGTGCAAACATGGGTTAGAAACGTCCAAAAATGCCATTCAAAATTGCTTAGAGATGAGCAAGCATGGGTTAGAAATGGCCAAAAATGGTTTAAAAGTGCTTAGAGATGTGCAAAAATGGGTTCGAAATGCCAAACATGGCTTTAAAGTGCTTAGAGATTTCCAAAAACGGGTTAGAAATGCCAAAAAATGGCTTTAAAGTGCTTAGGGATTTGCAAAAATGGTTAGAAACGGCCAAAAATGCCATTCAAAATTGCTTAGAGATGTGCAAACATGGGTTAGAAATGGACAAAAAATGGTTTAAAAGTGCTTAGATATGTGCAAAAATGGGTTAGGAATGGCCAAAATGGCTTAAAAGTACATAGAGATGTGCAATAACGAGTTAGAAATGCTGAAAATGGCTTTAAAGTGCTTAGGGATTTGCAAAAATGGGTTAGAAACGGCCAAAAATGCCATTCAAAATTGCTTAGAGATGTGCAAACATGGGTTAGAAACGTCCAAAAATGCCATTCAAAATTGCTTCGAGATGTGCAAACATGGGTTAGAAATGCTAAAAATGGCTTGAGAGTGCTTAGACATTAGCAAAAAAGGGTTAGAAATGGCCAAAAATGGCTTCAAAATGGTTAGAGATGCACAAACTGCATAGAAAAGGACAAAAAAGTCTTAAAAATGCTTAGAGATCTGCAACAATGGGTTAGAAACGGCCAAAAATGCCATTCAAAATTGCTTAGAGATGTGCAAACATGGGTTACAAATGCCAAAAATGGCTTTAAAGTGCTTTGGGATTTGCAAAAATTGGTTAGAAATGGCCAAAATGGCTTTAAAGTGCTTAGACATTAGCAAAAAAGGGTTAGAAATGGCCAAAAATGGCTTTGAAATGGGTAGAGATGTGCAAACTGGAAAGAAAAAGCCAAAAAAGGCTTTAAAGTGCTTAGGGATTTGCAAAAATGGGTTAGAAACGGCCAAAAATGCCATTCAAAATTGCTTAGAGATGTGCAAACATGGGTTAGAAACGTCCAAAAATGCCATTCAAAATTGCTTAGAGATGTGCAAACATGGGTTAGAAATGCTAAAAATGGCTTGAAAGTGCTTAGAGATTTGCCAAAATGGGTTAGAAATGCTAAAAATGGCTTTAAAGTGCTTAGAGATTTGCAAAAAAGGGTTTGAAATGGCCAAAAATGGCTTCAAAATGGTTAGAGATGTGCAAACTGGATAGAAAAGGCCAAAAAAGGCATAAAAGTTCGTAGAGATCTGCAAAAATGGGATAGAAACAGCGAAAAATGCAATTCAGAATTGCTTAGGGATGAGCAAACATGAGTTAGAAATGGCCAAAAATGGCTTCAAAATTGTTAGAGATGTGCAGACGGGATAGAAAAGGCAAAAAAGGCTTAAAAGTTCGTAGAGATCGGCAAAAATGGGTTAGAAATGGCCAAAAATGTCATTCAAAATTGCTTAGAGATGAGCAAGCATGGGTTAGAAATGGCCAAAAATGGTTTAAAAGTGCTTAGAGATGTGCAAAAATGGGTTCGAAATGCCAAACATGGCTTTAAAGTGCTTAGAGATTTCCAAAAACGGGTTAGAAATGCCAAAAATGGCTTTAAAGTGCTTAGGGATTTGCAAAAATGGTTAGAAACGGCCAAAAATGCCATTCAAAATTGCTTAGAGATGTGCAAACATGGGTTAGAAATGGACAAAAAATGGTTTAAAAGTGCTTAGAGATGTGCAAAAATGGGTTAGGAATGGCCAAAATGGCTTAAAAGTGCATAGAGATGTGCAATAACGAGTTAGAAATGCTGAAAATGGCTCTAAAGTGCTTAGGGATTTGCAAAAATGGGTTAGAAACGGCCAAAAATGCCATTCAAAATTGCTTAGAGATGTGCAAACATGGGTTAGAAACGGCCAAAAATGCCATTCAAAATTGCTTAGAGATGTGCAAACATGGGTTACAAATGCCAAAAATGGCTTTAAAGTGCTTTGGGATTTGCAAAAATTGGTTAGAAATGGCCAAAATGGCTTTAAAGTGCTTAGACATTAGCAAAAAAGGGTTAGAAATGGCCAAAAATGGCTTTAAAATGGGTAGAGATGTGCAAACTGGAAAGAAAAAGCCAAAAAAGGCTTTAAAGTGCTTAGGGATTTGCAAAAATGGGTTAGAAACGGCCAAAAATGCCATTCAAAATTGCTTAGAGATGTGCAAACATGGGTTAGAAATGCTAAAAATGGCTTGAAAGTGCTTAGAGATTTGCAAAAATGGGTTAGAAATGCTAAAAATGGCTTTAAAGTGCTTAGAGATTTGCAAAAAAGGGTTAGAAATGGCCAAAAATGGCTTCAAAATGGTTAGAGATGTGCAACCTGGATAGAAAAGGCCAAAAAAGGCATAAAAGTTCGTAGAGATCTGCAAAAATGGGATAGAAACAGCGAAAAATGCTATTCAGAATTGCTTAGGGATGAGCAAACATGAGTTAGAAATGGCCAAAAATGGCTTCAAAATGGTTAGAGATGTGCAGACGGGATAGAAAAGGCCAAAAAAGGCTTAAAAGTTCGTAGAGATCGGCAAAAATGGGTTAGAAATGGCCAAAAATGTCATTCAAAATTGCTTAGAGATGAGCAAGCATGGGTTAGAAATGGCCAAAAATGGTTTAAAAGTGCTTAGAGATGTGCAAAAATGGGTTCGAAATGCCAAACATGGCTTTAAAGTGCTTAGAGATTTCCAAAAACGGGTTAGAAATGCCAAAAATGGCTTTAAAGTGCTTAGGGATTTGCAAAAATGGTTAGAAACGGCCAAAAATGCCATTCAAAATTGCTTAGAGATGTGCAAACATGGGTTAGAAATGGACAAAAAATGGTTTAAAAGTGCTTAGAGATGTGCAAAAATGGGTTAGGAATGGCCAAAATGGCTTAAAAGTGCATAGAGATGTGCAATAACGAGTTAGAAATGCTGAAAATGGCTCTAAAGTGCTTAGGGATTTGCAAAAATGGGTTAGAAACGGCCAAAAATGCCATTCAAAATTGCTTAGAGATGTGCAAACATGGGTTAGAAACGGCCAAAAATGCCATTCAAAATTGCTTAGAGATGTGCAAACATGGGTTACAAATGCCAAAAATGGCTTTAAAGTGCTTTGGGATTTGCAAAAATTGGTTAGATATGGCCAAAATGGCTTTAAAGTGCTTAGACATTAGCAAAAAAGGGTTAGAAATGGCCAAAAATGGCTTTGAAATGCGTAGAGATGTGCAAACTGGAAAGAAAAAGCCAAAAAAGGCTTTAAAGTGCTTAGGGATTTGCAAAAATGGGTTAGAAATGGCCAAAATGGCTTTAAAGTGCTTAGACATTAGCAAAAAAGGGTTAGAAATGGCCAAAAATGGCTTCAAAATGGTTAGAGATGCACAAACTGCATAGAAAAGGACAAAAAAGTCTTAAAAATGCTTAGAGATCTGCAACAATGGGTTAGAAACGGCCAAAAATGCCATTCAAAATTGCTTAGAGATGTGCAAACATGGGTTACAAATGCCAAAAATGGCTTTAAAGTGCTTTGGGATTTGCAAAAATTGGTTAGAAATGGCCAAAATGGCTTTAAAGTGCTTAGACATTAGCAAAAAAGGGCTAGAAATGGCCAAAAATGGCTTTAAAATGGGTAGAGATGTGCAAACTGGAAAGAAAAAGCCAAAAAAGGCTTTAAAGTGCTTAAGGATTTGCAAAAATGGGTTAGAAACGGCCAAAAATGCCATTCAAAATTGCTTAGAGATGTGCAAACATGGGTTAGAAACGTCCAAAAATGCCATTCAAAATTGCTTAGAGATGTGCAAACATGGGTTAGAAATGCTAAAAATGGCTTGAAAGTGCTTAGAGATTTGCAAAAATGGGTTAGAAATGCTAAAAATGGCTTTAAAGTGCTTAGAGATTTGCAAAAAAGGGTTAGAAATGGCCAAAAATGGCTTCAAATGGTTAGAGATGTGCAAACTGGATAGAAAAGGCCAAAAAATGCATAAAAGTTCGTAGAGATCTGCAAAAATGGGTTAGAAACAGCGAAAAATGCAATTCAGAATTGCTTAGGGATGAGCAAACATGAGTTAGAAATGGCCAAAAATGGCTTCAAAATTGTTAGAGATGTGCAGACGGGATAGAAAAGGCCAAAAAAGGCTTAAAAGTTCGTAGAGATCGGCAAAAATGGGTTAGAAATGGCCAAAAATGTCATTCAAAATTGCTTAGAGATGAGCAAGCATGGGTTAGAAATGGCCAAAAATGGTTTAAAAGTGCTTAGAGATGTGCAAAAATGGGTTCGAAATGCCAAACATGGCTTTAAAGTGCTTAGAGATTTCCAAAAATGGTTAGAAATGCCAAAAATGGCTTTAAAGTGCTTAGGGATTTGCAAAAATGGTTAGAAACGGCCAAAAATGCCATTCAAATTGCTTAGAGATGTGCAAACATGGGTTAGAAATGGACAAAAAATGGTTTAAAAGTGCTTAGAGATGTGCAAAAATGGGTTAGGAATGGCCAAAATGGCTTAAAAGTACATAGAGATGTGCAATAACGAGTTAGAAATGCTGAAAATGGCTTTAAAGTGCTTAGGGATTTGCAAAAATGGGTTAGAAACGGCCAAAAATGCCATTCAAAATTGCTTAGAGATGTGCAAACATGGGTTAGAAATGCTAAAAATGGCTTGAGAGTGCTTAGACATTAGCAAAAAAGGGTTAGAAATGGCCAAAAATGGCTTCAAAATGGTTAGAGATGCACAAACTGCATAGAAAAGGACAAAAAAGTCTTAAAAATGCTTAGAGATCTGCAACAATGGGTTAGAAACGGCCAAAAATGCCATTCAAAATTGCTTAGAGATGTGCAAACATGGGTTACAAATGCCAAAAATGGCTTTAAAGTGCTTTGGGATTTGCAAAAATTGGTTAGAAATGGCCAAAATGGCTTTAAAGTGCTTAGACATTAGCAAAAAAGGGTTAGAAATGGCCAAAAATGGCTTTGAAATGGGTAGAGATGTGCAAACTGGAAAGAAAAAAGCCAAAAAAGGCTTTAAAGTGCTTAGGGATTTGCAAAAATGGGTTAGAAACGGCCAAAAATGCCATTCAAAATTGCTTAGAGATGTGCAAACATGGGTTAGAAATGCTAAAAATGGCTTGAAAGTGCTTAGAGATTTGCCAAATGCGTTAGAAATGCTAAAATGGCTTTAAGTGCTTAGAGATTTGCAAAAAAGGGTTAGAAATGGCCAAAAATGGCTTCAAAATGGTTAGAGATGTGCAAACTGGATAGAAAAGGCCAAAAAAGGCATAAAAGTTCGTAGAGATCTGCAAAAATGGGATAGAAACAGCGAAAAATGCAATTCAGAATTGCTTAGGGATGAGCAAACATGAGTTAGAAATGGCCAAAAATGGCTTCAAAATTGTTAGAGATGTGCAGACGGGATAGAAAAGGCCAAAAAAGGCTTAAAAGTTCGTAGAGATCGGCAAAAATGGGTTAGAAATGGCCAAAATTGTCATTCAAAATTGCTTAGAGATGAGCAAGCATGGGTTAGAAATGGCAAAAATGGTTTTAAAAGTGCTTAGAGATGTGCAAAAATGGGTTCGAAATGCCAAACATGGCTTTGAAGTGCTTAGAGATTTCCAAAACGGGTTAGAAATGCCAAAAATGGCTTTAAAGTGCTTAGGGATTTGCAAAAATGGTTAGAAACGGCCAAAAATGCCATTCAAAATTGCTTAGAGATGTGCAAACATGGGTTAGAAATGGACAAAAAATGGTTTAAAAGTGCTTAGAGATGTGCAAAAATGGGTTAGGAATGGCCAAAATGGCTTAAAAGTGCATAGAGATGTGCAATAACGAGTTAGAAATGCTGAAAATGGCTTTAAAGTGCTTAGGGATTTGCAAAAATGGGTTAGAAACGGCCAAAAATGCCATTCAAAATTGCTTAGAGATGTGCAAACATGGGTTAGAAACGTCCAAAAATGCCATTCAAAATTGCTTCGAGATGTGCAAACATGGGTTAGAAATGCTAAAAATGGCTTGAAAGTGCTTAGACATTAGCAAAAAAGGGTTAGAAATGGCCAAAAATACCTTCAAAATGGTTAGAGATGCACAAACTGCATAGAAAAGGACAAAAAAGTCTTAAAAATGCTTAGAGATCTGCAACAATGGGTTAGAAACGGCCAAAAATGCCATTCAAAATTGCTTAGAGATGTGCAAACATGGGTTCAAATGCCAAAAATGGCTTTAAAGTGCTTTGGGATTTGCAAAAATTGGTTAGAAATGGCCAAAATGGCTTTAAAGTGCTTAGACATTAGCAAAAAAGGGTAGAAATGGCCAAAAATGGCTTTGAAATGGGTAGAGATGTGCAAACTGGAAAGAAAAAGCCAAAAAAGGCTTTAAAGTGCTTAGGGATTTGCAAAAATGGGTTAGAAACGGCCAAAAATGCCATTCAAAATTGCTTAGAGATGTGCAAACATGGGTTAGAAATGCTAAAAATGGCTTGAAAGTGCTTAGAGATTTGCCAAAATGCGTTAGAAATGCTAAAAATGGCTTTAAAGTGCTTAGAGATTTGCAAAAAAGGGTTAGAAATGGCCAAAAATGGCTTCAAAATGGTTAGAGATGTGCAAACTGGATAGAAAAGGCCAAAAAAGGCATAAAAGTTCGTAGAGATCTGCAAAAATGGGATAGAAACAGCGAAAAATGCAATTCAGAATTGCTTAGGGATGAGCAAACATGAGTTAGAAATGGCCAAAAATGGCTTCAAAATTGTTAGAGATGTGCAGATGGGATAGAAAAGGCCAAAAAAGGCTTAAAAGTTCGTAGAGATCGGCAAAAATGGGTTAGAAATGGCCAAAATTGTCATTCAAAATTGCTTAGAGATGAGCAAGCAGGGTTAGAAATGGCCAAAAATGGTTTAAAAGTGCTTAGAGATGTGCAAAAATGGGTTCGAAATGCCAAACATGGCTTTGAAGTGCTTAGAGATTTCCAAAAACGGGTTAGAAATGCCAAAAATGGCTTTAAAGTGCTTAGGGATTTGCAAAAATGGTTAGAAACGGCCAAAAATGCCATTCAAAATTGCTTAGAGATGTGCAAACATGGGTTAGAAATGGACAAAAAATGGTTTAAAAGTGCTTAGAGATGTGCAAAAATGGGTTAGGAATGGCCAAAATGGCTTAAAAGTGCATAGAGATGTGCAATAACGAGTTAGAAATGCTGAAAATGGCTTTAAAGTGCTTAGGGATTTGCAAAAATGGGTTAGAAACGGCCAAAAATGCCATTCAAAATTGCTTAGAGATGTGCAAACATGGGTTAGAAACGTCCACAAATGCCATTCAAAATTGCTTAGAGATGTGCAAACATGGGTTAGAAATGCTAAAAATGGCTTGAGAGTGCTTAGACATTAGCAAAAAAGGGTTAGAAATGGCCAAAAATGGCTTCAAAATGGTTAGAGATGCACAAACTGCATAGAAAAGGACAAAAAAGTCTTAAAAATGCTTAGAGATCTGCAACAATGGGTTAGAAACGGCAAAAATGCCATTCAAAATTGCTTAGAGATGTGCAAACATGGGTTACAAATGCCAAAAATGGCTTTAAAAAAAGTGCTTTGGGATTTGCAAAAATTGGTTAGAAATGGCCAAAATGGCTTTAAAGTGCTTAGACATTAGCAAAAAAGGGTTAGAAATGGCCAAAAATGGCTTTGAAATGGGTAGAGATGTGCAAACTGGAAAGAAAAAGCCAAAAAAGGCTTTAAAGTGCTTAGGGATTTGCAAAAATGGGTTAGAAACGGCCAAAAATGCCATTCAAAATTGCTTAGAGATGTGCAAACATGGGTTAGAAACGTCCAAAAATGCCATTCAAAATTGCTTAGAGATGTGCAAACATGGGTTAGAAATGCTAAAAATGGCTTGAAAGTGCTTAGAGATTTGCCAAAATGGGTTAGAAATGCTAAAATGGCTTTAAAGTGCTTAGAGATTTGCAAAAAAGGGTTAGAAATGGCCAAAAATGGCTTCAAAATGGTTAGAGATGTGCAAACTGGATAGAAAAGGCCAAAAAAGGCATAAAAGTTCGTAGAGATCTGCAAAAATGGGATAGAAACAGCGAAAAATGCAATTCAGAATTGCTTAGGGATGAGCAAACATGAGTTAGAAATGGCCAAAAATGGCTTCAAAATTGTTAGAGATGTGCAGACGGGATAGAAAAGGCCAAAAAAGGCTTAAAAGTTCGTAGAGATCGGCAAAAATGGGTTAGAAATGGCCAAAAATGTCATTCAAAATTGCTTAGAGATGAGCAAGCATGGGTTAGAAATGGCCAAAAATGGTTTAAAAGTGCTTAGAGATGTGCAAAAATGGGTTCGAAATGCCAAACATGGCTTTAAAGTGCTTAGAGATTTCCAAAAACGGGTTAGAAATGCCAAAAATGGCTTTAAAGTGCTTAGGGATTTGCAAAAATGGTTAGAAACGGCCAAAAATGCCATTCAAAATTGCTTAGAGATGTGCAAACATGGGTTAGAAATGGACAAAAAATGGTTTAAAAGTGCTTAGAGATGTGCAAAAATGGGTTAGGAATGGCCAAAATGGCTTAAAAGTGCATAGAGATGTGCAATAACGAGTTAGAAATGCTGAAAATGGCTCTAAAGTGCTTAGGGATTTGCAAAAATGGGTTAGAAACGGCCAAAAATGCCATTCAAAATTGCTTAGAGATGTGCAAACATGGGTTAGAAACGGCCAAAAATGCCATTCAAAATTGCTTAGAGATGTGCAAACATGGGTTACAAATGCCAAAAATGGCTTTAAAGTGCTTTGGGATTTGCAAAAATTGGTTAGAAATGGCCAAAATGGCTTTAAAGTGCTTAGACATTAGCAAAAAAGGGTTAGAAATGGCCAAAAATGGCTTTGAAATGGGTAGAGATGTGCAAACTGGAAGGAAAAAGCCAAAAAAGGCTTTAAAGTGCTTAGGGATTTGCAAAAATGGGTTAGAAATGGCCAAAATGGCTTTAAAGTGCTTAGACATTAGCAAAAAAGGGTTAGAAATGGCCAAAAATAGCTTCAAAATGGTTAGAGATGCACAAACTGCATAGAAAAGGACAAAAAAGTCTTAAAAATGCTTAGAGATCTGCAACAATGGGTTAGAAACGGCCAAAAATGCCATTCAAAATTGCTTAGAGATGTGCAAACATGGGTTACAAATGCCAAAAATGGCTTTAAAGTGCTTTGGGATTTGCAAAAATTGGTTAGAAATGGCCAAAATGGCTTTAAAGTGCTTAGACATTAGCAAAAAAGGGCTAGAAATGGCCAAAAATGGCTTTAAAATGGGTAGAGATGTGCAAACTGGAAAGAAAAAGCCAAAAAAGGCTTTAAAGTGCTTAAGGATTTGCAAAAATGGGTTAGAAACGGCCAAAAATGCCATTCAAAATTGCTTAGAGATGTGCAAACATGGGTTAGAAACGTCCAAAAATGCCATTCAAAATTGCTTAGAGATGTGCAAACATGGGTTAGAAATGCTAAAAATGGCTTTAAAGTGCTTAGAGATTTGCAAAAAAGGGTTAGAAATGGCCAAAAATGGCTTCAAAATGGTTAGAGATGTGCAAACTGGAAAGAAAAGGCCAAAAAATGAATAAAAGTTCGTAGAGATCTGCAAAAATGGGTTAGAAACAGCGAAAAATGCAATTCAGAATTGCTTAGGGATGAGCAAACATGAGTTAGAAATGGCCAAAAATGGCTTCAAAATTGTTAGAGATGTGCAGACGGGATAGAAAAGGCCAAAAAAGGCTTAAAAGTTCGTAGAGATCGGCAAAAATGGGTTAGAAATGGCCAAAAATGTCATTCAAAATTGCTTAGAGATGAGCAAGCATGGGTTAGAAATGGCCAAAAATGGTTTAAAAGTGCTTAGAGATGTGCAAAAATGGGTTCGAAATGCCAAACATGGCTTTAAAGTGCTTAGAGATTTCCAAAAACGGGTTAGAAATGCCAAAAATGGCTTTAAAGTGCTTAGGGATTTGCAAAAATGGTTAGAAACGGCCAAAAATGCCATTCAAAATTGCTTAGAGATGTGCAAACATGGGTTAGAAATGGACAAAAAATGGTTTAAAAGTGCTTAGAGATGTGCAAAAATGGGTTAGGAATGGCCAAAATGGCTTAAAAGTACATAGAGATGTGCAATAACGAGTTAGAAATGCTGAAAATGGCTTTAAAGTGCTTAGGGATTTGCAAAAATGGGTTAGAAACGGCCAAAAATGCCATTCAAAATTGCTTAGAGATGTGCAAACATGGGTTAGAAACGTCCAAAAATGCCATTCAAAATTGCTTCGAGATGTGCAAACATGGGTTAGAAATGCTAAAAATGGCTTGAGAGTGCTTAGACATTAGCAAAAAAGGGTTAGAAATGGCCAAAAATGGCTTCAAAATGGTTAGAGATGCACAAACTGCATAGAAAAGGACAAAAAAGTCTTAAAAATGCTTAGAGATCTGCAACAATGGGTTAGAAACGGCCAAAAATGCCATTCAAAATTGCTTAGAGATGTGCAAACATGGGTTACAAATGCCCAAAAATGGCTTTAAAGTGCTTAGGGATTTGCAAAAATTGGTTAGAAATGGCCAAAATGGCTTTAAAGTGCTTAGACATTAGCAAAAAAGGGTTAGAAATGGCCAAAAATGGCTTTAAAATGGGTAGAGATGTGCAAACTGGAAAGAAAAAGCCAAAAAAGGCTTTAAAGTGCTTAGGGATTTGCAAAAATGGGTTAGAAACGGCCAAAAATGCCATTCAAAATTGCTTAGAGATGTGCAAACAAGGGTTAGAAACGTCCAAAAATGCCATTCAAAATTGCTTAGAGATGTGCAAACATGGGTTAGAAATGCTAAAAATGGCTTGAAAGTGCTTAGAGATTTGCCAAAATGCGTTAGAAATGCTAAAAATGGCTTTAAAGTGCTTAGAGATTTGCAAAAAAGGGTTAGAAATGGCCAAAAATGGCTTCAAAATGGTTAGAGATGTGCAAACTGGATAGAAAAGGCCAAAAAAGGCATAAAAGTTCGTAGAGATCTGCAAAAATGGGATAGAAACAGCGAAAAATGCAATTCAGAATTGCTTAGGGATGAGCAAACATGAGTTAGAAATGGCCAAAAATGGCTTCAAAATTGTTAGAGATGTGCAGACGGGATGGAAAAGGCCAAAAAAGGCTTAAAAGTTCGTAGAGATCGGCAAA
Organism: Lathamus discolor; assembly: GCF_037157495.1. Taxonomy (NCBI): domain Eukaryota; kingdom Metazoa; phylum Chordata; class Aves; order Psittaciformes; family Psittacidae; genus Lathamus; species Lathamus discolor. The sequence goes on from NC_088908.1 coordinate 30,735,356, forward strand.
AAAGGGTTAGAAATGGCCAAAAATGTCATTCAAAATTGCTTAGAGATGAGCAAGCATGGGTTAGAAATGGCCAAAAATGGTTTAAAAGTGCTTAGAGATGTGCAAAAATGGGTTCGAAATGCCAAACATGGCTTTAAAGTGCTTAGAGATTTCCAAAAACGGGTTAGAAATGCCAAAAATGGCTTTAAAGTGCTTAGGGATTTGCAAAAATGGTTAGAAACGGCCAAAAATGCCATTCAAAATTGCTTAGAGATGTGCAAACATGGGTTAGAAATGGACAAAAAATGGTTTAAAAGTGCTTAGAGATGTGCAAAAATGGGTTAGGAATGGCCAAAATGGCTTAAAAGTGCATAGAGATGTGCAATAACGAGTTAGAAATGCTGAAAATGGCTTTAAAGTGCTTAGGGATTTGCAAAAATGGGTTAGAAACGGCCAAAAATGCCATTCAAAATTGCTTAGAGATGTGCAAACATGGGTTAGAAACGTCCAAAAATGCCATTCAAAATTGCTTCGAGATGTGCAAACATGGGTTAGAAATGCTAAAAATGGCTTTAAAGTGCTTAGAGATTAGCAAAAAAGGGTTAGAAATGGCCAAAAATGGCTTCAAAATAGTTAGAGATGCACAAACTGCATAGAAAAGGACAAAAAAGTCTTAAAAATGCTTTGAGATCTGCAACAATGGGTTAGAAACGGCCAAAAATGCCATTCAAAATTGCTTAGAGATGTGCAAACATGGGTTACAAATGCCCAAAAATGGCTTTAAAGTGCTTAGGGATTTGCAAAAATTGGTTAGAAATGGCCAAAATGGCTTTAAAGTGCTTAGACATTAGTAAAAAAGGGTTAGAAATGGCCAAAAATGGCTTTAAAATGGGTAGAGATGTGCAAACTGGAAAGAAAAAGCCAAAAAAGGCTTTGAAGTGCTTAGGGATTTGCAAAAATGGGTTAGAAACGGCCAAAAATGCCATTCAAAATTGCTTAGAGATGTGCAAACATGGGTTAGAAACGTCCACAAATGCCATTCAAAATTGCTTAGAGATGTGCAAACATGGGTTAGAAATGCTAAAAATGGCTTGAAAGTGCTTAGAGATTTGCAAAAATGGGTTAGAAATGCTAAAAATGGCTTGAAAGTGCTTAGACATTAGCAAAAAAGGGTTAGAAATGGCCAAAAATGGCTTCAAAATGGTTAGAGATGTGCAACCTGGATAGAAAAGGCCAAAAAAGGCATAAAAGTTCGTAGAGATCTGCAAAAATGGGATAGAAACAGCGAAAAATGCAATTCAGAATTGCTTAGGGATGAGCAAACATGAGTTAGAAATGGCCAAAAATGGCTTCAAAATGGTTAGAGATGTGCAGACGGGATAGAAAAGGCCAAAAAAGGCTTAAAAGTTCGTAGAGATCGGCAAAAATGGGTTAGAAATGGCCAAAAATGTCATTCAAAATTGCTTAGAGATGAGCAAGCATGGGTTAGAAATGGCCAAAAATGGTTTAAAAGTGCTTAGAGATGTGCAAAAATGGGTTCGAAATGCCAAACATGGCTTTAAAGTGCTTAGAGATTTCCAAAAACGGGTTAGAAATGCCAAAAATGGCTTTAAAGTGCTTAGGGATTTGCAAAAATGGTTAGAAACGGCCAAAAATGCCATTCAAAATTGCTTAGAGATGTGCAAACATGGGTTAGAAATGGACAAAAAATGGTTTAAAAGTGCTTAGAGATGTGCAAAAATGGGTTAGGAATGGCCAAAATGGCTTAAAAGTGCATAGAGATGTGCAATAACGAGTTAGAAATGCTGAAAATGGCTCTAAAGTGCTTAGGGATTTGCAAAAATGGGTTAGAAACGGCCAAAAATGCCATTCAAAATTGCTTAGAGATGTGCAAACATGGGTTAGAAACGGCCAAAAATGCCATTCAAAATTGCTTAGAGATGTGCAAACATGGGTTACAAATGCCAAAAATGGCTTTAAAGTGCTTTGGGATTTGCAAAAATTGGTTAGAAATGGCCAAAATGGCTTTAAAGTGCTTAGACATTAGCAAAAAAAGGGTTAGAAATGGCCAAAAATGGCTTTGAAATGGGTAGAGATGTGCAAACTGGAAAGAAAAAGCCAAAAAAGGCTTTAAAGTGCTTAGGGATTTGCAAAAAAGGGTTAGAAATGGCCAAAATGGCTTTAAAGTGCTTAGACATTAGCAAAAAAGGGTTAGAAATGGCCAAAAATAGCTTCAAAATGGTTAGAGATGCACAAACTGCATAGAAAAGGACAAAAAAGTCTTAAAAATGCTTAGAGATCTGCAACAATGGGTTAGAAACGGCCAAAAATGCCATTCAAAATTGCTTAGAGATGTGCAAACATGGGTTACAAATGCCAAAAATGGCTTTAAAGTGCTTTGGGATTTGCAAAAATTGGTTAGAAATGGCCAAAATGGCTTTAAAGTGCTTAGACATTAGCAAAAAAGGGCTAGAAATGGCCAAAAATGGCTTTAAAATGGGTAGAGATGTGCAAACTGGAAAGAAAAAGCCAAAAAAGGCTTTAAAGTGCTTAAGGATTTGCAAAAATGGGTTAGAAACGGCCAAAAATGCCATTCAAAATTGCTTAGAGATGTGCAAACATGGGTTAGAAACGTCCAAAAATGCCATTCAAAATTGCTTAGAGATGAGCAAGCATGGGTTAGAAATGGCCAAAAATGGTTTAAAAGTGCTTAGAGATGTGCAAAAATGGGTTCGAAATGCCAAACATGGCTTTAAAGTGCTTAGAGATTTCCAAAAACGGGTTAGAAATGCCAAAAATGGCTTTAAAGTGCTTAGGGATTTGCAAAAATGGTTAGAAACGGCCAAAAATGCCATTCAAAATTGCTTAGAGATGTGCAAACATGGGTTAGAAATGGACAAAAAATGGTTTAAAAGTGCTTAGAGATGTGCAAAAATGGGTTAGGAATGGCCAAAATGGCTTAAAAGTACATAGAGATGTGCAATAACGAGTTAGAAATGCTGAAAATGGCTTTAAAGTGCTTAGGGATTTGCAAAAATGGGTTAGAAACGGCCAAAAATGCCATTCAAAATTGCTTAGAGATGTGCAAACATGGGTTAGAAACGTCCAAAAATGCCATTCAAAATTGCTTCGAGATGTACAAACATGGGTTAGAAATGCTAAAAATGGCTTGAGAGTGCTTAGACATTAGCAAAAAAGGGTTAGAAATGGCCAAAAATGGCTTCAAAATGGTTAGAGATGCACAAACTGCATAGAAAAGGACAAAAAAGTCTTAAAAATGCTTAGAGATCTGCAACAATGGGTTAGAAACGGCCAAAAATGCCATTCAAAATTGCTTAGAGATGTGCAAACATGGGTTACAAATGCCAAAAATGGCTTTAAAGTGCTTTGGGATTTGCAAAAATTGGTTAGAAATGGCCAAAATGGCTTTAAAGTGCTTAGACATTAGCAAAAAAGGGTTAGAAATGGCCAAAAATGGCTTTGAAATGGGTAGAGATGTGCAAACTGGAAAGAAAAAGCCAAAAAAGGCTTTAAAGTGCTTAGGGATTTGCAAAAATGGGTTAGAAACGGCCAAAAATGCCATTCAAAATTGCTTAGAGATGTGCAAACATGGGTTAGAAACGTCCAAAAATGCCATTCAAAATTGCTTAGAGATGTGCAAACATGGGTTAGAAATGCTAAAAATGGCTTGAAAGTGCTTAGAGATTTGCCAAAATGGGTTAGAAATGCTAAAAATGGCTTTAAAGTGCTTAGAGATTTGCAAAAAAGGGTTAGAAATGGCCAAAAATGGCTTCAAAATGGTTAGAGATGTGCAAACTGGATAGAAAAGGCCAAAAAAGGCATAAAAGTTCGTAGAGATCTGCAAAAATGGGATAGAAACAGCGAAAAATGCAATTCAGAATTGCTTAGGGATGAGCAAACATGAGTTAGAAATGGCCAAAAATGGCTTCAAAATTGTTAGAGATGTGCAGACGGGATAGAAAAGGCCAAAAAAGGCTTAAAAGTTCGTAGAGATCGGCAAAAATGGGTTAGAAATGGCCAAAAATGTCATTCAAAATTGCTTAGAGATGAGCAAGCATGGGTTAGAAATGGCCAAAAATGGTTTAAAAGTGCTTAGAGATGTGCAAAAATGGGTTCGAAATGCCAAACATGGCTTTAAAGTGCTTAGAGATTTCCAAAAACGGGTTAGAAATGCCAAAAATGGCTTTAAAGTGCTTAGGGATTTGCAAAAATGGTTAGAAACGGCCAAAAATGCCATTCAAAATTGCTTAGAGATGTGCAAACATGGGTTAGAAATGGACAAAAAATGGTTTAAAAGTGCTTAGAGATGTGCAAAAATGGGTTAGGAATGGCCAAAATGGCTTAAAAGTGCATAGAGATGTGCAATAACGAGTTAGAAATGCTGAAAATGGCTCTAAAGTGCTTAGGGATTTGCAAAAATGGGTTAGAAACGGCCAAAAATGCCATTCAAAATTGCTTAGAGATGTGCAAACATGGGTTAGAAACGGCCAAAAATGCCATTCAAAATTGCTTAGAGATGTGCAAACATGGGTTACAAATGCCAAAAATGGCTTTAAAGTGCTTTGGGATTTGCAAAAATTGGGTAGAAATGGCCAAAATGGCTTTAAAGTGCTTAGACATTAGCAAAAAAGGGTTAGAAATGGCCAAAAATGGCTTTAAAATGGGTAGAGATGTGCAAACTGGAAAGAAAAAGCCAAAAAAGGCTTTAAAGTGCTTAGGGATTTGCAAAAATGGGTTAGAAACGGCCAAAAATGCCATTCAAAATTGCTTAGAGATGTGCAAACATGGGTTAGAAACGGCCAAAAATGCCATTCAAAATTGCTTAGAGATGTGCAAACATGGGTTACAAATGCCAAAAATGGCTTTAAAGTGCTTAGACATTAGCAAAAAAGGGTTAGAAATGGCCAAAAATGGCTTCAAAATGGTTAGAGATGCACAAACTGCATAGAAAAGGACAAAAAAGTCTTAAAAATGCTTAGAGATCTGCAACAATGGGTTAGAAACGGCCAAAAATGCCATTCAAAATTGCTTAGAGATGTGCAAACATGGGTTACAAATGCCAAAAATGGCTTTAAAGTGCTTTGGGATTTGCAAAAATTGGTTAGAAATGGCCAAAATGGCTTTAAAGTGCTTAGACATTAGCAAAAAAGGGTTAGAAATGGCCAAAAATGGCTTTGAAATGGGTAGAGATGTGCAAACTCGAAAGAAAAAGCCAAAAAAGGCTTTAAAGTGCTTAGGGATTTGCAAAAATGGGTTAGAAACGGCCAAAAATGCCATTCAAAATTGCTTAGAGATGTGCAAACATGGGTTACAAATGCCCAAAAATGGCTTTAAAGTGCTTAGGGATTTGCAAAAATTGGTTAGAAATGGCCAAAATGGCTTTAAAATGCTTAGACATTAGCAAAAAAGGGTTAGAAATGGCCAAAAATGGCTTTAAAATGGGTAGAGATGTGCAAACTGGAAAGAAAAAGCCAAAAAAGGCTTTGAAGTGCTTAGGGATTTGCAAAAATGGGTTAGAAACGGCCAAAAATGCCATTCAAAATTGCTTAGAGATGTGCAAACATGGGTTAGAAACGTCCAAAAATGCCATTCAAAATTGCTTAGAGATGTGCAAACATGGGTTAGAAATGCTAAAAATGGCTTGAAAGTGCTTAGAGATTTGCAAAAATGGGTTAGAAATGCTAAACATGGCTTTAAAGTGCTTAGAGATTTGCAAAAAAGGGTTAGAAATGGCCAAAAATGGCTTCAAAATGGTTAGAGATGTGCAAACTGGATAGAAAAGGCCAAAAAAGGCATAAAAGTTCGTAGAGATCTGCAAAAATGGGATAGAAACAGCGAAAAATGCAATTCAGAATTGCTTAGGGATGAGCAAACATGAGTTAGAAATGGCCAAAAATGGCTTCAAAATGGTTAGAGATGTGCAGACGGGATAGAAAAGGCCAAAAAAGGCTTAAAAGTTCGTAGAGATCGGCAAAAATGGGTTAGAAATGGCCAAAAATGTCATTCAAAATTGCTTAGAGATGAGCAAGCATGGGTTAGAAATGGCCAAAAATGGTTTAAAAGTGCTTAGAGATGTGCAAAAATGGGTTCGAAATGCCAAACAGGGCTTTAAAGTGCTTAGAGATTTCCAAAAACGGGTTAGAAATGCCAAAAATGGCTTTAAAGTGCTTAGGGATTTGCAAAAATGGTTAGAAACGGCCAAAAATGCCATTCAAAATTGCTTAGAGATGTGCAAACATGGGTTAGAAATGGACAAAAAATGGTTTAAAAGTGCTTAGAGATGTGCAAAAATGGGTTAGGAATGGCCAAAATGGCTTAAAAGTGCATAGAGATGTGCAATAACGAGTTAGAAATGCTGAAAATGGCTTTAAAGTGCTTAGGGATTTGCAAAAATGGGTTAGAAACGGCCAAAAATGCCATTCAAAATTGCTTAGAGATGTGCAAACATGGGTTAGAAACGGCCAAAAATGCCATTCAAAATTGCTTAGAGATGTGCAAACATGGGTTAGAAATGCTAAAAATGGCTTGAAAGTGCTTAGACATTAGCAAAAAAGGGTTAGAAATGGCCAAAAATGGCTTCAAAATGGTTAGAGATGCACAAACTGCATAGAAAAGGACAAAAAAGTCTTAAAAATGCTTAGAGATCTGCAACAATGGGTTAGAAACGGCCAAAAATGCCATTCAAAATTGCTTAGAGATGTGCAAACATGGGTTACAAATGCCCAAAAATGGCTTTAAAGTGCTTAGGGATTTGCAAAAATTGGTTAGAAATGGCCAAAATGGCTTTAAAGTGCTTAGACATTAGCAAAAAAGGGTTAGAAATGGCCAAAAATGGCTTTAAAATGGGTAGAGATGTGCAAACTGGAAAGAAAAAGCCAAAAAAGGCTTTAAAGTGCTTAGGGATTTGCAAAAATGGGTTAGAAACGGCCAAAAATGCCATTCAAAATTGCTTAGAGATGTGCAAACATGGGTTAGAAACGTCCAAAAATGCCATTCAAAATTGCTTAGAGATGTGCAAACATGGGTTAGAAATGCTAAAAATGGCTTGAAAGTGCTTAGAGATTTGCAAAAATGGGTTAGAAATGCTAAAAATGGCTTTAAAGTGCTTAGAGATTTGCAAAAAAGGGTTAGAAATGGCCAAAAATGGCTTCAAAATGGTTAGAGATGTGCAACCTGGATAGAAAAGGCCAAAAAAGGCATAAAAGTTCGTAGAGATCTGCAAAAATGGGATAGAAACAGCGAAAAATGCTATTCAGAATTGCTTAGGGATGAGCAAACATGAGTTAGAAATGGCCAAAAATGGCTTCAAAATGGTTAGAGATGTGCAGACGGGATAGAAAAGGCCAAAAAAGGCTTAAAAGTTCGTAGAGATCGGCAAAAATGGGTTAGAAATGGCCAAAAATGTCATTCAAAATTGCTTAGAGATGAGCAAGCATGGGTTAGAAATGGCCAAAAATGGTTTAAAAGTGCTTAGAGATGTGCAAAAATGGGTTCGAAATGCCAAACATGGCTTTAAAGTGCTTAGAGATTTCCAAAAACGGGTTAGAAATGCCAAAAATGGCTTTAAAGTGCTTAGGGATTTGCAAAAATGGTTAGAAACGGCCAAAAATGCCATTCAAAATTGCTTAGAGATGTGCAAACATGGGTTAGAAATGGACAAAAAATGGTTTAAAAGTGCTTAGAGATGTGCAAAAATGGGTTAGGAATGGCCAAAATGGCTTAAAAGTGCATAGAGATGTGCAATAACGAGTTAGAAATGCTGAAAATGGCTCTAAAGTGCTTAGGGATTTGCAAAAATGGGTTAGAAACGGCCAAAAATGCCATTCAAAATTGCTTAGAGATGTGCAAACATGGGTTAGAAACGGCCAAAAATGCCATTCAAAATTGCTTAGAGATGTGCAAACATGGGTTACAAATGCCAAAAATGGCTTTAAAGTGCTTTGGGATTTGCAAAAATTGGTTAGAAATGGCCAAAATGGCTTTAAAGTGCTTAGACATTAGCAAAAAAGGGTTAGAAATGGCCAAAAATGGCTTTGAAATGGGTAGAGATGTGCAAACTGGAAAGAAAAAGCCAAAAAAGGCTTTAAAGTGCTTAGGGATTTGCAAAAATGGGTTAGAAATGGCCAAAATGGCTTTAAAGTGCTTAGACATTAGCAAAAAAGGGTTAGAAATGGCCAAAAATGGCTTCAAAATGGTTAGAGATGCACAAACTGCATAGAAAAGGACAAAAAAGTGTTAAAAATGCTTAGAGATCTGCAACAATGGGTTAGAAACGGCCAAAAATGCCATTCAAAATTGCTTAGAGATGTGCAAACATGGGTTACAAATGCCAAAAATGGCTTTAAAGTGCTTTGGGATTTGCAAAAATTGGTTAGAAATGGCCAAAATGGCTTTAAAGTGCTTAGACATTAGCAAAAAAGGGCTAGAAATGGCCAAAAATGGCTTTAAAATGGGTAGAGATGTGCAAACTGGAAAGAAAAAGCCAAAAAAGGCTTTAAAGTGCTTAAGGATTTGCAAAAATGGGTTAGAAACGGCCAAAAATGCCATTCAAAATTGCTTAGAGATGTGCAAACATGGGTTAGAAACGTCCAAAAATGCCATTCAAAATTGCTTAGAGATGTGCAAACATGGGTTAGAAATGCTAAAAATGGCTTGAAAGTGCTTAGAGATTTGCAAAAATGGGTTAGAAATGCTAAAAATGGCTTTAAAGTGCTTAGAGATTTGCAAAAAAGGGTTAGAAATGGCCAAAAATGGCTTCAAAATGGTTAGAGATGTGCAAACTGGATAGAAAAGGCCAAAAAATGCATAAAAGTTCGTAGAGATCTGCAAAAATGGGTTAGAAACAGCGAAAAATGCAATTCAGAATTGCTTAGGGATGAGCAAACATGAGTTAGAAATGGCCAAAAATGGCTTCAAAATTGTTAGAGATGTGCAGACGGGATAGAAAAGGCCAAAAAAGGCTTAAAAGTTCGTAGAGATCGGCAAAAATGGGTTAGAAATGGCCAAAAATGTCATTCAAAATTGCTTAGAGATGAGCAAGCATGGGTTAGAAATGGCCAAAAATGGTTTAAAAGTGCTTAGAGATGTGCAAAAATGGGTTCGAAATGCCAAACATGGCTTTAAAGTGCTTAGAGATTTCCAAAAATGGGTTAGAAATGCCAAAAATGGCTTTAAAGTGCTTAGGGATTTGCAAAAATGGTTAGAAACGGCCAAAAATGCCATTCAAAATTGCTTCGAGATGTGCAAACATGGGTTAGAAATGCTAAAAATGGCTTGAGAGTGCTTAGACATTAGCAAAAAAGGGTTAGAAATGGCCAAAAATGGCTTCAAAATGGTTAGAGATGCACAAACTGCATAGAAAAGGACAAAAAAGTCTTAAAAATGCTTAGAGATCTGCAACAATGGGTTAGAAACGGCCAAAAATGCCATTCAAAATTGCTTAGAGATGTGCAAACATGGGTTACAAATGCCAAAAATGGCTTTAAAGTGCTTTGGGATTTGCAAAAATTGGTTAGAAATGGCCAAAATGGCTTTAAAGTGCTTAGACATTAGCAAAAAAGGGTTAGAAATGGCCAAAAATGGCTTTGAAATGGGTAGAGATGTGCAAACTGGAAAGAAAAAGCCAAAAAAGGCTTTAAAGTGCTTAGGGATTTGCAAAAATGGGTTAGAAACGGCCAAAAATGCCATTCAAAATTGCTTAGAGATGTGCAAACATGGGTTAGAAATGCTAAAAATGGCTTGAAAGTGCTTAGAGATTTGCCAAAATGCGTTAGAAATGCTAAAAATGGCTTTAAAGTGCTTAGAGATTTGCAAAAAAGGGTTAGAAATGGCCAAAAATGGCTTCAAAATGGTTAGAGATGTGCAAACTGGATAGAAAAGGCCAAAAAAGGCATAAAAGTTCGTAGAGATCTGCAAAAATGGGATAGAAACAGCGAAAAATGCAATTCAGAATTGCTTAGGGATGAGCAAACATGAGTTAGAAATGGCCAAAAATGGCTTCAAAATTGTTAGAGATGTGCAGACGGGATAGAAAAGGCCAAAAAAGGCTTAAAAGTTCGTAGAGATCGGCAAAAATGGGTTAGAAATGGCCAAAATTGTCATTCAAAATTGCTTAGAGATGAGCAAGCATGGGTTAGAAATGGCCAAAAATGGTTTAAAAGTGCTTAGAGATGTGCAAAAATGGGTTCGAAATGCCAAACATGGCTTTGAAGTGCTTAGAGATTTCCAAAAACGGGTTAGAAATGCCAAAAATGGCTTTAAAGTGCTTAGGGATTTGCAAAAATGTTTAGAAACGGCCAAAAATGCCATTCAAAATTGCTTAGAGATGTGCAAACATGGGTTAGAAATGGACAAAAAAATGGTTTAAAAGTGCTTAGAGATGTGCAAAAATGGGTTAGGAATGGCCAAAATGGCTTAAAAGTGCATAGAGATGTGCAATAACGAGTTAGAAATGCTGAAAATGGCTTTAAAGTGCTTAGGGATTTGCAAAAATGGGTTAGAAACGGCCAAAAATGCCATTCAAAATTGCTTAGAGATGTGCAAACATGGGTTAGAAACGTCCAAAAATGCCATTCAAAATTGCTTCGAGATGTGCAAACATGGGTTAGAAATGCTAAAAATGGCTTGAAAGTGCTTAGACATTAGCAAAAAAGGGTTAGAAATGGCCAAAAATACCTTCAAAATGGTTAGAGATGCACAAACTGCATAGAAAAGGACAAAAAAGTCTTAAAAATGCTTAGAGATCTGCAACAATGGGTTAGAAACGGCCAAAAATGCCATTCAAAATTGCTTAGAGATGTGCAAACATGGGTTACAAATGCCAAAAATGGCTTTAAAGTGCTTTGGGATTTGCAAAAATTGGTTAGAAATGGCCAAAATGGCTTTAAAGTGCTTAGACATTAGCAAAAAAGGGTTAGAAATGGCCAAAAATGGCTTTGAAATGGGTAGAGATGTGCAAACTGGAAAGAAAAAGCCAAAAAAGGCTTTAAAGTGCTTAGGGATTTGCAAAAATGGGTTAGAAACGGCCAAAAATGCCATTCAAAATTGCTTAGAGATGTGCAAACATGGGTTAGAAATGCTAAAAATGGCTTGAAAGTGCTTAGAGATTTGCCAAAATGCGTTAGAAATGCTAAAAATGGCTTTAAAGTGCTTAGAGATTTGCAAAAAAGGGTTAGAAATGGCCAAAAATGGCTTCAAAATGGTTAGAGATGTGCAAACTGGATAGAAAAGGCCAAAAAAGGCATAAAAGTTCGTAGAGATCTGCAAAAATGGGATAGAAACAGCGAAAAATGCAATTCAGAATTGCTTAGGGATGAGCAAACATGAGTTAGAAATGGCCAAAAATGGCTTCAAAATTGTTAGAGATGTGCAGATGGGATAGAAAAGGCCAAAAAAGGCTTAAAAGTTCGTAGAGATCGGCAAAAATGGGTTAGAAATGGCCAAAATTGTCATTCAAAATTGCTTAGAGATGAGCAAGCATGGGTTAGAAATGGCCAAAAATGGTTTAAAAGTGCTTAGAGATGTGCAAAAATGGGTTCGAAATGCCAAACATGGCTTTGAAGTGCTTAGAGATTTCCAAAAACGGGTTAGAAATGCCAAAAATGGCTTTAAAGTGCTTAGGGATTTGCAAAAATGGTTAGAAACGGCCAAAAATGCCATTCAAAATTGCTTAGAGATGTGCAAACATGGGTTAGAAATGGACAAAAAATGGTTTAAAAGTGCTTAGAGATGTGCAAAAATGGGTTAGGAATGGCCAAAATGGCTTAAAAGTGCATAGAGATGTGCAATAACGAGTTAGAAATGCTGAAAATGGCTTTAAAGTGCTTAGGGATTTGCAAAAATGGGTTAGAAACGGCCAAAAATGCCATTCAAAATTGCTTAGAGATGTGCAAACATGGGTTAGAAACGTCCAAAAATGCCATTCAAAATTGCTTCGAGATGTGCAAACATGGGTTAGAAATGCTAAAAATGGCTTGAAAGTGCTTAGACATTAGCAAAAAAGGGTTAGAAATGGCCAAAAATACCTTCAAAATGGTTAGAGATGCACAAACTGCATAGAAAAGGACAAAAAAGTCTTAAAAATGCTTAGAGATCTGCAACAATGGGTTAGAAACGGCCAAAAATGCCATTCAAAATTGCTTAGAGATGTGCAAACATGGGTTACAAATGCCAAAAATGGCTTTAAAGTGCTTTGGGATTTGCAAAAATTGGTTAGAAATGGCCAAAATGGCTTTAAAGTGCTTAGACATTAGCAAAAAAGGGTTAGAAATGGCCAAAAATGGCTTTGAAATGGGTAGAGATGTGCAAACTGGAAAGAAAAAGCCAAAAAAGGCTTTAAAGTGCTTAGGGATTTGCAAAAATGGGTTAGAAACGGCCAAAAATGCCATTCAAAATTGCTTAGAGATGTGCAAACATGGGTTAGAAATGCTAAAAATGGCTTGAAAGTGCTTAGAGATTTGCCAAAATGCGTTAGAAATGCTAAAAATGGCTTTAAAGTGCTTAGAGATTTGCAAAAAAGGGTTAGAAATGGCCAAAAATGGCTTCAAAATGGTTAGAGATGTGCAAACTGGATAGAAAAGGCCAAAAAAGGCATAAAAGTTCGTAGAGATCTGCAAAAATGGGATAGAAACAGCGAAAAATGCAATTCAGAATTGCTTAGGGATGAGCAAACATGAGTTAGAAATGGCCAAAAATGGCTTCAAAATTGTTAGAGATGTGCAGATGGGATAGAAAAGGCCAAAAAAGGCTTAAAAGTTCGTAGAGATCGGCAAAAATGGGTTAGAAATGGCCAAAATTGTCATTCAAAATTGCTTAGAGATGAGCAAGCATGGGTTAGAAATGGCCAAAAATGGTTTAAAAGTGCTTAGAGATGTGCAAAAATGGGTTCGAAATGCCAAACATGGCTTTGAAGTGCTTAGAGATTTCCAAAAACGGGTTAGAAATGCCAAAAATGGCTTTAAAGTGCTTAGGGATTTGCAAAAATGGTTAGAAACGGCCAAAAATGCCATTCAAAATTGCTTAGAGATGTGCAAACATGGGTTAGAAATGGACAAAAAATGGTTTAAAAGTGCTTAGAGATGTGCAAAAATGGGTTAGGAATGGCCAAAATGGCTTAAAAGTGCATAGAGATGTGCAATAACGAGTTAGAAATGCTGAAAATGGCTTTAAAGTGCTTAGGGATTTGCAAAAATGGGTTAGAAACGGCCAAAAATGCCATTCAAAATTGCTTAGAGATGTGCAAACATGGGTTAGAAACGTCCAAAAATGCCATTCAAAATTGCTTCGAGATGTGCAAACATGGGTTAGAAATGCTAAAAATGGCTTGAGAGTGCTTAGACATTAGCAAAAAAGGGTTAGAAATGGCCAAAAATGGCTTCAAAATGGTTAGAGATGCACAAACTGCATAGAAAAGGACAAAAAAGTCTTAAAAATGCTTAGAGATCTGCAACAATGGGTTAGAAACGGCCAAAAATGCCATTCAAAATTGCTTAGAGATGTGCAAACATGGGTTACAAATGCCAAAAATGGCTTTAAAGTGCTTTGGGATTTGCAAAAATTGGTTAGAAATGGCCAAAATGGCTTTAAAGTGCTTAGACATTAGCAAAAAAGGGTTAGAAATGGCCAAAAATGGCTTTGAAATGGGTAGAGATGTGCAAACTGGAAAGAAAAAGCCAAAAAAGGCTTTAAAGTGCTTAGGGATTTGCAAAAATGGGTTAGAAACGGCCAAAAATGCCATTCAAAATTGCTTAGAGATGTGCAAACATGGGTTAGAAACGTCCAAAAATGCCATTCAAAATTGCTTAGAGATGTGCAAACATGGGTTAGAAATGCTAAAAATGGCTTGAAAGTGCTTAGAGATTTGCCAAAATGGGTTAGAAATGCTAAAAATGGCTTTAAAGTGCTTAGAGATTTGCAAAAAAGGGTTAGAAATGGCCAAAAATGGCTTCAAAATGGTTAGAGATGTGCAAACTGGATAGAAAAGGCCAAAAAAGGCATAAAAGTTCGTAGAGATCTGCAAAAATGGGATAGAAACAGCGAAAAATGCAATTCAGAATTGCTTAGGGATGAGCAAACATGAGTTAGAAATGGCCAAAAATGGCTTCAAAATTGTTAGAGATGTGCAGACGGGATAGAAAAGGCCAAAAAAGGCTTAAAAGTTCGTAGAGATCGGCAAAAATGGGTTAGAAATGGCCAAAAATGTCATTCAAAATTGCTTAGAGATGAGCAAGCATGGGTTAGAAATGGCCAAAAATGGTTTAAAAGTGCTTAGAGATGTGCAAAAATGGGTTCGAAATGCCAAACATGGCTTTAAAGTGCTTAGAGATTTCCAAAAACGGGTTAGAAATGCCAAAAATGGCTTTAAAGTGCTTAGGGATTTGCAAAAATGGTTAGAAACGGCCAAAAATGCCATTCAAAATTGCTTAGAGATGTGCAAACATGGGTTAGAAATGGACAAAAAATGGTTTAAAAGTGCTTAGAGATGTGCAAAAATGGGTTAGGAATGGCCAAAATGGCTTAAAAGTGCATAGAGATGTGCAATAACGAGTTAGAAATGCTGAAAATGGCTCTAAAGTGCTTAGGGATTTGCAAAAATGGGTTAGAAACGGCCAAAAATGCCATTCAAAATTGCTTAGAGATGTGCAAACATGGGTTAGAAACGGCCAAAAATGCCATTCAAAATTGCTTAGAGATGTGCAAACATGGGTTACAAATGCCAAAAATGGCTTTAAAGTGCTTTGGGATTTGCAAAAATTGGTTAGAAATGGCCAAAATGGCTTTAAAGTGCTTAGACATTAGCAAAAAAGGGTTAGAAATGGCCAAAAATGGCTTTGAAATGGGTAGAGATGTGCAAACTGGAAAGAAAAAGCCAAAAAAGGCTTTAAAGTGCTTAGGGATTTGCAAAAATGGGTTAGAAATGGCCAAAATGGCTTTAAAGTGCTTAGACATTAGCAAAAAAGGGTTAGAAATGGCCAAAAATAGCTTCAAAATGGTTAGAGATGCACAAACTGCATAGAAAAGGACAAAAAAGTCTTAAAAATGCTTAGAGATCTGCAACAATGGGTTAGAAACGGTCAAAAATGCCATTCAAAATTGCTTAGAGATGTGCAAACATGGGTTACAAATGCCAAAAATGGCTTTAAAGTGCTTTGGGATTTGCAAAAATTGGTTAGAAATGGCCAAAATGGCTTTAAAGTGCTTAGACATTAGCAAAAAAGGGCTAGAAATGGCCAAAAATGGCTTTAAAATGGGTAGAGATGTGCAAACTGGAAAGAAAAAGCCAAAAAAGGCTTTAAAGTGCTTAAGGATTTGCAAAAATGGGTTAGAAACGGCCAAAAATGCCATTCAAAATTGCTTAGAGATGTGCAAACATGGGTTAGAAACGTCCAAAAATGCCATTCAAAATTGCTTAGAGATGTGCAAACATGGGTTAGAAATGCTAAAAATGGCTTTAAAGTGCTTAGAGATTTGCAAAAAAGGGTTAGAAATGGCCAAAAATGGCTTCAAAATGGTTAGAGATGTGCAAACTGGATAGAAAAGGCCAAAAAATGCATAAAAGTTCGTAGAGATCTGCAAAAATGGGTTAGAAACAGCGAAAAATGCAATTCAGAATTGCTTAGGGATGAGCAAACATGAGTTAGAAATGGCCAAAAATGGCTTCAAAATTGTTAGAGATGTGCAGACGGGATAGAAAAGGCCAAAAAAGGCTTAAAAGTTCGTAGAGATCGGCAAAAATGGGTTAGAAATGGCCAAAAATGTCATTCAAAATTGCTTAGAGATGAGCAAGCATGGGTTAGAAATGGCCAAAAATGGTTTAAAAGTGCTTAGAGATGTGCAAAAATGGGTTCGAAATGCCAAACATGGCTTTAAAGTGCTTAGAGATTTCCAAAAATGGGTTAGAAATGCCAAAAATGGCTTTAAAGTGCTTAGGGATTTGCAAAAATGGTTAGAAACGGCCAAAAATGCCATTCAAAATTGCTTAGAGATGTGAAAACATGGGTTAGAAATGGACAAAAAATGGTTTAAAAGTGCTTAGAGATGTGCAAAAATGGGTTAGGAATGGCCAAAATGGCTTAAAAGTACATAGAGATGTGCAATAACGAGTTAGAAATGCTGAAAATGGCTTTAAAGTGCTTAGGGATTTGCAAAAATGGGTTAGAAACGGCCAAAAATGCCATTCAAAATTGCTTAGAGATGTGCAAACATGGGTTAGAAACGTCCAAAAATGCCATTCAAAATTGCTTCGAGATGTGCAAACATGGGTTAGAAATGCTAAAAATGGCTTGAGAGTGCTTAGACATTAGCAAAAAAGGGTTAGAAATGGCCAAAAATGGCTTCAAAATGGTTAGAGATGCACAAACTGCATAGAAAAGGACAAAAAAGTCTTAAAAATGCTTAGAGATCTGCAACAATGGGTTAGAAACGGCCAAAAATGCCATTCAAAATTGCTTAGAGATGTGCAAACATGGGTTACAAATGCCCAAAAATGGCTTTAAAGTGCTTAGGGATTTGCAAAAATTGGTTAGAAATGGCCAAAATGGCTTTAAAGTGCTTAGACATTAGCAAAAAAGGGTTAGAAATGGCCAAAAATGGCTTTAAAATGGGTAGAGATGTGCAAACTGGAAAGAAAAAGCCAAAAAAGGCTTTAAAGTGCTTAGGGATTTGCAAAAATGGGTTAGAAACGGCCAAAAATGCCATTCAAAATTGCTTAGAGATGTGCAAACAAGGGTTAGAAACGTCCAAAAATGCCATTCAAAATTGCTTAGAGATGTGCAAACATGGGTTAGAAATGCTAAAAATGGCTTGAAAGTGCTTAGAGATTTGCCAAAATGCGTTAGAAATGCTAAAAATGGCTTTAAAGTGCTTAGAGATTTGCAAAAAAGGGTTAGAAATGGCCAAAAATGGCTTCAAAATGGTTAGAGATGTGCA
Organism: Lathamus discolor; assembly: GCF_037157495.1. Taxonomy (NCBI): domain Eukaryota; kingdom Metazoa; phylum Chordata; class Aves; order Psittaciformes; family Psittacidae; genus Lathamus; species Lathamus discolor. Next base: position 30,752,282 of record NC_088908.1, read on the forward strand.
AACTGGATAGAAAAGGCCAAAAAAGGCATAAAAGTTCGTAGAGATCTGCAAAAATGGGTTAGAAACAGCGAAAAATGCAATTCAGAATTGCTTAGGGATGAGCAAACATGAGTTAGAAATGGCCAAAAATGGCTTCAAAATTGTTAGAGATGTGCAGACGGGATGGAAAAGGCCAAAAAAGGCTTAAAAGTTCGTAGAGATCGGCAAAAAAGGGTTAGAAATGGCCAAAAATGTCATTCAAAATTGCTTAGAGATGAGCAAGCATGGGTTAGAAATGGCCAAAAATGGTTTAAAAGTGCTTAGAGATGTGCAAAAATGGGTTCGAAATGCCAAACATGGCTTTAAAGTGCTTAGAGATTTCCAAAAACGGGTTAGAAATGCCAAAAATGGCTTTAAAGTGCTTAGGGATTTGCAAAAATGGTTAGAAACGGCCAAAAATGCCATTCAAAATTGCTTAGAGATGTGCAAACATGGGTTAGAAATGGACAAAAAATGGTTTAAAAGTGCTTAGAGATGTGCAAAAATGGGTTAGGAATGGCCAAAATGGCTTAAAAGTGCATAGAGATGTGCAATAACGAGTTAGAAATGCTGAAAATGGCTTTAAAGTGCTTAGGGATTTGCAAAAATGGGTTAGAAACGGCCAAAAATGCCATTCAAAATTGCTTAGAGATGTGCAAACATGGGTTAGAAACGTCCAAAAATGCCATTCAAAATTGCTTCGAGATGTGCAAACATGGGTTAGAAATGCTAAAAATGGCTTTAAAGTGCTTAGAGATTAGCAAAAAAGGGTTAGAAATGGCCAAAAATGGCTTCAAAATAGTTAGAGATGCACAAACTGCATAGAAAAGGACAAAAAAGTCTTAAAAATGCTTAGAGATCTGCAACAATGGGTTAGAAACGGCCAAAAATGCCATTCAAAATTGCTTAGAGATGTGCAAACATGGGTTACAAATGCCCAAAAATGGCTTTAAAGTGCTTAGGGATTTGCAAAAATTGGTTAGAAATGGCCAAAATGGCTTTAAAGTGCTTAGACATTAGTAAAAAAGGGTTAGAAATGGCCAAAAATGGCTTTAAAATGGGTAGAGATGTGCAAACTGGAAAGAAAAAGCCAAAAAAGGCTTTGAAGTGCTTAGGGATTTGCAAAAATGGGTTAGAAACGGCCAAAAATGCCATTCAAAATTGCTTAGAGATGTGCAAACATGGGTTAGAAACGTCCACAAATGCCATTCAAAATTGCTTAGAGATGTGCAAACATGGGTTAGAAATGCTAAAAATGGCTTGAAAGTGCTTAGAGATTTGCAAAAATGGGTTAGAAATGCTAAAAATGGCTTGAAAGTGCTTAGAGATTTGCAAAAAAGGGTTAGAAATGGCCAAAAATGGCTTCAAAATGGTTAGAGATGTGCAAACTGGATAGAAAAGGCCAAAAAAGGCATAAAAGTTCGTAGAGATCTGCAAAAATGGGATAGAAACAGCGAAAAATGCAATTCAGAAATGCTTAGGGATGAGCAAACATGAGTTAGAAATGGCCAAAAATGGCTTCAAAATTGTTAGAGATGTGCAGACGGGATAGAAAAGGCCAAAAAAGGCTTAAAAGTTCGTAGAGATCGGCAAAAATGGGTTAGAAATGGCCAAAAATGTCATTCAAAATTGCTTAGAGATGAGCAAGCATGGGTTAGAAATGGCCAAAAATGGTTTAAAAGTGCTTAGAGATGTGCAAAAATGGGTTCGAAATGCCAAACATGGCTTTAAAGTGCTTAGAGATTTCCAAAAACGGGTTAGAAATGCCAAAAATGGCTTTAAAGTGCTTAGGGATTTGCAAAAATGGTTAGAAACGGCCAAAAATGCCATTCAAAATTGCTTAGAGATGTGCAAACATGGGTTAGAAATGGACAAAAAATGGTTTAAAAGTGCTTAGAGATGTGCAAAAATGGGTTAGGAATGGCCAAAATGGCTTAAAAGTGCATAGAGATGTGCAATAACGAGTTAGAAATGCTGAAAATGGCTTTAAAGTGCTTAGGGATTTGCAAAAATGGGTTAGAAACGGCCAAAAATGCCATTCAAAATTGCTTAGAGATGTGCAAACATGGGTTAGAAACGTCCAAAAATGCCATTCAAAATTGCTTCGAGATGTGCAAACATGGGTTAGAAATGCTAAAAATGGCTTTAAAGTGCTTAGAGATTAGCAAAAAAGGGTTAGAAATGGCCAAAAATGGCTTCAAAATGGTTAGAGATGCACAAACTGCATAGAAAAGGACAAAAAAGTCTTAAAAATGCTTAGAGATCTGCAACAATGGGTTAGAAACGGCCAAAAATGCCATTCAAAATTGCTTAGAGATGTGCAAACATGGGTTACAAATGCCAAAAATGGCTTTAAAGTGCTTTGGGATTTGCAAAAATTGGTTAGAAATGGCCAAAATGGCTTTAAAGTGCTTAGACATTAGCAAAAAAGGGTTAGAAATGGCCAAAAATGGCTTTGAAATGGGTAGAGATGTGCAAACTGGAAAGAAAAAGCCAAAAAAGGCTTTGAAGTGCTTAGGGATTTGCAAAAATGGGTTAGAAACGGCCAAAAATGCCATTCAAAATTGCTTAGAGATGTGCAAACAAGGGTTAGAAACGTCCAAAAATGCCATTCAAAATTGCTTAGAGATGTGCAAACATGGGTTAGAAATGCTAAAAATGGCTTGAAAGTGCTTAGAGATTTGCAAAAATGGGTTAGAAATGCTAAAAATGGCTTTAAAGTGCTTAGAGATTTGCAAAAATGGGTTAGAAACGGCCAAAAATGCCATTCAAAATTGCTTAGAGATGTGCAAACATGGGTTAGAAATGCTAAAAATTGCTTGAAAGTGCTTAGAGATTTGCAAAAATGGGTTAGAAACGGCCAAAAATGCCATTCAAAATTGCTTAGAGATGTGCAAACATGGGTTAGAAATGCTAAAAATGGCTTGAAAGTGCTTAGAGATTTGCAAAAATGGGTTAGAAATGCTAAAAACGGCTTTAAAGTGCTTAGAGATTTGCAAAAAAGGGTTAGAAATGGCCAAAAATGGCTTTAAAATGGGTAGAGATGTGCAAACTGGAAAGAAAAAGCCAAAAAAGTCTTAAAAATGCTTAGGGATTTGCAAAAATGGGTTAGAAACGGCCAAAAATGCCATTCAAAATTGCTTAGAGATGTGCAAACATGGGTTAGAAACGTCCAAAAATGCCATTCAAAATTGCTTAGAGATGTGCAAACATGGGTTAGAAATGCTAAAAATGGCTTGAAAGTGCTTAGAGATTTGCAAAAATGGGTTAGAAATGCTAAAAATGGCTTTAAAGTGCTTAGAGATTTGCAAAAAAGGGTTAGAAATGGCCAAAAATGGCTTCAAAATGGTTAGAGATGTGCAAACTGGATAGAAAAGGCCAGAAAAGGCATAAAAGTTCGTAGAGATCTGCAAAAATGGGATAGAAACAGCGAAAAATGCAATTCAGAATTGCTTAGGGATGAGCAAACATGAGTTAGAAATGGCCAAAAATGGCTTCAAAATGGTTAGAGATGTGCAGACGGGATAGAAAAGGCCAAAAAAGGCTTAAAAGTTCGTAGAGATCGGCAAAAATGGGTTAGAAATGGCCAAAAATGTCATTCAAAATTGCTTAGAGATGAGCAAGCATGGGTTAGAAATGGCCAAAAATGGTTTAAAAGTGCTTAGAGATGTGCAAAAATGGGTTCGAAATGCCAAACATGGCTTTAAAGTGCTTAGAGATTTCCAAAAACGGGTTAGAAATGCCAAAAATGGCTTTAAAGTGCTTAGGGATTTGCAAAAATGGTTAGAAACGGCCAAAAATGCCATTCAAAATTGCTTAGAGATGTGCAAACATGGGTTAGAAATGGACAAAAAATGGTTTAAAAGTGCTTAGAGATGTGCAAAAATGGGTTAGGAATGGCCAAAATGGCTTAAAAGTGCATAGAGATGTGCAATAACGAGTTAGAAATGCTGAAAATGGCTTTAAAGTGCTTAGGGATTTGCAAAAATGGGTTAGAAACGGCCAAAAATGCCATTCAAAATTGCTTAGAGATGTGCAAACATGGGTTAGAAACGTCCAAAAATGCCATTCAAAATTGCTTCGAGATGTGCAAACATGGGTTAGAAATGCTAAAAATGGCTTTAAAGTGCTTAGAGATTAGCAAAAAAGGGTTAGAAATGGCCAAAAATGGCTTCAAAATAGTTAGAGATGCACAAACTGCATAGAAAAGGACAAAAAAGTCTTAAAAATGCTTAGAGATCTGCAACAATGGGTTAGAAACGGCCAAAAATGCCATTCAAAATTGCTTAGAGATGTGCAAACATGGGTTACAAATGCCCAAAAATGGCTTTAAAGTGCTTAGGGATTTGCAAAAATTGGTTAGAAATGGCCAAAATGGCTTTAAAGTGCTTAGACATTAGCAAAAAAGGGTTAGAAATGGCCAAAAATGGCTTTAAAATGGGTAGAGATGTGCAAACTGGAAAGAAAAAGCCAAAAAAGGCTTTAAAGTGCTTAGGGATTTGCAAAAATGGGTTAGAAACGGCCAAAAATGCCATTCAAAATTGCTTAGAGATGTGCAAACATGGGTTAGAAACGTCCAAAAATGCCATTCAAAATTGCTTAGAGATGTGCAAACATGGGTTAGAAATGCTAAAAATGGCTTGAAAGTGCTTAGAGATTTGCAAAAATGGGTTAGAAATGCTAAAAATGGCTTTAAAGTGCTTAGAGATTTGCAAAAAAGGGTTAGAAATGGCCAAAAATGGCTTCAAAATGGTTAGAGATGTGCAAACTGGATAGAAAAGGCCAAAAAAGGCATAAAAGTTCGTAGAGATCTGCAAAAATGGGATAGAAACAGCGAAAAATGCAATTCAGAATTGCTTAGGGATGAGCAAACATGAGTTAGAAATGGCCAAAAATGGCTTCAAAATGGTTAGAGATGTGCAGACGGGATAGAAAAGGCCAAAAAAGGCTTAAAAGTTCGTAGAGATCGGCAAAAATGGGTTAGAAATGGCCAAAAATGTCATTCAAAATTGCTTAGAGATGAGCAAGCATGGGTTAGAAATGGCCAAAAATGGTTTAAAAGTGCTTAGAGATGTGCAAAAATGGGTTCGAAATGCCAAACATGGCTTTAAAGTGCTTAGAGATTTCCAAAAACGGGTTAGAAATGCCAAAAATGGCTTTAAAGTGCTTAGGGATTTGCAAAAATGGTTAGAAACGGCCAAAAATGCCATTCAAAATTGCTTAGAGATGTGCAAACATGGGTTAGAAATGGACAAAAAATGGTTTAAAAGTGCTTAGAGATGTGCAAAAATGGGTTAGGAATGGCCAAAATGGCTTAAAAGTGCATAGAGATGTGCAATAACGAGTTAGAAATGCTGAAAATGGCTTTAAAGTGCTTAGGGATTTGCAAAAATGGGTTAGAAACGGCCAAAAATGCCATTCAAAATTGCTTAGAGATGTGCAAACATGGGTTAGAAACGTCCAAAAATGCCATTCAAAATTGCTTCGAGATGTGCAAACATGGGTTAGAAATGCTAAAAATGGCTTTAAAGTGCTTAGAGATTAGCAAAAAAGGGTTAGAAATGGCCAAAAATGGCTTCAAAATAGTTAGAGATGCACAAACTGCATAGAAAAGGACAAAAAAGTCTTAAAAATGCTTAGAGATCTGCAACAATGGGTTAGAAACGGCCAAAAATGCCATTCAAAATTGCTTAGAGATGTGCAAACATGGGTTACAAATGCCCAAAAATGGCTTTAAAGTGCTTAGGGATTTGCAAAAATTGGTTAGAAATGGCCAAAATGGCTTTAAAGTGCTTAGACATTAGCAAAAAAGGGTTAGAAATGGCCAAAAATGGCTTTAAAATGGGTAGAGATGTGCAAACTGGAAAGAAAAAGCCAAAAAAGGCTTTGAAGTGCTTAGGGATTTGCAAAAATGGGTTAGAAACGGCCAAAAATGCCATTCAAAATTGCTTAGAGATGTGCAAACATGGGTTAGAAACGTCCACAAATGCCATTCAAAATTGCTTAGAGATGTGCAAACATGGGTTAGAAATGCTAAAAATGGCTTGAAAGTGCTTAGAGATTTGCAAAAATGGGTTAGAAATGCTAAAAATGGCTTTAAAGTGCTTAGAGATTTGCAAAAAAGGGTTAGAAATGGCCAAAAATGGCTTCAAAATGGTTAGAGATGTGCAAACTGGATAGAAAAGGCCAAAAAAGGCATAAAAGTTCGTAGAGATCTGCAAAAATGGGATAGAAACAGCGAAAAATGCAATTCAGAAATGCTTAGGGATGAGCAAACATGAGTTAGAAATGGCCAAAAATGGCTTCAAAATTGTTAGAGATGTGCAGACGGGATAGAAAAGGCCAAAAAAGGCTTAAAAGTTCGTAGAGATCGGCAAAAATGGGTTAGAAATGGCCAAAAATGTCATTCAAAATTGCTTAGAGATGAGCAAGCATGGGTTAGAAATGGCCAAAAATGGTTTAAAAGTGCTTAGAGATGTGCAAAAATGGGTTCGAAATGCCAAACATGGCTTTAAAGTGCTTAGAGATTTCCAAAAACGGGTTAGAAATGCCAAAAATGGCTTTAAAGTGCTTAGGGATTTGCAAAAATGGTTAGAAACGGCCAAAAATGCCATTCAAAATTGCTTAGAGATGTGCAAACATGGGTTAGAAATGGACAAAAAATGGTTTAAAAGTGCTTAGAGATGTGCAAAAATGGGTTAGGAATGGCCAAAATGGCTTAAAAGTGCATAGAGATGTGCAATAACGAGTTAGAAATGCTGAAAATGGCTTTAAAGTGCTTAGGGATTTGCAAAAATGGGTTAGAAACGGCCAAAAATGCCATTCAAAATTGCTTAGAGATGTGCAAACATGGGTTAGAAACGTCCAAAAATGCCATTCAAAATTGCTTCGAGATGTGCAAACATGGGTTAGAAATGCTAAAAATGGCTTTAAAGTGCTTAGAGATTAGCAAAAAAGGGTTAGAAATGGCCAAAAATGGCTTCAAAATGGTTAGAGATGCACAAACTGCATAGAAAAGGACAAAAAAGTCTTGAAAATGCTTAGAGATCTGCAACAATGGGTTAGAAACGGCCAAAAATGCCATTCAAAATTGCTTAGAGATGTGCAAACATGGGTTACAAATGCCAAAAATGGCTTTAAAGTGCTTTGGGATTTGCAAAAATTGGTTAGAAATGGCCAAAATGGCTTTAAAGTGCTTAGACATTAGCAAAAAAGGGTTAGAAATGGCCAAAAATGGCTTTGAAATGGGTAGAGATGTGCAAACTGGAAAGAAAAAGCCAAAAAAGGCTTTGAAGTGCTTAGGGATTTGCAAAAATGGGTTAGAAACGGCCAAAAATGCCATTCAAAATTGCTTAGAGATGTGCAAACAAGGGTTAGAAACGTCCAAAAATGCCATTCAAAATTGCTTAGAGATGTGCAAACATGGGTTAGAAATGCTAAAAATGGCTTGAAAGTGCTTAGAGATTTGCAAAAATGGGTTAGAAATGCTAAAAATGGCTTTAAAGTGCTTAGAGATTTGCAAAAATGGGTTAGAAACGGCCAAAAATGCCATTCAAAATTGCTTAGAGATGTGCAAACATGGGTTAGAAATGCTAAAAATTGCTTGAAAGTGCTTAGAGATTTGCAAAAATGGGTTAGAAACGGCCAAAAATGCCATTCAAAATTGCTTAGAGATGTGCAAACATGGGTTAGAAATGCTAAAAATGGCTTGAAAGTGCTTAGAGATTTGCAAAAATGGGTTAGAAATGCTAAAAACGGCTTTAAAGTGCTTAGAGATTTGCAAAAAAGGGTTAGAAATGGCCAAAAATGGCTTTAAAATGGGTAGAGATGTGCAAACTGGAAAGAAAAAGCCAAAAAAGTCTTAAAAATGCTTAGGGATTTGCAAAAATGGGTTAGAAACGGCCAAAAATGCCATTCAAAATTGCTTAGAGATGTGCAAACATGGGTTAGAAATGCTAAAAATGGCTTGAAAGTGCTTAGAGATTTGCAAAAATGGGTTAGAAATGCTAAAAATGGCTTGAAAGTGCTTAGAGATTTGCAAAAAAGGGTTAGAAATGGCCAAAAATGGCTTCAAAATGGTTAGAGATGCACAAACTGCATAGAAAAGGACAAAAAAGTCTTAAAAATGCTTAGAGATCTGCAACAATGGGTTAGAAACGGCCAAAAATGCCATTCAAAATTGCTTAGAGATGTGCAAACATGGGTTACAAATGCCCAAAAATGGCTTTAAAGTGCTTAGGGATTTGCAAAAATTGGTTAGAAATGGCCAAAATGGCTTTAAAGTGCTTAGACATTAGCAAAAAAGGGTTAGAAATGGACAAAAATGGCTTTAAAATGGGTAGAGATGTGCAAACTGGAAAGAAAAAGCCAAAAAAGGCTTTAAAGTGCTTAGGGATTTGCAAAAATGGGTTAGAAACGGCCAAAAATGCCATTCAAAATTGCTTAGAGATGTGCAAACATGGGTTAGAAACGTCCAAAAATGCCATTCAAAATTGCTTAGAGATGTGCAAACATGGGTTAGAAATGCTAAAAATGGCTTGAAAGTGCTTAGAGATTTGCAAAAATGGGTTAGAAATGCTAAAAATGGCTTTAAAGTGCTTAGAGATTTGCAAAAAAGGGTTAGAAATGGCCAAAAATGGCTTCAAAATGGTTAGAGATGTGCAAACTGGATAGAAAAGGCCAAAAAAGGCATAAAAGTTCGTAGAGATCTGCAAAAATGGGATAGAAACAGCGAAAAATGCAATTCAGAATTGCTTAGGGATGAGCAAACATGAGTTAGAAATGGCCAAAAATGGCTTCAAAATTGTTAGAGATGTGCAGACGGGATAGAAAAGGCCAAAAAAGGCTTAAAAGTTCGTAGAGATCGGCAAAAATGGGTTAGAAATGGCCAAAAATGTCATTCAAAATTGCTTAGAGATGAGCAAGCATGGGTTAGAAATGGCCAAAAATGGTTTAAAAGTGCTTAGAGATGTGCAAAAATGGGTTCGAAATGCCAAACATGGCTTTAAAGTGCTTAGAGATTTCCAAAAACGGGTTAGAAATGCCAAAAATGGCTTTAAAGTGCTTAGGGATTTGCAAAAATGTTTAGAAACGGCCAAAAATGCCATTCAAAATTGCTTAGAGATGTGCAAACATGGGTTAGAAATGGACAAAAAATGGTTTAAAAGTGCTTAGAGATGTGCAAAAATGGGTTAGGAATGGCCAAAATGGCTTAAAAGTGCATAGAGATGTGCAATAACGAGTTAGAAATGCTGAAAATGGCTTTAAAGTGCTTAGGGATTTGCAAAAATGGGTTAGAAACGGCCAAAAATGCCATTCAAAATTGCTTAGAGATGTGCAAACATGGGTTAGAAACGTCCAAAAATGCCATTCAAAATTGCTTCGAGATGTGCAAACATGGGTTAGAAATGCTAAAAATGGCTTTAAAGTGCTTAGAGATTAGCAAAAAAGGGTTAGAAATGGCCAAAAATGGCTTCAAAATGGTTAGAGATGCACAAACTGCATAGAAAAGGACAAAAAAGTCTTAAAAATGCTTAGAGATCTGCAACAATGGGTTAGAAACGGCCAAAAATGCCATTCAAAATTGCTTAGAGATGTGCAAACATGGGTTACAAATGCCAAAAATGGCTTTAAAGTGCTTTGGGATTTGCAAAAATTGGTTAGAAATGGCCAAAATGGCTTTAAAGTGCTTAGACATTAGCAAAAAAGGGTTAGAAATGGCCAAAAATGGCTTTGAAATGGGTAGAGATGCTCAAACTGGAAAGAAAAAGCCAAAAAAGGCTTTAAAGTGCTTAGGGATTTGCAAAAATGGGTTAGAAACGGCCAAAAATGCCATTCAAAATTGCTTAGAGATGTGCAAACAAGGGTTAGAAACGTCCAAAAATGCCATTCAAAATTGCTTAGAGATGTGCAAACATGGGTTAGAAATGCTAAAAATGGCTTGAAAGTGCTTAGAGATTTGCAAAAATGGGTTAGAAATGCTAAAAATGGCTTTAAAGTGCTTAGAGATTTGCAAAAATGGGTTAGAAACGGCCAAAAATGACATTCAAAATTGCTTAGAGATGTGCAAACATGGGTTACAAATGCCAAAAATGGCTTTAAAGTGCTTTGGGATTTGCAAAAATGGGTTAGAAATGGCCAAAATGGCTTTAAAGTGCTTAGACATTAGCAAAAAAGGGTTAGAAATGGCCAAAAATGGCTTTAAAATGGGTAGATGTGCAAACTGGAAAGAAAAAGCCAAAAAAGGCTTTGAAGTGCTTAGGGATTTGCAAAAATGGGTTAGAAACGGCCAAAAATGCCATTCAAAATTGCTTAGAGATGTGCAAACATGGGTTAGAAACGTCCAAAAATGCCATTCAAAATTGCTTAGAGATGTGCAAACAAGGGTTAGAAATGCTAAAAATGGCTTGAAAGTGCTTAGAGATTTGCAAAAATGGGTTAGAAATGCTAAAAATGGCTTTAAAGTGCTTAGAGATTTGCAAAAAAGGGTTAGAAATGGCCAAAAATGGCTTCAAAATGGTTAGAGATGTGCAAACTGGATAGAAAAGGCCAAAAAAGGCATAAAAGTTCGTAGAGATCTGCAAAAATGGGATAGAAACAGCGAAAAATGCAATTCAGAATTGCTTAGGGATGAGCAAACATGAGTTAGAAATGGCCAAAAATGGCTTCAAAATTGTTAGAGATGTGCAGACGGGATAGAAAAGGCCAAAAAAGGCTTAAAAGTTCGTAGAGATCGGCAAAAATGGGTTAGAAATGGCCAAAAATGTCATTCAAAATTGCTTAGAGATGAGCAAGCATGGGTTAGAAATGGCCAAAAATGGTTTAAAAGTGCTTAGAGATGTGCAAAAATGGGTTCGAAATGCCAAACATGGCTTTAAAGTGCTTAGAGATTTCCAAAAACGGGTTAGAAATGCCAAAAATGGCTTTAAAGTGCTTAGGGATTTGCAAAAATGGTTAGAAACGGCCAAAAATGCCATTCAAAATTGCTTAGAGATGTGCAAACATGGGTTAGAAATGGACAAAAAATGGTTTAAAAGTGCTTAGAGATGTGCAAAAATGGGTTAGGAATGGCCAAAATGGCTTAAAAGTGCATAGAGATGTGCAATAACGAGTTAGAAATGCTGAAAATGGCTTTAAAGTGCTTAGGGATTTGCAAAAATGGGTTAGAAACGGCCAAAAATGCCGTTCAAAATTGCTTAGAGATGTGCAAACATGGGTTAGAAACGGCGAAAAATGCCATTCAAAATTGCTTCGAGATGTGCAAACATGGGTTAGAAATGCTAAAAATGGCTTTAAAGTGCTTAGAGATTAGCAAAAAAGGGTTAGAAATGGCCAAAAATGGCTTCAAAATGGTTAGAGATGCACAAACTGCATAGAAAAGGACAAAAAAGTCTTAAAAATGCTTAGAGATCTGCAACAATGGGTTAGAAACGGCCAAAAATGCCATTCAAAATTGCTTAGAGATGTGCAAACATGGGTTACAAATGCCAAAAATGGCTTTAAAGTGCTTTGGGATTTGCAAAAATTGGTTAGAAATGGCCAAAATGGCTTTAAAGTGCTTAGACATTAGCAAAAAAGGGTTAGAAATGGCCAAAAATGGCTTTAAAATGGGTAGAGATGTGCAAACTGGAAAGAAAAAGCCAAAAAAGGCTTTAAAGTGCTTAGGGATTTGCAAAAATGGGTTAGAAACAGCCAAAAATGCCATTCAAAATTGCTTAGAGATGTGCAAACAAGGGTTAGAAACGTCCAAAAATGCCATTCAAAATTGCTTAGAGATGTGCAAACATGGTTTAGAAATGCTAAAAATGGCTTGAAAGTGCTTAGAGATTTGCCAAAATGCATTAGAAATGCTAAAAATGGCTTTAAAGTGCTTAGAGATTTGCAAAAAAGGGTTAGAAATGGCCAAAAATGGCTTCAAAATGGTTAGAGATATGCAAACTGGATAGAAAAGGCCAAAAAAGGCATAAAAGTTCGTAGAGATCTGCAAAAATGGGATAGAAACAGCGAAAAATGCAATTCAGAATTGCTTAGGGATGAGCAAACATGAGTTAGAAATGGCCAAAAATGGCTTCAAAATTGTTAGAGATGTGCAGACGGGATAGAAAAGGCCAAAAAAGGCTTAAAAGTTCGTAGAGATCGGCAAAAATGGGTTAGAAATGGCCAAAAATGTCATTCAAAATTGCTTAGAGATGAGCAAGCATGGGTTAGAAATGGCCAAAAATGGTTTAAAAGTGCTTAGAGATGTGCAAAAATGGGTTCGAAATGCCAAACATGGCTTTAAAGTGCTTAGAGATTTCCAAAAACGGGTTAGAAATGCCAAAAATGGCTTTAAAGTGCTTAGGGATTTGCAAAATTGTTAGAAACGGCCAAAAATGCCATTCAAAATTGCTTAGAGATGTGCAAACATGGGTTAGAAATGGACAAAAAATGGTTTAAAAGTGCTTAGAGATGTGCAAAAATGGGTTAGGAATGGCCAAAATGGCTTAAAAGTGCATAGAGATGTGCAATAACGAGTTAGAAATGCTGAAAATGGCTTTAAAGTGCTTAGGGATTTGCAAAAATGGGTTAGAAACGGCCAAAAATGCCATTCAAAATTGCTTAGAGATGTGCAAACATGGGTTAGAAACGGCCAAAAATGCCATTCAAAATTGCTTAGAGATGTGCAAACATGGGTTACAAATGCCAAAAATGGCTTTAAAGTGCTTAGACATTAGCAAAAAAGGGTTAGAAATGGCCAAAAATGGCTTCAAAATGGTTAGAGATGCACAAACTGCATAGAAAAGGACAAAAAAGTCTTAAAAATGCTTAGAGATCTGCAACAATGGGTTAGAAACGGCCAAAAATGCCATTCAAAATTGCTTAGAGATGTGCAAACATGGGTTACAAATGCCAAAAATGGCTTTAAAGTGCTTTGGGATTTGCAAAAATTGGTTAGAAATGGCCAAAATGGCTTTAAAGTGCTTAGACATTAGCAAAAAAGGGTTAGAAATGGCCAAAAATGGCTTTGAAATGGGTAGAGATGCTCAAACTGGAAAGAAAAAGCCAAAAAAGGCTTTAAAGTGCTTAGGGATTTGCAAAAATGGGTTAGAAACGGCCAAAAATGCCATTCAAAATTGCTTAGAGATGTGCAAACATGGGTTACAAATGCCCAAAAATGGCTTTAAAGTGCTTAGGGATTTGCAAAAATTGGTTAGAAATGGCCAAAATGGCTTTAAAATGCTTAGACATTAGCAAAAAAGGGTTAGAAATGGCCAAAAATGGCTTTAAAATGGGTAGAGATGTGCAAACTGGAAAGAAAAAGCCAAAAAAGGCTTTGAAGTGCTTAGGGATTTGCAAAAATGGGTTAGAAACGGCCAAAAATGCCATTCAAAATTGCTTAGAGATGTGCAAACATGGGTTAGAAACGTCCAAAAATGCCATTCAAAATTGCTTAGAGATGTGCAAACATGGGTTAGAAATGCTAAAAATGGCTTGAAAGTGCTTAGAGATTTGCCAAAATGCATTAGAAATGCTAAAAATGGCTTTAAAGTGCTTAGAGATTTGCAAAAAAGGGTTAGAAATGGCCAAAAATGGCTTCAAAATGGTTAGAGATGTGCAAACTGGATAGAAAAGGCCAAAAAAGGCATAAAAGTTCGTAGAGATCTGCAAAAATGGGATAGAAACAGCGAAAAATGCAATTCAGAATTGCTTAGGGATGAGCAAACATGAGTTAGAAATGGCCAAAAATGGCTTCAAAATTGTTAGAGATGTGCAGACGGGATAGAAAAGGCCAAAAAAGGCTTAAAAGTTCGTAGAGATCGGCAAAAATGGGTTAGAAATGGCCAAAAATGTCATTCAAAATTGCTTAGAGATGAGCAAGCATGGGATAGAAATGGCCAAAAATGGTTTAAAAGTGCTTAGAGATGTGCAAAAATGGGTTCGAAATGCCAAACATGGCTTTAAAGTGCTTAGAGATTTCCAAAAACGGGTTAGAAATGCCAAAAATGGCTTTAAAGTGCTTAGGGATTTGCAAAAATGGTTAGAAACGGCCAAAAATGCCATTCAAAATTGCTTAGAGATGTGCAAACATGGGTTAGAAATGGACAAAAAATGGTTTAAAAGTGCTTAGAGATGTGCAAAAATGGGTTAGGAATGGCCAAAATGGCTTAAAAGTGCATAGAGATGTGCAATAACGAGTTAGAAATGCTGAAAATGGCTTTAAAGTGCTTAGGGATTTGCAAAAATGGGTTAGAAACGGCCAAAAATGCCGTTCAAAATTGCTTAGAGATGTGCAAACATGGGTTAGAAACGGCGAAAAATGCCATTCAAAATTGCTTCGAGATGTGCAAACATGGGTTAGAAATGCTAAAAATGGCTTTAAAGTGCTTAGAGATTAGCAAAAAAGGGTTAGAAATGGCCAAAAATGGCTTCAAAATGGTTAGAGATGCACAAACTGCATAGAAAAGGACAAAAAAGTCTTAAAAATGCTTAGAGATCTGCAACAATGGGTTAGAAACGGCCAAAAATGCCATTCAAAATTGCTTAGAGATGTGCAAACATGGTTTACAAATGCCAAAAATGGCTTTAAAGTGCTTTGGGATTTGCAAAAATTGGTTAGAAATGGCCAAAATGGCTTTAAAGTGCTTAGACATTAGCAAAAAAGGGTTAGAAATGGCCAAAAATGGCTTTAAAATGGGTAGAGATGTGCAAACTGGAAAGAAAAAGCCAAAAAAGGCTTTGAAGTGCTTAGGGATTTGCAAAAATGGGTTAGAAACAGCCAAAAATGCCATTCAAAATTGCTTAGAGATGTGCAAACAAGGGTTAGAAACGTCCAAAAATGCCATTCAAAATTGCTTAGAGATGTGCAAACATGGTTTAGAAATGCTAAAAATGGCTTGAAAGTGCTTAGAGATTTGCCAAAATGCATTAGAAATGCTAAAAATGGCTTTAAAGTGCTTAGAGATTTGCAAAAAAGGGTTAGAAATGGCCAAAAATGGCTTCAAAATGGTTAGAGATGTGCAAACTGGATAGAAAAGGCCAAAAAAGGCATAAAAGTTCGTAGAGATCTGCAAAAATGGGATAGAAACAGCGAAAAATGCAATTCAGAATTGCTTAGGGATGAGCAAACATGAGTTAGAAATGGCCAAAAATGGCTTCAAAATTGTTAGAGATGTGCAGACGGGATAGAAAAGGCCAAAAAAGGCTTAAAAGTTCGTAGAGATCGGCAAAAATGGGTTAGAAATGGCCAAAAATGTCATTCAAAATTGCTTAGAGATGAGCAAGCATGGGTTAGAAATGGCCAAAAATGGTTTAAAAGTGCTTAGAGATGTGCAAAAATGGGTTCGAAATGCCAAACATGGCTTTAAAGTGCTTAGAGATTTCCAAAAACGGGTTAGAAATGCCAAAAATGGCTTTAAAGTGCTTAGGGATTTGCAAAATTGTTAGAAACGGCCAAAAATGCCATTCAAAATTGCTTAGAGATGTGCAAACATGGGTTAGAAATGGACAAAAAATGGTTTAAAAGTGCTTAGAGATGTGCAAAAATGGGTTAGGAATGGCCAAAATGGCTTAAAAGTGCATAGAGATGTGCAATAACGAGTTAGAAATGCTGAAAATGGCTTTAAAGTGCTTAGGGATTTGCAAAAATGGGTTAGAAACGGCCAAAAATGCCATTCAAAATTGCTTAGAGATGTGCAAACATGGGTTAGAAACGGCCAAAAATGCCATTCAAAATTGCTTAGAGATGTGCAAACATGGGTTACAAATGCCAAAAATGGCTTTAAAGTGCTTAGACATTAGCAAAAAAGGGTTAGAAATGGCCAAAAATGGCTTCAAAATGGTTAGAGATGCACAAACTGCATAGAAAAGGACAAAAAAGTCTTAAAAATGCTTAGAGATCTGCAACAATGGGTTAGAAACGGCCAAAAATGCCATTCAAAATTGCTTAGAGATGTGCAAACATGGGTTACAAATGCCAAAAATGGCTTTAAAGTGCTTTGGGATTTGCAAAAATTGGTTAGAAATGGCCAAAATGGCTTTAAAGTGCTTAGACATTAGCAAAAAAGGGTTAGAAATGGCCAAAAATGGCTTTGAAATGGGTAGAGATGTGCAAACTCGAAAGAAAAAGCCAAAAAAGGCTTTAAAGTGCTTAGGGATTTGCAAAAATGGGTTAGAAACGGCCAAAAATGCCATTCAAAATTGCTTAGAGATGTGCAAACATGGGTTACAAATGCCCAAAAATGGCTTTAAAGTGCTTAGGGATTTGCAAAAATTGGTTAGAAATGGCCAAAATGGCTTTAAAATGCTTAGACATTAGCAAAAAAGGGTTAGAAATGGCCAAAAATGGCTTTAAAATGGGTAGAGATGTGCAAACTGGAAAGAAAAAGCCAAAAAAGGCTTTGAAGTGCTTAGGGATTTGCAAAAATGGGTTAGAAACGGCCAAAAATGCCATTCAAAATTGCTTAGAGATGTGCAAACATGGGTTAGAAACGTCCAAAAATGCCATTCAAAATTGCTTCGAGATGTGCAAACATGGGTTAGAAATGCTAAAAATGGCTTGAAAGTGCTTAGAGATTTGCAAAAATGGGTTAGAAATGCTAAAAATGGCTTTAAAGTGCTTAGAGATTTGCAAAAAAGGGTTAGAAATGGCCAAAAATGGCTTCAAAATGGTTAGAGATGTGCAAACTGGATAGAAAAGGCCAAAAAAGGCATAAAAGTTCGTAGAGATCTGCAAAAATGGGATAGAAACAGCGAAAAATGCAATTCAGAATTGCTTAGGGATGAGCAAACATGAGTTAGAAATGGCCAAAAATGGCTTCAAAATTGTTAGAGATGTGCAGACGGGATAGAAAAGGCCAAAAAAGGCTTAAAAGTTCGTAGAGATCGGCAAAAATGGGTTAGAAATGGCCAAAAATGTCATTCAAAATTGCTTAGAGATGAGCTAGCATGGGTTAGAAATGGCCAAAAATGGTTTAAAAGTGCTTAGAGATGTGCAAAAATGGGTTCGAAATGCCAAACATGGCTTTAAAGTGCTTAGAGATTTCAAAAAACGGGTTAGAAATGCCAAAAATGGCTTTAAAGTGCTTAGGGATTTGCAAAAATGTTTAGAAACGGCCAAAAATGCCATTCAAAATTGCTTAGAGATGTGCAAACATGGGTTAGAAATGGACAAAAAATGGTTTAAAAGTGCTTAGAGATGTGCAAAAATGGGTTAGGAATGGCCAAAATGGCTTAAAAGTGCATAGAGATGTGCAATAACGAGTTAGAAATGCTGAAAATGGCTTTAAAGTGCTTAGGGATTTGCAAAAATGGGTTAGAAACAGCCAAAAATGCCATTCAAAATTGCTTAGAGATGTGCAAACACGGGTTAGAAACGGCCAAAAATGCCATTCAAAATTGCTTAGAGATGTGCAAACATGGGTTACAAATGCCAAAAATGGCTTTAAAGTGCTTAGACATTAGCAAAAAAGGGTTAGAAATGGCCAAAAATGGCTTCAAAATGGTTAGAGATGCACAAACTGCATAGAAAAGGACAAAAAAGTCTTAAAAATGCTTAGAGATCTGCAACAATGGGTTAGAAACGGCCAAAAATGCCATTCAAAATTGCTTAGAGATGTGCAAACATGGGTTACAAATGCCAAAAATGGCTTTAAAGTGCTTTGGGATTTGCAAAAATTGGTTAGAAATGGCCAAAATGGCTTTAAAGTGCTTAGACATTAGCAAAAAAGGGTTAGAAATGGCCAAAAATGGCTTTGAAATGGGTAGAGATGTGCAAACTCGAAAGAAAAAGCCAAAAAAGGCTTTAAAGTGCTTAGGGATTTGCAAAAATGTGTTAGAAACGGCCAAAAATGCCATTCAAAATTGCTTAGAGATGTGCAAACATGGGTTACAAATGCCCAAAGATGGCTTTAAAGTGCTTAGGGATTTGCAAAAATTGGTTAGAAATGGCCAAAATGGCTTTAAAATGCTTAGACATTAGCAAAAAAGGGTTAGAAATGGCCAAAAATGGCTTTGAAATGGGTAGAGATGTGCAAACTGGAAAGAAAAAGCCAAAAAAGGCTTTGAAGTGCTTAGGGATTTGCAAAAATGGGTTAGAAACGGCCAAAAATGCCATTCAAAATTGCTTAGAGATGTGCAAACAAGGGTTAGAAACGTCCAAAAATGCCATTCAAAATTGCTTAGAGATGTGCAAACATGGGTTAGAAATGCTAAAAATGGCTTGAAAGTGCTTAGAGATTTGCAAAAATGGGTTAGAAATGCTAAAAATGGCTTTAAAGTGCTTAGAGATTTGCAAAAAAGGGTTAGAAATGGCCAAAAATGGCTTCAAAATGGTTAGAGATGTGCAAACTGGATAGAAAAGGCCAAAAAAGGCATAAAAGTTCGTAGAGATCTGCAAAAATGGGATAGAAACAGCGAAAAATGCAATTCAGAATTGCTTAGGGATGAGCAAACATGAGTTAGAAATGGCCAAAAATGGCTTCAAAATTGTTAGAGATGTGCAGACGGGATAGAAAAGGCCAAAAAAGGCTTAAAAGTTCGTAGAGATCGGCAAAAATGGGTTAGAAATGGCCAAAAATGTCATTCAAAATTGCTTAGAGATGAGCAAGCATGGGTTAGAAATGGCCAAAAATGGTTTAAAAGTGCTTAGAGATGTGCAAAAATGGGTTCGAAATGCCAAACATGGCTTTAAAGTGCTTAGAGATTTCCAAAAACGGGTTAGAAATGCCAAAAATGGCTTTAAAGTGCTTAGGGATTTGCAAAATTGTTAGAAACGGCCAAAAATGCCATTCAAAATTGCTTAGAGATGTGCAAACATGGGTTAGAAATGGACAAAAAATGGTTTAAAAGTGCTTAGAGATGTGCAAAAATGGGTTAGGAATGGCCAAAATGGCTTAAAAGTGCATAGAGATGTGCAATAACGAGTTAGAAATGCTGAAAATGGCTTTAAAGTGCTTAGGGATTTGCAAAAATGGGTTAGAAACGGCCAAAAATGCCATTCAAAATTGCTTAGAGATGTGCAAACACGGGTTAGAAACGGCCAAAAATGCCATTCAAAATTGCTTAGAGATGTGCAAACATGGGTTACAAATGCCAAAAATGGCTTTAAAGTGCTTTGGGATTTGCAAAAATTGGTTAGAAATGGCCAAAATGGCTTTAAAGTGCTTAGACATTAGCAAAAAAGGGTTAGAAATGGCCAAAAATGGCTTTGAAATGGGTAGAGATGTGCAAACTCGAAAGAAAAAGCCAAAAAAGGCTTTAAAGTGCTTAGGGATTTGCAAAAATGTGTTAGAAACGGCCAAAAATGCCATTCAAAATTGCTTAGAGATGTGCAAACATGGGTTACAAATGCCCAAAAATGGCTTTAAAGTGCTTAGGGATTTGCAAAAATTGGTTAGAAATGGCCAAAATGGCTTTAAAATGCTTAGACATTAGCAAAAAAGGGTTAGAAATGGCCAAAAATGGCTTTGAAATGGGTAGAGATGTGCAAACTGGAAAGAAAAAGCCAAAAAAGGCTTTGAAGTGCTTAGGGATTTGCAAAAATGGGTTAGAAACGGCCAAAAATGCCATTCAAAATTGCTTAGAGATGTGCAAACAAGGGTTAGAAACGTCCAAAAATGCCATTCAAAATTGCTTAGAGATGTGCAAACATGGGTTAGAAATGCTAAAAATGGCTTGAAAGTGCTTAGAGATTTGCAAAAATGGGTTAGAAATGCTAAAAATGGCTTTAAAGTGCTTAGAGATTTGCAAAAATGGGTTAGAAACGGCCAAAAATGCCATTCAAAATTGCTTAGAGATGTGCAAACATGGGTTAGAAATGCTAAAAATGGCTTGAAAGTGCTTAGAGATTTGCAAAAATGGGTTAGAAACGGCCAAAAATGCCATTCAAAATTGCTTAGAGATGTGCAAACATGGGTTACAAATGCCAAAAATGGCTTTAAAGTGCTTAGACATTAGCAAAAAAGGGTTAGAAATGGCCAAAAATGGCTTCAAAATGGTTAGAGATGCACAAACTGCATAGAAAAGGACAAAAAAGTCTTAAAAATGCTTAGAGATCTGCAACAATGGGTTAGAAACGGCCAAAAATGCCATTCAAAATTGCTTAGAGATGTGCAAACATGGGTTACAAATGCCAAAAATGGCTTTAAAGTGCTTTGGGATTTGCAAAAATTGGTTAGAAATGGCCAAAATGGCTTTAAAGTGCTTAGACATTAGCAAAAAAGGGTTAGAAATGGCCAAAAATGGCTTTGAAATGGGTAGAGATGTGCAAACTCGAAAGAAAAAGCCAAAAAAGGCTTTAAAGTGCTTAGGGATTTGCAAAAATGTGTTAGAAACGGCCAAAAATGCCATTCAAAATTGCTTAGAGATGTGCAAACATGGGTTACAAATGCCCAAAAATGGCTTTAAAGTGCTTAGGGATTTGCAAAAATTGGTTAGAAATGGCCAAAATGGCTTTAAAATGCTTAGACATTAGCAAAAAAGGGTTAGAAATGGCCAAAAATGGCTTTGAAATGGGTAGAGATGTGCAAACTGGAAAGAAAAAGCCAAAAAAGGCTTTGAAGTGCTTAGGGATTTGCAAAAATGGGTTAGAAACGGCCAAAAATGCCATTCAAAATTGCTTAGAGATGTGCAAACAAGGGTTAGAAACGTCCAAAAATGCCATTCAAAATTGCTTAGAGATGTGCAAACATGGGTTAGAAATGCTAAAAATGGCTTGAAAGTGCTTAGAGATTTGCAAAAATGGGTTAGAAATGCTAAAAATGGCTTTAAAGTGCTTAGAGATTTGCAAAAAAGGGTTAGAAATGGCCAAAAATGGCTTCAAAATGGTTAGAGATGTGCAAACTGGATAGAAAAGGCCAAAAAAGGCATAAAAGTTCGTAGAGATCTGCAAAAATGGGATAGAAACAGCGAAAAATGCAATTCAGAATTGCTTAGGGATGAGCAAACATGAGTTAGAAATGGCCAAAAATGGCTTCAAAATGGTTAGAGATGTGCAGACGGGATAGAAAAGGCCAAAAAAGGCTTAAAAGTTCGTAGAGATCGGCAAAAATGGGTTAGAAATGGCCAAAAATGTCATTCAAAATTGCTTAGAGATGAGCAAGCATGGGTTAGAAATGGCCAAAAATGGTTTAAAAGTGCTTAGAGATGTGCAAAAATGGGTTCGAAATGCCAAACATGGCTTTAAAGTGCTTAGAGATTTCCAAAAACGGGTTAGAAATGCCAAAAATGGCTTTAAAGTGCTTAGGGATTTGCAAAATTGTTAGAAACGGCCAAAAATGCCATTCAAAATTGCTTAGAGATGTGCAAACATGGGTTAGAAATGGACAAAAAATGGTTTAAAAGTGCTTAGAGATGTGCAAAAATGGGTTAGGAATGGCCAAAATGGCTTAAAAGTGCATAGAGATGTGCAATAACGAGTTAGAAATGCTGAAAATGGCTTTAAAGTGCTTAGGGATTTGCAAAAATGGGTTAGAAACGGCCAAAAATGCCATTCAAAATTGCTTAGAGATGTGCAAACATGGGTTAGAAACGGCCAAAAATGCCATTCAAAATTGCTTCGAGATGTGCAAACATGGGTTAGAAATGCCAAAAATGGCTTTAAAGTGCTTAGACATTAGCAAAAAAGGGTTAGAAATGGCCAAAAATGGCTTCAAAATGGTTAGAGATGCACAAACTGCATAGAAAAGGACAAAAAAGTCTTAAAAATGCTTAGAGATCTGCAACAATGGGTTAGAAACGGCCAAAAATGCCATTCAAAATTGCTTAGAGATGTGCAAACATGGGTTACAAATGCCAAAAATGGCTTTAAAGTGCTTTGGGATTTGCAAAAATTGGTTAGAAATGGCCAAAATGGCTTTAAAGTGCTTAGACATTAGCAAAAAAGGGTTAGAAATGGCCAAAAATGGCTTTGAAATGGTTAGAGATGTGCAAACTGGAAAGAAAAAGCCAAAAAAGGCTTTAAAGTGCTTAGGGATTTGCAAAAATGGGTTAGAAACGGCCAAAAATGCCATTCAAAATTGCTTAGAGATGTGCAAACATGGGTTACAAATGCCCAAAAATGGCTTTAAAGTGCTTAGGGATTTGCAAAAATTGGTTAGAAATGGCCAAAATGGCTTTAAAATGCTTAGACATTAGCAAAAAAGGGTTAGAAATGGCCAAAAATGGCTTTAAAATGGGTAGAGATGTGCAAACTGGAAAGAAAAAGCCAAAAAAGGCTTTGAAGTGCTTAGGGATTTGCAAAAATGGGTTAGAAACGGCCAAAAATGCCATTCAAAATTGCTTAGAGATGTGCAAACAAGGGTTAGAAACGTCCAAAAATGCCATTCAAAATTGCTTAGAGATGTGCAAACATGGGTTAGAAATGCTAAAAATGGCTTGAAAGTGCTTAGAGATTTGCAAAAATGTGTTAGAAATGCTAAAAATGGCTTTAAAGTGCTTAGAGATTTGCAAAAAAGGGTTAGAAATGGCCAAAAATGGCTTCAAAATGGTTAGAGATGTGCAAACTGGATAGAAAAGGCCAAAAAAGGCATAAAAGTTCGTAGAGATCTGCAAAAATGGGATAGAAACAGCGAAAAATGCAATTCAGAATTGCTTAGGGATGAGCAAACATGAGTTAGAAATGGCCAAAAATGGCTTCAAAATTGTTAGAGATGTGCAGACGGGATAGAAAAGGCCAAAAAAGGCTTAAAAGTTCGTAGAGATCGGCAAAAATGGGTTAGAAATGGCCAAAAATGTCATTCAAAATTGCTTAGAGATGAGCAAGCATGGGTTAGAAATGGCCAAAAATGGTTTAAAAGTGCTTAGAGATGTGCAAAAATGGGTTCGAAATGCCAAACATGGCTTTAAAGTGCTTAGAGATTTCCAAAAACGGGTTAGAAATGCCAAAAATGGCTTTAAAGTGCTTAGGGATTTGCAAAATTGTTAGAAACGGCCAAAAATGCCATTCAAAATTGCTTAGAGATGTGCAAACATGGGTTAGAAATGGACAAAAAATGGTTTAAAAGTGCTTAGAGATGTGCAAAAATGGGTTAGGAATGGCCAAAATGGCTTAAAAGTGCATAGAGATGTGCAATAACGAGTTAGAAATGCTGAAAATGGCTTTAAAGTGCTTAGGGATTTGCAAAAATGGGTTAGAAACGGCCAAAAATGCCATTCAAAATTGCTTAGAGATGTGCAAACACGGGTTAGAAACGGCCAAAAATGCCATTCAAAATTGCTTAGAGATGTGCAAACATGGGTTACAAATGCCAAAAATGGCTTTAAAGTGCTTTGGGATTTGCAAAAATTGGTTAGAAATGGCCAAAAATGGCTTCAAAATGGTTAGAGATGCACAAACTGCATAGAAAAGGACAAAAAAGTCTTAAAAATGCTTAGAGATCTGCAACAATGGGTTAGAAACGGCCAAAAATGCCATTCAAAATTGCTTAGAGATGTGCAAACATGGGTTACAAATGCCAAAAATGGCTTTAAAGTGCTTTGGGATTTGCAAAAATTGGTTAGAAATGGCCAAAATGGCTTTAAAGTGCTTAGACATTAGCAAAAAAGGGTTAGAAATGGCCAAAAATGGCTTTGAAATGGGTAGAGATGTGCAAACTGGAAAGAAAAAGCCAAAAAAGGCTTTAAAGTGCTTAGGGATTTGCAAAAATGGGTTAGAAACGGCCAAAAATGCCATTCAAAATTGCTTAGAGATGTGCAAACATGGGTTACAAATGCCCAAAAATGGCTTTAAAGTGCTTAGGGATTTGCAAAAATTGGTTAGAAATGGCCAAAATGGCTTTAAAATGCTTAGACATTAGCAAAAAAGGGTTAGAAATGGCCAAAAATGGCTTTAAAATGGGTAGAGATGTGCAAACTGGAAAGAAAAAGCCAAAAAAGGCTTTGAAGTGCTTAGGGATTTGCAAAAATGGGTTAGAAACGGCCAAAAATGCCATTCAAAATTGCTTAGAGATGTGCAAACATGGGTTAGAAACGTCCAAAAATGCCATTCAAAATTGCTTAGAGATGTGCAAACATGGGTTACAAATGCTAAAAATGGCTTGAAAGTTCTTAGAGATTTGCAAAAATGGGTTAGAAATGCTAAAAATGGCTTTAAAGTGCTTAGAGATTTGCAAAAAAGGGTTAGAAATGGCCAAAAATGGCTTCAAAATGGTTAGAGATGTGCAAACTGGATAGAAAAGGCCAAAAAAGGCATAAAAGTTCGTAGAGATCTGCAAAAATGGGATAGAAACAGCGAAAAATGCAATTCAGAATTGCTTAGGGATGAGCAAACATGAGTTAGAAATGGCCAAAAATGGCTTCAAAATTGTTAGAGATGTGCAGACGGGATAGAAAAGGCCAAAAAAGGCTTAAAAGTTCGTAGAGATCGGCAAAAATGGGTTAGAAATGGCCAAAAATGTCATTCAAAATTGCTTAGAGATGAGCAAGCATGGGATAGAAATGGCCAAAAGTGGTTTAAAAGTGCTTAGAGATGTGCAAAAATGGGTTCGAAATGCCAAACATGGCTTTAAAGTGCTTAGAGATTTCCAAAAACGGGTTAGAAATGCCAAAAATGGCTTTAAAGTGCTTAGGGATTTGCAAAAATGGTTAGAAACGGCCAAAAATGCCATTCAAAATTGCTTAGAGATGTGCAAACATGGGTTAGAAATGGACAAAAAATGGTTTAAAAGTGCTTAGAGATGTGCAAAAATGGGTTAGGAATGGCCAAAATGGCTTAAAAGTGCATAGAGATGTGCAATAACGAGTTAGAAATGCTGAAAATGGCTTTAAAGTGATAGGGATTTGCAAAAATGGGTTAGAAACGGCCAAAAATGCCGTTCAAAATTGCTTAGAGATGTGCAAACATGGGTTAGAAATGCTAAAAATGGCTTTAAAGTGCTTAGAGATTAGCAAAAAAGGGTTAGAAATGCTAAAAATGGCTTTAAAGTGCTTAGAGATTTGCAAAAATGGGTTAGAAATGCTAAAAATGGCTTTAAAGTGCTTAGAGATTTGCAAAAATGGGTTAGAAATGGCCAAAAATGGCTTCAAAATGGTTAGAGATGTGCAAACTGGATAGAAAAGGCCAAAAAAGGCTTAAAAGTTCGTAGAGATCGGCAAAAATGGGTTAGAAATGGCCAAAAATGTCATTCAAAATTGCTTAGGGATGAGCAAACATGAGTTAGAAATGGCCAAAAATGGCTTCAAAATTGTTAGAGATGTGCAGACGGGATAGAAAAGGCCAAAAAAGGCTTAAAAGTTCGTAGAGATCGGCAAAAATGGGTTAGAAATGGCCAAAAATGCCATTCAAAATTGCTTAGAGATGAGCAAGCATGGGTTAGAAATGGCCAAAAATGGTTTAAAAGTGCTTAGAGATGTGCAAAAATGGGTTCGAAATGCCAAACATGGCTTTAAAGTGCTTAGAGATTTCCAAAAACGGGTTAGAAATGCCAAAAATGGCTTTAAAGTGCTTAGGGATTTGCAAAAATGGTTAGAAACGGCCAAAAATGCCATTCAAAATTGCTTAGAGATGTGCAAACATGGGTTAGAAATGGACAAAAAATGGTTTAAAAGTGCTTAGAGATGTGCAAAAATGGGTTAGGAATGGCCAAAATGGCTTAAAAGTGCATAGAGATGTGCAATAACGAGTTAGAAATGCTGAAAATGGCTTTAAAGTGCTTAGGGATTTGCAAAAATGGGTTAGAAACGGCCAAAAATGCCATTCAAAATTGCTTAGAGATGTGCAAACATGGGTTAGAAACGTCCAAAAATGCCATTCAAAATTGCTTCGAGATGTGCAAACATGGGTTAGAAATGCTAAAAATGGCTTGAAAGTGCTTAGACATTAGCAAAAAAGGGTTAGAAATGGCCAAAAATGGCTTCAAAATGGTTAGAGATGCACAAACTGCATAGAAAAGGACAAAAAGTCTTAAAAATGCTTAGAGATCTGCAACAATGGGTTAGAAACGGCCAAAAATGCCATTCAAAATTGCTTAGAGATGTGCAAACATGGGTTACAAATGCCCAAAAATGGCTTTAAAGTGCTTTGGGATTTGCAAAAATTGGTTAGAAATGGCCAAAATGGCTTTAAAGTGCTTAGACATTAGCAAAAAAGGGTTAGAAATGGCCAAAAATGGCTTTAAAATGGGTAGAGATGTGCAAACTGGAAAGAAAAAGCCAAAAAAGGCTTTGAAGTGCTTAGGGATTTGCAAAAATGGGTTAGAAACGGCCAAAAATGCCGTTCAAAATTGCTTAGAGATGTGCAAACATGGGTTAGAAATGCTAAAAATGGCTTTAAAGTGCTTAGAGATTAGCAAAAAAGGGTTAGAAATGCTAAAAATGGCTTTAAAGTGCTTAGAGATTTGCAAAAATGGGTTAGAAATGCTAAAAATGGCTTTAAAGTGCTTAGAGATTTGCAAAAATGGGTTAGAAATGGCCAAAAATGGCTTCAAAATGGTTAGAGATGTGCAAACTGGATAGAAAAGGCCAAAAAAGGCTTAAAAGTTCGTAGAGATCGGCAAAAATGGGTTAGAAATGGCCAAAAATGTCATTCAAAATTGCTTAGGGATGAGCAAACATGAGTTAGAAATGGCCAAAAATGGCTTCAAAATTGTTAGAGATGTGCAGACGGGATAGAAAAGGCCAAAAAAGGCTTAAAAGTTCGTAGAGATCGGCAAAAATGGGTTAGAAATGGCCAAAAATGCCATTCAAAATTGCTTAGAGATGAGCAAGCATGGGTTAGAAATGGCCAAAAATGGTTTAAAAGTGCTTAGAGATGTGCAAAAATGGGTTCGAAATGCCAAACATGGCTTTAAAGTGCTTAGAGATTTCCAAAAACGGGTTAGAAATGCCAAAAATGGCTTTAAAGTGCTTAGGGATTTGCAAAAATGGTTAGAAACGGCCAAAAATGCCATTCAAAATTGCTTAGAGATGTGCAAACATGGGTTAGAAATGGACAAAAAATGGTTTAAAAGTGCTTAGAGATGTGCAAAAATGGGTTAGGAATGGCCAAAATGGCTTAAAAGTGCATAGAGATGTGCAATAACGAGTTAGAAATGCTGAAAATGGCTTTAAAGTGCTTAGGGATTTGCAAAAATGGGTTAGAAACGGCCAAAAATGCCATTCAAAATTGCTTAGAGATGTGCAAACATGGGTTAGAAACGTCCAAAAATGCCATTCAAAATTGCTTCGAGATGTGCAAACATGGGTTAGAAATGCTAAAAATGGCTTGAAAGTGCTTAGACATTAGCAAAAAAGGGTTAGAAATGGCCAAAAATGGCTTCAAAATGGTTAGAGATGCACAAACTGCATAGAAAAGGACAAAAAGTCTTAAAAATGCTTAGAGATCTGCAACAATGGGTTAGAAACGGCCAAAAATGCCATTCAAAATTGCTTAGAGATGTGCAAACATGGGTTACAAATGCCCAAAAATGGCTTTAAAGTGCTTTGGGATTTGCAAAAATTGGTTAGAAATGGCCAAAATGGCTTTAAAGTGCTTAGACATTAGCAAAAAAGGGTTAGAAATGGCCAAAAATGGCTTTAAAATGGGTAGAGATGTGCAAACTGGAAAGAAAAAGCCAAAAAAGGCTTTGAAGTGCTTAGGGATTTGCAAAAATGGGTTAGAAACGGCCAAAAATGCCATTCAAAATTGCTTAGAGATGTGCAAACATGGGTTAGAAATGCTAAAAATGGCTTGAAAGTGCTTAGAGATTTGCAAAAATGGGTTACAAATGCTAAAAATGGCTTGAAAATTCTTAGAGATTTGCAAAAATGGGTTAGAAATGCTAAAAATGGCTTTAAAGTGCTTAGAGATTTGCAAAAAAGGGTTAGAAATGGCCAAAAATGGCTTCAAAATGGTTAGAGATGTGCAAACTGGATAGAAAAGGCCAAAAAAGGCATAAAAGTTCGTAGAGATCTGCAAAAATGGGATAGAAACAGCGAAAAATGCAATTCAGAATTGCTTAGGGATGAGCAAACATGAGTTAGAAATGGCCAAAAATGGCTTCAAAATTGTTAGAGATGTGCAGACGGGATAGAAAAGGCCAAAAAAGGCTTAAAAGTTCGTAGAGATCGGCAAAAATGGGTTAGAAATGGCCAAAAATGTCATTCAAAATTGCTTAGAGATGAGCAAGCATGGGATAGAAATGGCCAAAAGTGGTTTAAAAGTGCTTAGAGATGTGCAAAAATGGGTTCGAAATGCCAAACATGGCTTTAAAGTGCTTAGAGATTTCCAAAAACGGGTTAGAAATGCCAAAAATGGCTTTAAAGTGCTTAGGGATTTGCAAAAATGGTTAGAAACGGCCAAAAATGCCATTCAAAATTGCTTAGAGATGTGCAAACATGGGTTAGAAATGGACAAAAAATGGTTTAAAAGTGCTTAGAGATGTGCAAAAATGGGTTAGGAATGGCCAAAATGGCTTAAAAGTGCATAGAGATGTGCAATAACGAGTTAGAAATGCTGAAAATGGCTTTAAAGTGCTTAGGGATTTGCAAAAATGGGTTAGAAACGGCCAAAAATGCCGTTCAAAATTGCTTAGAGATGTGCAAACATGGGTTAGAAATGCTAAAAATGGCTTTAAAGTGCTTAGAGATTAGCAAAAAAGGGTTAGAAATGCTAAAAATGGCTTTAAAGTGCTTAGAGATTTGCAAAAATGGGTTAGAAATGCTAAAAATGGCTTTAAAGTGCTTAGAGATTTGCAAAAATGGGTTAGAAATGGCCAAAAATGGCTTCAAAATGGTTAGAGATGTGCAAACTGGATAGAAAAGGCCAAAAAAGGCTTAAAAGTTCGTAGAGATCGGCAAAAATGGGTTAGAAATGGCCAAAAATGTCATTCAAAATTGCTTAGGGATGAGCAAACATGAGTTAGAAATGGCCAAAAATGGCTTCAAAATTGTTAGAGATGTGCAGACGGGATAGAAAAGGCCAAAAAAGGCTTAAAAGTTCGTAGAGATCGGCAAAAATGGGTTAGAAATGGCCAAAAATGCCATTCAAAATTGCTTAGAGATGAGCAAGCATGGGTTAGAAATGGCCAAAAATGGTTTAAAAGTGCTTAGAGATGTGCAAAAATGGGTTCGAAATGCCAAACATGGCTTTAAAGTGCTTAGAGATTTCCAAAAACGGGTTAGAAATGCCAAAAATGGCTTTAAAGTGCTTAGGGATTTGCAAAAATGGTTAGAAACGGCCAAAAATGCCATTCAAAATTGCTTAGAGATGTGCAAACATGGGTTAGAAATGGACAAAAAATGGTTTAAAAGTGCTTAGAGATGTGCAAAAATGGGTTAGGAATGGCCAAAATGGCTTAAAAGTGCATAGAGATGTGCAATAACGAGTTAGAAATGCTGAAAATGGCTTTAAAGTGCTTAGGGATTTGCAAAAATGGGTTAGAAACGGCCAAAAATGCCATTCAAAATTGCTTAGAGATGTGCAAACATGGGTTAGAAACGTCCAAAAATGCCATTCAAAATTGCTTCGAGATGTGCAAACATGGGTTAGAAATGCTAAAAATGGCTTGAAAGTGCTTAGACATTAGCAAAAAAGGGTTAGAAATGGCCAAAAATGGCTTCAAAATGGTTAGAGATGCACAAACTGCATAGAAAAGGACAAAAAGTCTTAAAAATGCTTAGAGATCTGCAACAATGGGTTAGAAACGGCCAAAAATGCCATTCAAAATTGCTTAGAGATGTGCAAACATGGGTTACAAATGCCCAAAAATGGCTTTAAAGTGCTTTGGGATTTGCAAAAATTGGTTAGAAATGGCCAAAATGGCTTTAAAGTGCTTAGACATTAGCAAAAAAGGGTTAGAAATGGCCAAAAATGGCTTTAAAATGGGTAGAGATGTGCAAACTGGAAAGAAAAAGCCAAAAAAGGCTTTGAAGTGCTTAGGGATTTGCAAAAATGGGTTAGAAACGGCCAAAAATGCCATTCAAAATTGCTTAGAGATGTGCAAACATGGGTTAGAAATGCTAAAAATGGCTTGAAAGTGCTTAGAGATTTGCAAAAATGGGTTAGAAATGCTAAAAATGGCTTTAAAGTGCTTAGAGATGTGCAAAAAAGGGTTAGAAATGGCCAAAAATGGCTTCAAAATGGTTAGAGATGTGCAAACTGGATAGAAAAGGCCAAAAAAGGCTTAAAAGTTCGTAGAGATCGGCAAAAATGGGTTAGAAATGGCCAAAAATGTCATTCAAAATTGCTTAGAGATGAGCAAGCATGGGTTAGAAATGGCCAAAAATGGTTTAAAAGTGCTTAGAGATGTGCAAAAATGGGTTCGAAATGCCAAACATGGCTTTAAAGTGCTTAGAGATTTCCAAAAACGGGTTAGAAATGCCAAAAATGGCTTTAAAGTGCTTAGGGATTTGCAAAAATGGTTAGAAACGGCCAAAAATGCCATTCAAAATTGCTTAGAGATGTGCAAACATGGGTTAGAAATGGACAAAAAATGGTTTAAAAGTGCTTAGAGATGTGCAAAAATGGGTTAGGAATGGCCAAAATGGCTTAAAAGTGCATAGAGATGTGCAATAACGAGTTAGAAATGCTGAAAATGGCTTTAAAGTGCTTAGGGATTTGCAAAAATGGGTTAGAAACGGCCAAAAATGCCATACAAAATTGCTTAGAGATGTGCAAACATGGGTTAGAAACGTCCAAAAATGCCATTCAAAATTGCTTAGAGATGTGCAAACATGGGTTAGAAATGCTAAAAATGACTTGAAAGTGCTTAGAGATTTGCAAAAATGGGTTAGAAATGCTAAAAATGGCTTTAAAGTGCTTAGAGATTTGCAAAAAAGGGTTAGAAATGGCCAAAAATGGCTTCAAAATGGTTAGAGATGCACAAACTGCATAGAAAAGGACAAAAAAGTCTTAAAAATGCTTAGAGATCTGCAACAATGGGTTAGAAACGGCCAAAAATGCCATTCAAAATTGCTTAGAGATGTGCAAACATGGGTTAGAAACGTCCAAAAATGCCATTCAAAATTGCTTCGAGATGTGCAAACATGGGTTAGAAATGCTAAAAATGGCTTGAAAGTGCTTAGACATTAGCAAAAAAGGGTTAGAAATGGCCAAAAATGGCTTCAAAATGGTTAGAGATGCACAAACTGCATAGAAAAGGACAAAAAAGTCTTAAAAATGCTTAGAGATCTGCAACAATGGGTTAGAAACGGCCAAAAATGCCATTCAAAATTGCTTAGAGATGTGCAAACATGGGTTACAAATGCCAAAAATGGCTTTAAAGTGCTTTGGGATTTGCAAAAATTGGTTAGAAATGGCCAAAATGGCTTTAAAGTGCTTAGACATTAGCAAAAAAGGGTTAGAAATGGCCAAAAATGGCTTTAAAATGGGTAGAGATGTGCAAACTGGAAAGAAAAAGCCAAAAAAGGCTTTAAAGCGCTTAGGGATTTGCAAAAATGGGTTAGAAACGGCCAAAAATGCCATTCAAAATTGCTTAGAGATGTGCAAACAAGGGTTAGAAACGTCCAAAAATGCCATTCAAAATTGCTTAGAGATGTGCAAACATGGGTTAGAAATGCTAAAAATGGCTTGAAAGTGCTTAGAGATTTGCAAAAATGGGTTAGAAATGCTAAAAACGGCTTTAAAGTGCTTAGAGATTTGCAAAAAAGGGTTAGAAATGGCCAAAAATGGCTTCAAAATGGTTAGAGATGTGCAAACTGGATAGAAAAGGCCAAAAAAGGCATAAAAGTTCGTAGAGATCTGCAAAAATGGGATAGAAACAGCGAAAAATGCAATTCAGAATTGCTTAGGGATGAGCAAACATGAGTTAGAAATGGCCAAAAATGGCTTCAAAATGGTTAGAGATGTGCAGACGGGATAGAAAAGGCCAAAAAAGGCTTAAAAGTTCGTAGAGATCGGCAAAAATGGGTTAGAAATGGCCAAAAGTGCCATTCAAAATTGCTTAGAGATGAGCAAGCATGGGTTAGAAATGGCCAAAAATGGTTTAAAAGTGCTTAGAGATGTGCAAAAATGGGTTCGAAATGCCAAACATGGCTTTAAAGTGCTTAGAGATTTCCAAAAACGGGTTAGAAATGCCAAAAATGGCTTTAAAGTGCTTAGGGATTTGCAAAAATGGTTAGAAACGGCCAAAAATGCCATTCAAAATTGCTTAGAGATGTGCAAACATGGGTTAGAAATGGACAAAAAATGGTTTAAAAGTGCTTAGAGATGTGCAAAAATGGGTTAGGAATGGCCAAAATGGCTTAAAAGTGCATAGAGATGTGCAATAACGAGTTAGAAATGCTGAAAATGGCTTTAAAGTGCTTAGGGATTTGCAAAAATGGGTTAGAAACGGCCAAAAATGCCATTCAAAATTGCTTAGAGATGTGCAAACATGGGTTAGAAACGTCCAAAAATGCCATTCAAAATTGCTTCGAGATGTGCAAACATGGGTTAGAAATGCTAAAAATGGCTTGAAAGTGCTTAGACATTAGCAAAAAAGGGTTAGAAATGGCCAAAAATGGCTTCAAAATGGTTAGAGATGCACAAACTGCATAGAAAAGGACAAAAAGTCTTAAAAATGCTTAGAGATCTGCAACAATGGGTTAGAAACGGCCAAAAATGCCATTCAAAATTGCTTAGAGATGTGCAAACATGGGTTACAAATGCCCAAAAATGGCTTTAAAGTGCTTTGGGATTTGCAAAAATTGGTTAGAAATGGCCAAAATGGCTTTAAAGTGCTTAGACATTAGCAAAAAAGGGTTAGAAATGGCCAAAAATGGCTTTAAAATGGGTAGAGATGTGCAAACTGGAAAGAAAAAGCCAAAAAAGGCTTTGAAGTGCTTAGGGATTTGCAAAAATGGGTTAGAAACGGCCAAAAATGCCATTCAAAATTGCTTAGAGATGTGCAAACATGGGTTAGAAATGCTAAAAATGGCTTGAAAGTGCTTAGAGATTTGCAAAAATGGGTTAGAAATGCTAAAAATGGCTTTAAAGTGCTTAGAGATGTGCAAAAAAGGGTTAGAAATGGCCAAAAATGGCTTCAAAATGGTTAGAGATGTGCAAACTGGATAGAAAAGGCCAAAAAAGGCTTAAAAGTTCGTAGAGATCGGCAAAAATGGGTTAGAAATGGCCAAAAATGTCATTCAAAATTGCTTAGAGATGAGCAAGCATGGGTTAGAAATGGCCAAAAATGGTTTAAAAGTGCTTAGAGATGTGCAAAAATGGGTTCGAAATGCCAAACATGGCTTTAAAGTGCTTAGAGATTTCCAAAAACGGGTTAGAAATGCCAAAAATGGCTTTAAAGTGCTTAGGGATTTGCAAAAATGGTTAGAAACGGCCAAAAATGCCATTCAAAATTGCTTAGAGATGTGCAAACATGGGTTAGAAACGTCCAAAAATGCCATTCAAAATTGCTTAGAGATGTGCAAACATGGGTTACAAATGCCGAAAATAGCTTTAAAGTGCTTTGGGATTTGCAAAAATTGGTTAGAAATGGCCAAAATGGCTTTAAAGTGCTTAGACATTAGCAAAAAAGGGTTAGAAATGGCCAAAAATGGCTTTAAAATGGGTAGAGATGTGCAAACTGGAAAGAAAAAGCCAAAAAAGGCTTTGAAGTG
Source organism: Lathamus discolor (assembly GCF_037157495.1). Classification (NCBI taxonomy): domain Eukaryota; kingdom Metazoa; phylum Chordata; class Aves; order Psittaciformes; family Psittacidae; genus Lathamus; species Lathamus discolor. The sequence goes on from NC_088908.1 coordinate 30,785,810, forward strand.
CTTAGGGATTTGCAAAAATGGGTTAGAAACGGCCAAAAATGCCATTCAAAATTGCTTAGAGATGTGCAAACAAGGGTTAGAAACGTCCAAAAATGCCATTCAAAATTGCTTAGAGATGTGCAAACTTGGGTTAGAAACGTCCAAAAATGCCGTTCAAAATTGCTTAGAGATGTGCAAAAATGGGTTAGAAATGCTAAAAACGGCTTTAAAGTGCTTAGAGATTTGCAAAAAAGGGTTAGAAATGGCCAAAAATGGCTTCAAAATGGTTAGAGATGTGCAAACTGGATAGAAAAGGCCAAAAAAGGCATAAACGTTCGTAGAGATCTGCAAAAATGGCATAGAAACAGCGAAAAATGCAATTCAGAATTGCTTAGGGATGAGCAAACATGAGTTAGAAATGGCCAAAAATGGCTTCAAAATTGTTAGAGATGTGCAGACGGGATAGAAATGGACAAAAAATGGTTTAAAAGCGCTTAGAGATGTGCAAAAATGGGTTAGGAATGGCCAAAATGGCTTAAAAGTGCATAGAGATGTGCAATAACGAGTTAGAAATGCTGAAAATGGCTTTAAAGTGCTTAGGGATTTGCAAAAATGGGTTAGAAACGGCCAAAAATGCCATTCAAAATTGCTTAGAGATGTGCAAACATGGGTTAGAAACGTCCAAAAATGCCATTCAAAATTGCTTCGAGATGTGCAAACATGGGTTAGAAATGCTAAAAATGGCTTGAAAGTGCTTAGACATTAGCAAAAAAGGGTTAGAAATGGCCAAAAATGGCTTCAAAATGGTTAGAGATGCACAAACTGCATAGAAAAGGACAAAAAAGTCTTAAAAATGCTTAGAGATCTGCAACAATGGGTTAGAAACGGCCAAAAATGCCATTCAAAATTGCTTAGAGATGTGCAAACATGGGTTACAAATGTGAAAATTTGGCTTTAAAGTGCTTTGGGATTTGCAAAAATTGGTTAGAAATGGCCAAAATGGCTTTAAAGTGCTTAGACATTAGCAAAAAAGGGTTAGAAATGGCCAAAAATGGCTTTAAAATGGGTAGAGATGTGCAAACTGGAAAGAAAAAGCCAAAAAAGGCTTTAAAGCGCTTAGGGATTTGCAAAAATGGGTTAGAAACGGCCAAAAATGCCATTCAAAATTGCTTAGAGATGTGCAAACAAGGGTTAGAAACGTCCAAAAATGCCATTCAAAATTGCTTAGAGATGTGCAAACATGGGTTAGAAATGCTAAAAATGGCTTGAAAGTGCTTAGAGATTTGCAAAAATGGGTTAGAAATGCTAAAAACGGCTTTAAAGTGCTTAGAGATTTGCAAAAAAGGGTTAGAAATGGCCAAAAATGGCTTCAAAATGGTTAGAGATGTGCAAACTGGATAGAAAAGGCCAAAAAAGGCATAAAAGTTCGTAGAGATCTGCAAAAATGGGATAGAAACAGCGAAAAATGCAATTCAGAATTGCTTAGGGATGAGCAAACATGAGTTAGAAATGGCCAAAAATGGCTTCAAAATGGTTAGAGATGTGCTGACGGGATAGAAAAGGCCAAAAAAGGCTTAAAAGTTCGTAGAGATCGGCAAAAATGGGTTAGAAATGGCCAAAAGTGCCATTCAAAATTGCTTAGAGATGAGCAAGCATGGGTTAGAAATGGCCAAAAATGGTTTAAAAGTGCTTAGAGATGTGCAAAAATGGGTTCGAAATGCCAAACATGGCTTTAAAGTGCTTAGAGATTTCCAAAAACGGGTTAGAAATGCCAAAAATGGCTTTAAAGTGCTTAGGGATTTGCAAAAATGGTTAGAAACGGCCAAAAATGCCATTCAAAATTGCTTAGAGATGTGCAAACATGGGTTAGAAATGGACAAAAAATGGTTTAAAAGTGCTTAGAGATGTGCAAAAATGGGTTAGGAATGGCCAAAATGGCTTAAAAGTGCATAGAGATGTGCAATAACGAGTTAGAAATGCTGAAAATGGCTTTAAAGTGCTTAGGGATTTGCAAAAATGGGTTAGAAACGGCCAAAAATGCCATTCAAAATTGCTTAGAGATGTGCAAACATGGGTTAGAAACGTCCAAAAATGCCATTCAAAATTGCTTCGAGATGTGCAAACATGGGTTAGAAATGCTAAAAATGGCTTGAAAGTGCTTAGACATTAGCAAAAAAGGGTTAGAAATGGCCAAAAATGGCTTCAAAATGGTTAGAGATGCACAAACTGCATAGAAAAGGACAAAAAGTCTTAAAAATGCTTAGAGATCTGCAACAATGGGTTAGAAACGGCCAAAAATGCCATTCAAAATTGCTTAGAGATGTGCAAACATGGGTTACAAATGCCCAAAAATGGCTTTAAAGTGCTTTGGGATTTGCAAAAATTGGTTAGAAATGGCCAAAATGGCTTTAAAGTGCTTAGACATTAGCAAAAAAGGGTTAGAAATGGCCAAAAATGGCTTTAAAATGGGTAGAGATGTGCAAACTGGAAAGAAAAAGCCAAAAAAGGCTTTGAAGTGCTTAGGGATTTGCAAAAATGGGTTAGAAACGGCCAAAAATGCCATTCAAAATTGCTTAGAGATGTGCAAACATGGGTTAGAAATGCTAAAAATGGCTTGAAAGTGCTTAGAGATTTGCAAAAATGGGTTAGAAATGCTAAAAATGGCTTTAAAGTGCTTAGAGATGTGCAAAAAAGGGTTAGAAATGGCCAAAAATGGCTTCAAAATGGTTAGAGATGTGCAAACTGGATAGAAAAGGCCAAAAAAGGCTTAAAAGTTCGTAGAGATCGGCAAAAATGGGTTAGAAATGGCCAAAAATGTCATTCAAAATTGCTTAGAGATGAGCAAGCATGGGTTAGAAATGGCCAAAATTGGTTTAAAAGTGCTTAGAGATGTGCAAAAATGGGTTCGAAATGCCAAACATGGCTTTAAAAGTGCTTAGAGATTTCCAAAAACGGGTTAGAAATGCCAAAAATGGCTTTAAAGTGCTTAGGGATTTGCAAAAATGGTTAGAAACGGCCAAAAATGCCATTCAAAATTGCTTAGAGATGTGGCAAACATGGGTTAGAAACGTCCAAAAATGCCATTCAAAATTGCTTAGAGATGTGCAAACATGGGTTACAATGCCGAAAATAGCTTTAAAGTGCTTTGGGATTTGCAAAAATTGGTTAGAAATGGCCAAAATGGCTTTAAAGTGCTTAGACATTAGCAAAAAAGGGTTAGAAATGGCCAAAAATGGCTTTAAAATGGGTAGAGATGTGCAAACTGGAAAGAAAAGCCAAAAAAGGCTTTGAAGTGCTTAGGGATTTGCAAAAATGGGTTAGAAACGGCCAAAAATGCCATTCAAATTGCTTAGAGACGTGCAAACAAGGGTTAGAAACGTCCAAAAATGCCATTCAAAATTGCTTAGAGATGTGCAAACTTGGGTTAGAAAAGTCCAAAAATGCCGTTCAAAATTGCTTAGAGATGTGCAAAAATGGGTTAGAAATGCTAAAAATGGCTTGAAAGTGCTTAGACATTAGCAAAAAAGGGTTAGAAATGGCCAAAAATGGCTTCAAAATGGTTAGAGATGCACAAAACTGCATAGAAAAGGACAAAAAGTCTTAAAAATGCTTAGAGATCTGCAACAATGGGTTAGAAACGGCCAAAAATGCCATTCAAAATTGCTTAGAGATGTGCAAACATGGGTTACAAATGCCCAAAAATGGCTTTAAAGTGCTTTGGGATTTGCAAAAATTGGTTAGAAATGGCCAAAATGGCTTTAAAGTGCTTAGACATTAGCAAAAAAGGGTTAGAAATGGCCAAAAATGGCTTTAAAATGGGTAGAGATGTGCAAACTGGAAAGAAAAAGCCAAAAAAGGCTTTGAAGTGCTTAGGGATTTGCAAAAATGGGTTAGAAACGGCCAAAAATGCCATTCAAAATTGCTTAGAGATGTGCAAACATGGGTTAGAAATGCTAAAAATGGCTTGAAAGTGCTTAGAGATTTGCAAAAATGGGTTAGAAATGCTAAAAATGGCTTTAAAGTGCTTAGAGATGTGCAAAAAAGGGTTAGAAATGGCCAAAAATGGCTTCAAAATGGTTAGAGATGTGCAAACTGGATAGAAAAGGCCAAAAAAGGCTTAAAAGTTCGTAGAGATCGGCAAAAATGGGTTAGAAATGGCCAAAAATGTCATTCAAAATTGCTTAGAGATGAGCAAGCATGGGTTAGAAATGGCCAAAAATGGTTTAAAAGTGCTTAGAGATGTGCAAAAATGGGTTCGAAATGCCAAACATGGCTTTAAAGTGCTTAGAGATTTCCAAAAACGGGTTAGAAATGCCAAAAATGGCTTTAAAGTGCTTAGGGATTTGCAAAAATGGTTAGAAACGGCCAAAAATGCCATTCAAAATTGCTTAGAGATGTGCAAACATGGGTTAGAAACGTCCAAAAATGCCATTCAAAATTGCTTAGAGATATGCAAACATGGGTTACAAATGCCGAAAATAGCTTTAAAGTGCTTTGGGATTTGCAAAAATTGGTTAGAAATGGCCAAAATGGCTTTAAAGTGCTTAGACATTAGCAAAAAAGGGTTAGAAATGGCCAAAAATGGCTTTAAAATGGGTAGAGATGTGCAAACTGGAAAGAAAAAGCCAAAAAAGGCTTTGAAGTGCTTAGGGATTTGCAAAAATGGGTTAGAAACGGCCAAAAATGCCATTCAAAATTGCTTAGAGATGTGCAAACAAGGGTTAGAAACGTCCAAAAATGCCATTCAAAATTGCTTAGAGATGTGCAAACATGGGTTAGAAATGCTAAAAACGGCTTTAAAGTGCTTAGAGATTTGCAAAAAAGGGTTAGAAATGGCCAAAAATGGCTTCAAAATGGTTAGAGATGTGCAAACTGGATAGAAAAGGCCAAAAAAGGCATAAAAGTTCGTAGAGATCTGCAAAAATGGCATAGAAACAGCGAAAAATGCAATTCAGAATTGCTTAGGGATGAGCAAAAATGAGTTAGAAATGGCCAAAAATGGCTTCAAAATTGTTAGAGATGTGCAGACGGGATAGAAAAGGCCAAAAAAGGCTTAAAAGTTCGTAGAGATCGGCAAAAATGGGTTAGGAATGGCCAAAATGGCTTAAAAGTGCATAGAGATGTGCAATAACGAGTTAGAAATGCTGAAAATGGCTTTAAAGTGCTTAGGGATTTGCAAAAATGGGTTAGAAACGGCCAAAAATGCCATTCAAAATTGCTTCGAGATGTGCAAACATGGGTTAGAAACGTCCAAAAATGCCATTCAAAATTGCTTCGAGATGTGCAAACATGGGTTAGAAATGCTAAAAATGGCTTGAAAGTGCTTAGACATTAGCAAAAAAGGGTTAGAAATGGCCAAAAATGGCTTCAAAATGGTTAGAGATGCACAAACTGCATAGAAAAGGACAAAAAAGTCTTAAAAATGCTTAGAGATCTGCAACAATGGGTTAGAAACGGCCAAAAATGCCATTCAAAATTGCTTAGAGATGTGCAAACATGGGTTACAAATGCCAAAAATGGCTTTAAAGTGCTTTGGGATTTGCAAAAATTGGTTAGAAATGGCCAAAATGGCTTTAAAGTGCTTAGACATTAGCAAAAAAGGGTTAGAAATGGCCAAAAATGGCTTTGAAATGGGTAGAGATGTGCAAACTGGAAAGAAAAAGCCAAAAAAGGCTTTAAAGTGCTTAGGGATTTGCAAAAATGGGTTAGAAATGGCCAAAATGGCTTTAAAGTGCTTAGACATTAGCAAAAAAGGGTTAGAAATGGCCAAAAATAGCTTCAAAATGGTTAGAGATGCACAAACTGCATAGAAAAGGACAAAAAAGTCTTAAAAATGCTTAGAGATCTGCAACAATGGGTTAGAAACGGCCAAAAATGCCATTCAAAATTGCTTAGAGATGTGCAAACATGGGTTACAAATGCCAAAAATGGCTTTAAAGTGCTTTGGGATTTGCAAAAATTGGTTAGAAATGGCCAAAATGGCTTTAAAGTGCTTAGACATTAGCAAAAAAGGGCTAGAAATGGCCAAAAATGGCTTTAAAATGGGTAGAGATGTGCAAACTGGAAAGAAAAAGCCAAAAAAGGCTTTAAAGTGCTTAAGGATTTGCAAAAATGGGTTAGAAACGGCCAAAAATGCCATTCAAAATTGCTTAGAGATGTGCAAACATGGGTTAGAAACGTCCAAAAATGCCATTCAAAATTGCTTAGAGATGTGCAAACATGGGTTAGAAATGCTAAAAATGGCTTTAAAGTGCTTAGAGATTTGCAAAAAAGGGTTAGAAATGGCCAAAAATGGCTTCAAAATGGTTAGAGATGTGCAAACTGGATAGAAAAGGCCAAAAAATGCATAAAAGTTCGTAGAGATCTGCAAAAATGGGTTAGAAACAGCGAAAAATGCAATTCAGAATTGCTTAGGGATGAGCAAACATGAGTTAGAAATGGCCAAAAATGGCTTCAAAATTGTTAGAGATGTGCAGACGGGATAGAAAAGGCCAAAAAAGGCTTAAAAGTTCGTAGAGATCGGCAAAAATGGGTTAGAAATGGCCAAAAATGTCATTCAAAATTGCTTAGAGATGAGCAAGCATGGGTTAGAAATGGCCAAAAATGGTTTAAAAGTGCTTAGAGATGTGCAAAAATGGGTTCGAAATGCCAAACATGGCTTTAAAGTGCTTAGAGATTTCCAAAAATGGGTTAGAAATGCCAAAAATGGCTTTAAAGTGCTTAGGGATTTGCAAAAATGGTTAGAAACGGCCAAAAATGCCATTCAAAATTGCTTAGAGATGTGCAAACATGGGTTAGAAATGGACAAAAAATGGTTTAAAAGTGCTTAGAGATGTGCAAAAATGGGTTAGGAATGGCCAAAATGGCTTAAAAGTACATAGAGATGTGCAATAACGAGTTAGAAATGCTGAAAATGGCTTTAAAGTGCTTAGGGATTTGCAAAAATGGGTTAGAAACGGCCAAAAATGCCATTCAAAATTGCTTAGAGATGTGCAAACATGGGTTAGAAACGTCCAAAAATGCCATTCAAAATTGCTTCGAGATGTGCAAACATGGGTTAGAAATGCTAAAAATGGCTTGAGAGTGCTTAGACATTAGCAAAAAAGGGTTAGAAATGGCCAAAAATGGCTTCAAAATGGTTAGAGATGCACAAACTGCATAGAAAAGGACAAAAAAGTCTTAAAAATGCTTAGAGATCTGCAACAATGGGTTAGAAACGGCCAAAAATGCCATTCAAAATTGCTTAGAGATGTGCAAACATGGGTTACAAATGCCCAAAAATGGCTTTAAAGTGCTTAGGGATTTGCAAAAATTGGTTAGAAATGGCCAAAATGGCTTTAAAGTGCTTAGACATTAGCAAAAAAGGGTTAGAAATGGCCAAAAATGGCTTTAAAATGGGTAGAGATGTGCAAACTGGAAAGAAAAAGCCAAAAAAGGCTTTAAAGTGCTTAGGGATTTGCAAAAATGGGTTAGAAACGGCCAAAAATGCCATTCAAAATTGCTTAGAGATGTGCAAACAAGGGTTAGAAACGTCCAAAAATGCCATTCAAAATTGCTTAGAGATGTGCAAACATGGGTTAGAAATGCTAAAAATGGCTTGAAAGTGCTTAGAGATTTGCCAAAATGCGTTAGAAATGCTAAAAATGGCTTTAAAGTGCTTAGAGATTTGCAAAAAAGGGTTAGAAATGGCCAAAAATGGCTTCAAAATGGTTAGAGATGTGCAAACTGGATAGAAAAGGCCAAAAAAGGCATAAAAGTTCGTAGAGATCTGCAAAAATGGGATAGAAACAGCGAAAAATGCAATTCAGAATTGCTTAGGGATGAGCAAACATGAGTTAGAAATGGCCAAAAATGGCTTCAAAATTGTTAGAGATGTGCAGACGGGATGGAAAAGGCCAAAAAAGGCTTAAAAGTTCGTAGAGATCGGCAAAAAAGGGTTAGAAATGGCCAAAAATGTCATTCAAAATTGCTTAGAGATGAGCAAGCATGGGTTAGAAATGGCCAAAAATGGTTTAAAAGTGCTTAGAGATGTGCAAAAATGGGTTCGAAATGCCAAACATGGCTTTAAAGTGCTTAGAGATTTCCAAAAACGGGTTAGAAATGCCAAAAATGGCTTTAAAGTGCTTAGGGATTTGCAAAAATGGTTAGAAACGGCCAAAAATGCCATTCAAAATTGCTTAGAGATGTGCAAACATGGGTTAGAAATGGACAAAAAATGGTTTAAAAGTGCTTAGAGATGTGCAAAAATGGGTTAGGAATGGCCAAAATGGCTTAAAAGTGCATAGAGATGTGCAATAACGAGTTAGAAATGCTGAAAATGGCTTTAAAGTGCTTAGGGATTTGCAAAAATGGGTTAGAAACGGCCAAAAATGCCATTCAAAATTGCTTAGAGATGTGCAAACATGGGTTAGAAACGTCCAAAAATGCCATTCAAAATTGCTTCGAGATGTGCAAACATGGGTTAGAAATGCTAAAAATGGCTTTAAAGTGCTTAGAGATTAGCAAAAAAGGGTTAGAAATGGCCAAAAATGGCTTCAAAATAGTTAGAGATGCACAAACTGCATAGAAAAGGACAAAAAAGTCTTAAAAATGCTTAGAGATCTGCAACAATGGGTTAGAAACGGCCAAAAATGCCATTCAAAATTGCTTAGAGATGTGCAAACATGGGTTACAAATGCCCAAAAATGGCTTTAAAGTGCTTAGGGATTTGCAAAAATTGGTTAGAAATGGCCAAAATGGCTTTAAAGTGCTTAGACATTAGTAAAAAAGGGTTAGAAATGGCCAAAAATGGCTTTAAAATGGGTAGAGATGAGCAAACTGGAAAGAAAAAGCCAAAAAAGGCTTTGAAGTGCTTAGGGATTTGCAAAAATGGGTTAGAAACGGCCAAAAATGCCATTCAAAATTGCTTAGAGATGTGCAAACATGGGTTAGAAACGTCCACAAATGCCATTCAAAATTGCTTAGAGATGTGCAAACATGGGTTAGAAATGCTAAAAATGGCTTGAAAGTGCTTAGAGATTTGCAAAAATGGGTTAGAAATGCTAAAAATGGCTTGAAAGTGCTTAGAGATTTGCAAAAAAGGGTTAGAAATGGCCAAAAATGGCTTCAAAATGGTTAGAGATGTGCAAACTGGATAGAAAAGGCCAAAAAAGGCATAAAAGTTCGTAGAGATCTGCAAAAATGGGATAGAAACAGCGAAAAATGCAATTCAGAAATGCTTAGGGATGAGCAAACATGAGTTAGAAATGGCCAAAAATGGCTTCAAAATTGTTAGAGATGTGCAGACGGGATAGAAAAGGCCAAAAAAGGCTTAAAAGTTCGTAGAGATCGGCAAAAATGGGTTAGAAATGGCCAAAAATGTCATTCAAAATTGCTTAGAGATGAGCAAGCATGGGTTAGAAATGGCCAAAAATGGTTTAAAAGTGCTTAGAGATGTGCAAAAATGGGTTCGAAATGCCAAACATGGCTTTAAAGTGCTTAGAGATTTCCAAAAACGGGTTAGAAATGCTGAAAATGGCTTTAAAGTGCTTAGGGATTTGCAAAAATGGGTTAGAAACGGCCAAAAATGCCATTCAAAATTGCTTAGAGATGTGCAAACATGGGTTAGAAACGTCCAAAAATGCCATTCAAAAGTGCTTAGAGATGTGCAAAAATGGGTTAGGAATGGCCAAAATGGCTTAAAAGTGCATAGAGATGTGCAATAACGAGTTAGAAATGCTGAAAATGGCTTTAAAGTGCTTAGGGATTTGCAAAAATGGGTTAGAAACGGCCAAAAATGCCATTCAAAATTGCTTAGAGATGTGCAAACATGGGTTAGAAACGTCCAAAAATGCCATTCAAAATTGCTTCGAGATGTGCAAACATGGGTTAGAAATGCTAAAAATGGCTTGAAAGTGCTTAGACATTAGCAAAAAAGGGTTAGAAATGGCCAAAAATGGCTTCAAAATGGTTAGAGATGCACAAACTGCATAGAAAAGGACAAAAAAGTCTTAAAAATGCTTAGAGATCTGCAACAATGGGTTAGAAACGGCCAAAAATGCCATTCAAAATTGCTTAGAGATGTGCAAACATGGGTTACAAATGCCAAAAATGGCTTTAAAGTGCTTTGGGATTTGCAAAAATTGGTTAGAAATGGCCAAAAATGGCTTTAAAATGGGTAGAGATGTGCAAACTGGAAAGAAAAAGCCAAAAAAGGCTTTAAAGTGCTTAGGGATTTGCAAAAATGGGTTAGAAACGGCCAAAAATGCCATTCAAAATTGCTTAGAGATGTGCAAACATGGGTTAGAAATGCTAAAAATGGCTTGAAAGTGCTTAGAGATTTGCAAAAATGGGTTAGAAATGCTAAAAATGGCTTTAAAGTGCTTAGAGATGTGCAAAAAAGGGTTAGAAATGGCCAAAAATGGCTTCAAAATGGTTAGAGATGTGCAAACTGGATAGAAAAGGCCAAAAAAGGCTTAAAAGTTCGTAGAGATCGGCAAAAATGGGTTAGAAATGGCCAAAAATGTCATTCAAAATTGCTTAGAGATGAGCAAGCATGGGTTAGAAATGGCCAAAAATGGTTTAAAAGTGCTTAGAGATGTGCAAAAATGGGTTCGAAATGCCAAACATGGCTTTAAAGTGCTTAGAGATTTCCAAAAACGGGTTAGAAATGCCAAAAATGGCTTTAAAGTGCTTAGGGATTTGCAAAAATGGTTAGAAACGGCCAAAAATGCCATTCAAAATTGCTTAGAGATGTGCAAACATGGGTTAGAAATGGACAAAAAATGGTTTAAAAGTGCTTAGAGATGTGCAAAAATGGGTTAGGAATGGCCAAAATGGCTTAAAAGTGCATAGAGATGTGCAATAACGAGTTAGAAATGCTGAAAATGGCTTTAAAGTGCTTAGGGATTTGCAAAAATGGGTTAGAAACGGCCAAAAATGCCATTCAAAATTGCTTAGAGATGTGCAAACATGGGTTAGAAACGTCCAAAAATGCCATTCAAAATTGCTTCGAGATGTGCAAACATGGGTTAGAAATGCTAAAAATGGCTTGAAAGTGCTTAGACATTAGCAAAAAAGGGTTAGAAATGGCCAAAAATGGCTTCAAAATGGTTAGAGATGCACAAACTGCATAGAAAAGGACAAAAAAGTCTTAAAAATGCTTAGAGATCTGCAACAATGGGTTAGAAACGGCCAAAAATGCCATTCAAAATTGCTTAGAGATGTGCAAACATGGGTTACAAATGCCAAAAATGGCTTTAATGTGCTTTGGGATTTGCAAAAATTGGTTAGAAATGGCCAAAATGGCTTTAAAGTGCTTAGACATTAGCAAAAAAGGGTTAGAAATGGCCAAAAATGGCTTTAAAATGGGTAGAGATGTGCAAACTGGAAAGAAAAAGCCAAAAAAGGCTTTGAAGTGCTTAGGGATTTGCAAAAATGGGTTAGAAACGGCCAAAAATGCCATTCAAAATTGCTTAGAGATGTGCAAACATGGGTTAGAAACGTCCAAAAATGCCATTCAAAATTGCTTAGAGATGTGCAAACATGGGTTAGAAATGCTAAAAATGGCTGGAAAGTGCTTAGAGATTTGCAAAAATGGGTTAGAAATGCTAAAAATGGCTTTAAAGTGCTTAGAGATTTGCAAAAAAGGGTTAGAAATGGCCAAAAATGGCTTCAAAATGGTTAGAGATGTGCAAACTGGATAGAAAAGGCCAAAAAAGGCTTAAAAGTTCGTAGAGATCTGCAAAAATGGGTTAGAAACAGCGAAAAATGCAATTCAGAATTGCTTAGGGATGAGCAAACATGAGTTAGAAATGGCCAAAAATGGCTTCAAAATTGTTAGAGATGTGCAGACGGGATAGAAAAGGCCAAAAAAGGCATAAAAGTTCGTAGAGATCTGCAAAAATGGGATAGAAACAGCGAAAAATGCAATTCAGAATTGCTTAGGGATGAGCAAACATGAGTTAGAAATGGCCAAAAAATGGCTTCAAAATGGTTAGAGATGTGCAAACTGGATAGAAAAGGCCAAAAAAGGCTTAAAAGTTCGTAGAGATCGGCAAAAATGGGTTAGAAATGGCCAAAAGTGCCATTCAAAATTGCTTAGAGATGAGCAAGCATGGGTTAGAAATGGCCAAAAATGGTTTAAAAGTGCTTAGAGATGTGCAAAAATGGGTTCGAAATGCCAAACATGGCTTTAAAGTGCTTAGAGATTTCCAAAAACGGGTTAGAAATGCCAAAAATGGCTTTAAAGTGCTTAGGGATTTGCAAAAATGGTTAGAAACGGCCAAAAATGCCATTCAAAATTGCTTAGAGATGTGCAAACATGGGTTAGAAATGGACAAAAAATGGTTTAAAAGTGCTTAGAGATGTGCAAAAATGGGTTAGGAATGGCCAAAATGGCTTAAAAGTGCATAGAGATGTGCAATAACGAGTTAGAAATGCTGAAAATGGCTTTAAAGTGCTTAGGGATTTGCAAAAATGGGTTAGAAACGGCCAAAAATGCCATTCAAAATTGCTTAGAGATGTGCAAACATGGGTTAGAAACGTCCAAAAATGCCATTCAAAATTGCTTCGAGATGTGCAAACATGGGTTAGAAATGCTAAAAATGGCTTGAAAGTGCTTAGACATTAGCAAAAAAGGGTTAGAAATGGCCAAAAATGGCTTCAAAATGGTTAGAGATGCACAAACTGCATAGAAAAGGACAAAAAGTCTTAAAAATGCTTAGAGATCTGCAACAATGGGTTAGAAACGGCCAAAAATGCCATTCAAAATTGCTTAGAGATGTGCAAACATGGGTTACAAATGCCCAAAAATGGCTTTAAAGTGCTTTGGGATTTGCAAAAATTGGTTAGAAATGGCCAAAATGGCTTTAAAGTGCTTAGACATTAGCAAAAAAGGGTTAGAAATGGCCAAAAATGGCTTTAAAATGGGTAGAGATGTGCAAACTGGAAAGAAAAAGCCAAAAAAGGCTTTGAAGTGCTTAGGGATTTGCAAAAATGGGTTAGAAACGGCCAAAAATGCCATTCAAAATTGCTTAGAGATGTGCAAACATGGGTTAGAAATGCTAAAAATGGCTTGAAAGTGCTTAGAGATTTGCAAAAATGGGTTAGAAATGCTAAAAATGGCTTTAAAGTGCTTAGAGATGTGCAAAAAAGGGTTAGAAATGGCCAAAAATGGCTTCAAAATGGTTAGAGATGTGCAAACTGGATAGAAAAGGCCAAAAAAGGCTTAAAAGTTCGTAGAGATCGGCAAAAATGGGTTAGAAATGGCCAAAAATGTCATTCAAAATTGCTTAGAGATGAGCAAGCATGGGTTAGAAATGGCCAAAAATGGTTTAAAAGTGCTTAGAGATGTGCAAAAATGGGTTCGAAATGCCAAACATGGCTTTAAAGTGCTTAGAGATTTCCAAAAACGGGTTAGAAATGCCAAAAATGGCTTTAAAGTGCTTAGGGATTTGCAAAAATGGTTAGAAACGGCCAAAAATGCCATTCAAAATTGCTTAGAGATGTGCAAACATGGGTTAGAAACGTCCAAAAATGCCATTCAAAATTGCTTAGAGATGTGCAAACATGGGTTACAAATGCCGAAAATAGCTTTAAAGTGCTTTGGGATTTGCAAAAATTGGTTAGAAATGGCCAAAATGGCTTTAAAGTGCTTAGACATTAGCAAAAAAGGGTTAGAAATGGCCAAAAATGGCTTTAAAATGGGTAGAGATGTGCAAACTGGAAAGAAAAAGCCAAAAAAGGCTTTGAAGTGCATAGGGATTTGCAAAAATGGGTTAGAAACGGCCAAAAATGCCATTCAAAATTGCTTAGAGATGTGCAAACAAGGGTTAGAAACGTCCAAAAATGCCATTCAAAATTGCTTAGAGATGTGCAAACTTGGGTTAGAAACGTCCAAAAATGCCGTTCAAAATTGCTTAGAGATGTGCAAAAATGGGTTAGAAATGCTAAAAACGGCTTTAAAGTGCTTAGAGATTTGCAAAAAAGGGTTAGAAATGGCCAAAAATGGCTTCAAAATGGTTAGAGATGTGCAAACTGGATAGAAAAGGCCAAAAAAGGCATAAAAGTTCGTAGAGATCTGCAAAAATGGCATAGAAACAGCGAAAAATGCAATTCAGAATTGCTTAGGGATGAGCAAACATGAGTTAGAAATGGCCAAAAATGGCTTCAAAATTGTTAGAGATGTGCAGACGGGATAGAAAAGGCCAAAAAAGGCTTAAAAGTTCGTAGAGATCGGCAAAAATGGGTTAGGAATGGCCAAAATGGCTTAAAAGTGCATAGAGATGTGCAATAACGAGTTAGAAATGCTGAAAATGGCTTTAAAGTGCTTAGGGATTTGCAAAAATGGGTTAGAAACGGCCAAAAATGCCATTCAAAATTGCTTAGAGATGTGCAAACATGGGTTAGAAACGTCCAAAAATGCCATTCAAAATTGCTTCGAGATGTGCAAACATGGGTTAGAAATGCTAAAAATGGCTTGAAAGTGCTTAGACATTAGCAAAAAAGGGTTAGAAATGGCCAAAAATGGCTTCAAAATGGTTAGAGATGCACAAACTGCATAGAAAAGGACAAAAAAGTCTTAAAAATGCTTAGAGATCTGCAACAATGGGTTAGAAACGGCCAAAAATGCCATTCAAAATTGCTTAGAGATGTGCAAACATGGGTTACAAATGCCAAAAATGGCTTTAAAGTGCTTTGGGATTTGCAAAAATTGGTTAGAAATGGCCAAAATGGCTTTAAAGTGCTTAGACATTAGCAAAAAAGGGTTAGAAATGGCCAAAAATGGCTTTAAAATGGGTAGAGATGTGCAAACTGGAAAGAAAAAGCCAAAAAAGGCTTTAAAGTGCTTAGGGATTTGCAAAAATGGGTTAGAAACGGCCAAAAATGCCATTCAAAATTGCTTAGAGATGTGCAAACATGGGTTAGAAATGCTAAAAATGGCTTGAAAGTGCTTAGAGATTTGCAAAAATGGGTTAGAAATGCTAAAAATGGCTTTAAAGTGCTTAGAGATGTGCAAAAAAGGGTTAGAAATGGCCAAAAATGGCTTCAAAATGGTTAGAGATGTGCAAACTGGATAGAAAAGGCCAAAAAAGGCTTAAAAGTTCGTAGAGATCGGCAAAAATGGGTTAGAAATGGCCAAAAATGTCATTCAAAATTGCTTAGAGATGAGCAAGCATGGGTTAGAAATGGCCAAAAATGGTTTAAAAGTGCTTAGAGATGTGCAAAAATGGGTTCGAAATGCCAAACATGGCTTTAAAGTGCTTAGAGATTTCCAAAAACGGGTTAGAAATGCCAAAAATGGCTTTAAAGTGCTTAGGGATTTGCAAAAATGGTTAGAAACGGCCAAAAATGCCATTCAAAATTGCTTAGAGATGTGCAAACATGGGTTAGAAATGGACAAAAAATGGTTTAAAAGTGCTTAGAGATGTGCAAAAATGGGTTAGGAATGGCCAAAATGGCTTAAAAGTGCATAGAGATGTGCAATAACGAGTTAGAAATGCTGAAAATGGCTTTAAAGTGCTTAGGGATTTGCAAAAATGGGTTAGAAACGGCCAAAAATGCCATTCAAAATTGCTTAGAGATGTGCAAACATGGGTTAGAAACGTCCAAAAATGCCATTCAAAATTGCTTCGAGATGTGCAAACATGGGTTAGAAATGCTAAAAATGGCTTGAAAGTGCTTAGAGATTTGCAAAAAAGGGTTAGAAATGGCCAAAAATGGCTTCAAAATGGTTAGAGATGCACAAACTGCATAGAAAAGGACAAAAAAGTCTTAAAAATGCTTAGAGATCTGCAACAATGGGTTAGAAACGGCCAAAAATGCCATTCAAAATTGCTTAGAGATGTGCAAACATGGGTTACAAAGGCCAAAAATGGCTTTAATGTGCTTTGGGATTTGCAAAAATTGGTTAGAAATGGCCAAAATGGCTTTAAAGTGCTTAGACATTAGCAAAAAAGGGTTAGAAATGGCCAAAAATGGCTTTAAAATGGGTAGAGATGTGCAAACTGGAAAGAAAAAGCCAAAAAAGGCTTTGAAGTGCTTAGGGATTTGCAAAAATGGGTTAGAAACGGCCAAAAATGCCATTCAAAATTGCTTAGAGATGTGCAAACATGGGTTAGAAACGTCCAAAAATGCCATTCAAAATTGCTTAGAGATGTGCAAACATGGGTTAGAAATGCTAAAAATGGCTGGAAAGTGCTTAGAGATTTGCAAAAATGGGTTAGAAATGCTAAAAATGGCTTTAAAGTGCTTAGAGATTTGCAAAAAAGGGTTAGAAATGGCCAAAAATGGCTTCAAAATGGTTAGAGATGTGCAAACTGGATAGAAAAGGCCAAAAAAGGCTTAAAAGTTCGTAGAGATCTGCAAAAATGGGTTAGAAACAGCGAAAAATGCAATTCAGAATTGCTTAGGGATGAGCAAACATGAGTTAGAAATGGCCAAAAATGGCTTCAAAATTGTTAGAGATGTGCAGACGGGATAGAAAAGGCCAAAAAAGGCTTAAAAGTTCGTAGAGATCGGCAAAAATGGGTTAGAAATGGCCAAAAATGTCATTCAAAATTGCTTAGAGATGAGCAAGCATGGGTTAGAAATGGCCAAAAATGGTTTAAAAGTGCTTAGAGATGTGCAAAAATGGGTTCGAAATGCCAAACATGGCTTTAAAGTGCTTAGAGATTTCCAAAAACGGGTTAGAAATGCCAAAAAAGGCTTTGAAGTGCTTAGGGATTTGCAAAAATGGGTTAGAAACGGCCAAAAATGCCATTCAAAATTGCTTAGAGATGTGCAAACAAGGGTTAGAAACGTCCAAAAATGCCATTCAAAATTGCTTAGAGATGTGCAAACATGGGTTACAAATGCCGAAAATAGCTTTAAAGTGCTTTGGGATTTGCAAAAATTGGTTAGAAATGGCCAAAATGGCTTTAAAGTGCTTAGACATTAGCAAAAAAGGGTTAGAAATGGCCAAAAATGGCTTTAAAATGGGTAGAGATGTGCAAACTGGAAAGAAAAAGCCAAAAAAGGCTTTGAAGTGCTTAGGGATTTGCAAAAATGGGTTAGAAACGGCCAAAAATGCCATTCAAAATTGCTTAGAGATGTGCAAACAAGGGTTAGAAACGTCCAAAAATGCCATTCAAAATTGCTTAGAGATGTGCAAACATGGGTTAGAAACGTCCAAAAATGCCGTTCAAAATTGCTTAGAGATGTGCAAAAATGGGTTAGAAATGCTAAAAACGGCTTTAAAGTGCTTAGAGATTTGCAAAAAAGGGTTAGAAATGGCCAAAAATGGCTTCAAAATGGTTAGAGATGTGCAAACTGGATAGAAAAGGCCAAAAAAGGCATAAACGTTCGTAGAGATCTGCAAAAATGGCATAGAAACAGCGAAAAATGCAATTCAGAATTGCTTAGGGATGAGCAAACATGAGTTAGAAATGGCCAAAAATGGCTTCAAAATTGTTAGAGATGTGCAGACGGGATAGAAAAGGCCAAAAAAGGCTTAAAAGTTCGTAGAGATCGGCAAAAATGGGTTAGGAATGGCCAAAATGGCTTAAAAGTGCATAGCGATGTGCAATAACGAGTTAGAAATGCTGAAAATGGCTTTAAAGTGCTTAGGGATTTGCAAAAATGGGTTAGAAACGGCCAAAAATGCCATTCAAAATTGCTTAGAGATGTGCAAACATGGGTTAGAAACGTCCAAAAATGCCATTCAAAATTGCTTCGAGATGTGCAAACATGGGTTAGAAATGCTAAAAATGGCTTGAAAGTGCTTAGACATTAGCAAAAAAGGGTTAGAAATGGCCAAAAATGGCTTCAAAATGGTTAGAGATGCACAAACTGCATAGAAAAGGACAAAAAAGTCTTAAAAATGCTTAGAGATCTGCAACAATGGGTTAGAAACGGATAAAAATGCCATTCAAAATTGCTTAGAGATGTGCAAACATGGGTTACAAATGCCAAAAATGGCTTTAATGTGCTTTGGGATTTGCAAAAATTGGTTAGAAATGGCCAAAATGGCTTTAAAGTGCTTAGACATTAGCAAAAAAGGGTTAGAAATGGCCAAAAATGGCTTTAAAATGGGTAGAGATGTGCAAACTGGAAAGAAAAAGCCAAAAAAGTCTTTGAAGTGCTTAGGGATTTGCAAAAATGGGTTAGAAACGGCCAAAAATGCCATTCAAAATTGCTTAGAGATGTGCAAACATGGGTTAGAAACGTCCAAAAATGCCATTCAAAATTGCTTAGAGATGTGCAAACATGGGTTAGAAATGCTAAAAATGGCTGGAAAGTGCTTAGAGATTTGCAAAAATGGGTTAGAAATGCTAAAAATGGCTTTAAAGTGCTTAGAGATTTGCAAAAAAGGGTTAGAAATGGCCAAAAATGGCTTCAAAATGGTTAGAGATGTGCAAACTGGATAGAAAAGGCCAAAAAAGGCTTAAAAGTTCGTAGAGATCTGCAAAAATGGGTTAGAAACAGCGAAAAATGCAATTCAGAATTGCTTAGGGATGAGCAAACATGAGTTAGAAATGGCCAAAAATGGCTTCAAAATTGTTAGAGATGTGCAGACGGGATAGAAAAGGCCAAAAAAGGCTTAAAAGTTCGTAGAGATCGGCAAAAATGGGTTAGAAATGGCCAAAAATGTCATTCAAAATTGCTTAGAGATGAGCAAGCATGGGTTAGAAATGGCCAAAAATGGTTTAAAAGTGCTTAGAGATGTGCAAAAATGGGTTCGAAATGCCAAACATGGCTTTAAAGTGCTTAGAGATTTCCAAAAACGGGTTAGAAATGCCAAAAAAGGCTTTGAAGTGCTTAGGGATTTGCAAAAATGGGTTAGAAACGGCCAAAAATGCCATTCAAAATTGCTTAGAGATGTGCAAACAAGGGTTAGAAACGTCCAAAAATGCCATTCAAAATTGCTTAGAGATGTGCAAACATGGGATACAAATGCCGAAAATAGCTTTAAAGTGCTTTGGGATTTGCAAAAATTGGTTAGAAATGGCCAAAATGGCTTTAAAGTGCTTAGACATTAGCAAAAAAGGGTTAGAAATGGCCAAAAATGGCTTTAAAATGGGTAGAGATGTGCAAACTGGAAAGAAAAAGCCAAAAAAGGCTTTGAAGTGCTTAGGGATTTGCAAAAATGGGTTAGAAACGGCCAAAAATGCCATTCAAAATTGCTTAGAGATGTGCAAACATGGGTTAGAAACGTCCAAAAATGCCGTTCAAAATTGCTTAGAGATGTGCAAAAATGGGTTAGAAATGCTAAAAACGGCTTTAAAGTGCTTAGAGATTTGCAAAAAAGGGTTAGAAATGGCCAAAAATGGCTTCAAAATGGTTAGAGATGTGCAAACTGGATAGAAAAGGCCAAAAAAGGCATAAAAGTTCGTAGAGATCTGCAAAAATGGGATAGAAACAGCGAAAAATGCTATTCAGAATTGCTTAGGGATGAGCAAACATGAGTTAGAAATGGCCAAAAATGGCTTCAAAATTGTTAGAGATGTGCAGACGGGATAGAAAAGGCCAAAAAAGGCTTAAAAGTTCGTAGAGATCGGCAAAAATGGGTTAGAAATGGCCAAAAATGTCATTCAAAATTGCTTAGAGATGAGCAAGCATGGGTTAGAAATGGCCAAAAATGGTTTAAAAGTGCTTAGAGATGTGCAAAAATGGGTTCGAAATGCCAAACATGGCTTTAAAGTGCTTAGAGATTTCCAAAAACGGGTTAGAAATGCCAAAAAAGGCTTTGAAGTGCTTAGGGATTTGCAAAAATGGGTTAGAAACGGCCAAAAATGCCATTCAAAATTGCTTAGAGATGTGCAAACAAGGGTAAGAAACGTCCAAAAATGCCATTCAAAATTGCTTAGAGATGTGCAAACATGGGTTACAAATGCCGAAAATAGCTTTAAAGTGCTTTGGGATTTGCAAAAATTGGTTAGAAATGGCCAAAATGGCTTTAAAGTGCTTAGACATTAGCAAAAAAGGGTTAGAAATGGCCAAAAATGGCTTTAAAATGGGTAGAGATGTGCAAACTGGAAAGAAAAAGCCAAAAAAGGCTTTGAAGTGCTTAGGGATTTGCAAAAATGGGTTAGAAACGGCCAAAAATGCCATTCAAAATTGCTTAGAGATGTGCAAACAAGGGTTAGAAACGTCCAAAAATGCCATTCAAAATTGCTTAGAGATGTGCAAACATGGGTTAGAAACGTCCAAAAATGCCGTTCAAAATTGCTTAGAGATGTGCAAAAATGGGTTAGAAATGCTAAAAACGGCTTTAAAGTGCTTAGAGATTTGCAAAAAAGGGTTAGAAATGGCCAAAAATGGCTTCAAAATGGTTAGAGATGTGCAAACTGGATAGAAAAGGCCAAAAAAGGCATAAACGTTCGTAGAGATCTGCAAAAATGGCATAGAAACAGCGAAAAATGCAATTCAGAATTGCTTAGGGATGAGCAAACATGAGTTAGAAATGGCCAAAAATGGCTTCAAAATTGTTAGAGATGTGCAGACGGGATAGAAAAGGCCAAAAAAGGCTTAAAAGTTCGTAGAGATCGGCAAAAATGGGTTAGGAATGGCCAAAATGGCTTAAAAGTGCATAGAGATGTGCAATAACGAGTTAGAAATGCTGAAAATGGCTTTAAAGTGCTTAGGGATTTGCAAAAATGGGTTAGAAACGGCCAAAAATGCCATTCAAAATTGCTTAGAGATGTGCAAACATGGGTTAGAAACGTCCAAAAATGCCATTCAAAATTGCTTCGAGATGTGCAAACATGGGTTAGAAATGCTAAAAATGGCTTGAAAGTGCTTAGACATTAGCAAAAAAGGGTTAGAAATGGCCAAAAATGGCTTCAAAATGGTTAGAGATGCACAAACTGCATAGAAAAGGACAAAAAAGTCTTAAAAATGCTTAGAGATCTGCAACAATGGGTTAGAAACGGCCAAAAATGCCATTCAAAATTGCTTAGAGATGTGCAAACATGGGTTACAAATGCCAAAAATGGCTTTAATGTGCTTTGGGATTTGCAAAAATTGGTTAGAAATGGCCAAAATGGCTTTAAAGTGCTTAGACATTAGCAAAAAAGGGTTAGAAATGGCCAAAAATTGCTTTAAAATGGGTAGAGATGTGCAAACTGGAAAGAAAAAGCCAAAAAAGGCTTTGAAGTGCTTAGGGATTTGCAAAAATGGGTTAGAAACGGCCAAAAATGCCATTCAAAATTGCTTAGAGATGTGCAAACATGGGTTAGAAACGTCCAAAAATGCCATTCAAAATTGCTTAGAGATGTGCAAACATGGGTTAGAAATGCTAAAAATGGCTGGAAAGTGCTTAGAGATTTGCAAAAATGGGTTAGAAATGCTAAAAATGGCTTTAAAGTGCTTAGAGATTTGCAAAAAAGGGTTAGAAATGGCCAAAAATGGCTTCAAAATGGTTAGAGATGTGCAAACTGGATAGAAAAGGCCAAAAAAGGCTTAAAAGTTCGTAGAGATCTGCAAAAATGGGTTAGAAACAGCGAAAAATGCAATTCAGAATTGCTTAGGGATGAGCAAACATGAGTTAGAAATGGCCAAAAATGGCTTCAAAATTGTTAGAGATGTGCAGACGGGATAGAAAAGGCCAAAAAAGGCTTAAAAGTTCGTAGAGATCGGCAAAAATGGGTTAGAAATGGCCAAAAATGTCATTCAAAATTGCTTAGAGATGAGCAAGCATGGGTTAGAAATGGCCAAAAATGGTTTAAAAGTGCTTAGAAATGTGCAAAAATGGGTTCGAAATGCCAAACATGGCTTTAAAGTGCTTAGAGATTTCCAAAAACGGGTTAGAAATGCCAAAAAAGGCTTTGAAGTGCTTAGGGATTTGCAAAAATGGGTTAGAAACGGCCAAAAATGCCATTCAAAATTGCTTAGAGATGTGCAAACAAGGGTTAGAAACGTCCAAAAATGCCATTCAAAATTGCTTAGAGATGTGCAAACATGGGATACAAATGCCGAAAATAGCTTTAAAGTGCTTTGGGATTTGCAAAAATTGGTTAGAAATGGCCAAAATGGCTTTAAAGTGCTTAGACATTAGCAAAAAAGGGTTAGAAATGGCCAAAAATGGCTTTAAAATGGGTAGAGATGTGCAAACTGGAAAGAAAAAGCCAAAAAAGGCTTTGAAGTGCTTAGGGATTTGCAAAAATGGGTTAGAAACGGCCAAAAATGCCATTCAAAATTGCTTAGAGATGTGCAAACAAGGGTTAGAAACGTCCAAAAATGCCATTCAAAATTGCTTAGAGATGTGCAAACATGGGTTAGAAACGTCCAAAAATGCCGTTCAAAATTGCTTAGAGATGTGCAAAAATGGGTTAGAAATGCTAAAAACGGCTTTAAAGTGCTTAGAGATTTGCAAAAAAGGGTTAGAAATGGCCAAAAATGGCTTCAAAATGGTTAGAGATGTGCAAACTGGATAGAAAAGGCCAAAAAAGGCATAAACGTTCGTAGAGATCTGCAAAAATGGCATAGAAACAGCGAAAAATGCAATTCAGAATTGCTTAGGGATGAGCAAACATGAGTTAGAAATGGCCAAAAATGGCTTCAAAATTGTTAGAGATGTGCAGACGGGATAGAAAAGGCCAAAAAAGGCTTAAAAGTTCGTAGAGATCGGCAAAAATGGGTTAGGAATGGCCAAAATGGCTTAAAAGTGCATAGAGATGTGCAATAACGAGTTAGAAATGCTGAAAATGGCTTTAAAGTGCTTAGGGATTTGCAAAAATGGGTTAGAAACGGCCAAAAATGCCATTCAAAATTGCTTAGAGATGTGCAAACATGGGTTAGAAACGTCCAAAAATGCCATTCAAAATTGCTTAGAGATGTGCAAACATGGGTTAGAAATGCTAAAAATGGCTTGAAAGTGCTTAGACATTAGCAAAAAAGGGTTAGAAATGGCCAAAAATGGCTTCAAAATGGTTAGAGATGCACAAACTGCATAGAAAAGGACAAAAAAGTCTTAAAAATGCTTAGAGATCTGCAACAATGGGTTAGAAACGGCCAAAAATGCCATTCAAAATTGCTTAGAGATGTGCAAACATGGGTTACAAATGCCCAAAAATGGCTTTAAAGTGCTTAGGGATTTGCAAAAATTGGTTAGAAATGGCCAAAATGGCTTTAAAGTGCTTAGACATTAGCAAAAAAGGGTTAGAAATGGCCAAAAATGGCTTTAAAATGGGTAGAGATGTGCAAACTGGAAAGAAAAAGCCAAAAAAGGCTTTAAAGCGCTTAGGGATTTGCAAAAATGGGTTAGAAACGGCCAAAAATGCCATTCAAAATTGCTTAGAGATGTGCAAACAAGGGTTAGAAACGTCCAAAAATGCCATTCAAAATTGCTTAGAGATGTGCAAACATGGGTTAGAAATGCTAAAAATGGCTTGAAAGTGCTTAGAGATTTGCAAAAATGGGTTAGAAATGCTAAAAACGGCTTTAAAGTGCTTAGAGATTTGCAAAAAAGGGTTAGAAATGGCCAAAAATGGCTTCAAAATGGTTAGAGATGTGCAAACTGGATAGAAAAGGCCAAAAAAGGCATAAAAGTTCGTAGAGATCTGCAAAAATGGGATAGAAACAGCGAAAAATGCAATTCAGAATTGCTTAGGGATGAGCAAACATGAGTTAGAAATGGCCAAAAATGGCTTCAAAATGGTTAGAGATGTGCAGACGGGATAGAAAAGGCCAAAAAAGGCTTAAAAGTTCGTAGAGATCGGCAAAAATGGGTTAGAAATGGCCAAAAGTGCCATTCAAAATTGCTTAGAGATGAGCAAGCATGGGTTAGAAATGGCCAAAAATGGTTTAAAAGTGCTTAGAGATGTGCAAAAATGGGTTCGAAATGCCAAACATGGCTTTAAAGTGCTTAGAGATTTCCAAAAACGGGTTAGAAATGCCAAAAATGGCTTTAAAGTGCTTAGGGATTTGCAAAAATGGTTAGAAACGGCCAAAAATGCCATTCAAAATTGCTTAGAGATGTGCAAACATGGGTTAGAAATGGACAAAAAATGGTTTAAAAGTGCTAAGAGATGTGCAAAAATGGGTTAGGAATGGCCAAAATGGCTTAAAAGTGCATAGAGATGTGCAATAACGAGTTAGAAATGCTGAAAATGGCTTTAAACTGCTTAGGGATTTGCAAAAATGGGTTAGAAACGGCCAAAAATGCCATTCAAAATTGCTTCGAGATGTGCAAACATGGGTTAGAAATGCTAAAAATGCCATTCAAAATTGCTTCGAGATGTGCAAACATGGGTTAGAAATGCTAAAAATGGCTTGAAAGTGCTTAGACATTAGCAAAAAAGGGTTAGAAATGGCCAAAAATGGCTTCAAAATGGTTAGAGATGCACAAACTGCATAGAAATGGACAAAAAGTCTTAAAAATGCTTAGAGATCTGCAACAATGGGTTAGAAACGGCCAAAAATGCCATTCAAAATTGCTTTGAGATGTGCAAACATGGGTTACAAATGCCCAAAAATGGCTTTAAAGTGCTTTGGGATTTGCAAAAATTGGTTAGAAATGGCCAAAATGGCTTTAAAGTGCTTAGACATTAGCAAAAAAGGGTTAGAAATGGCCAAAAATGGCTTTAAAATGGGTAGAGATGTGCAAACTGGAAAGAAAAAGCCAAAAAAGGCTTTGAAGTGCTTAGGGATTTGCAAAAATGGGTTAGAAACGGCCAAAAATGCCATTCAAAATTGCTTAGAGATGTGCAAACATGGGTTAGAAATGCTAAAAATGGCTTTAAAGTGCTTAGAGATGTGCAAAAAAGGGTTAGAAATGGCCAAAAATGGCTTCAAAATGGTTAGAGATGTGCAAACTGGATAGAAAAGGCCAAAAAAGGCTTAAAAGTTCGTAGAGATCGGCAAAAATGGGTTAGAAATGGCCAAAAATGTCATTCAAAATTGCTTAGAGATGAGCAAGCATGGGTTAGAAATGGCCAAAAATGGTTTAAAAGTGCTTAGAGATGTGCAAAAATGGGTTCGAAATGCCAAACATGGCTTTAAAGTGCTTAGAGATTTCCAAAAACGGGTTAGAAATGCCAAAAATGGCTTTAAAGTGCTTAGGGATTTGCAAAAATGGTTAGAAACGGCCAAAAATGCCATTCAAAATTGCTTAGAGATGTGCAAACATGGGTTAGAAACGTCCAAAAATGCCATTCAAAATTGCTTAGAGATGTGCAAACATGGGTTACAAATGCCGAAAATAGCTTTAAAGTGCTTTGGGATTTGCAAAAATTGGTTAGAAATGGCCAAAATGGCTTTAAAGTGCTTAGACATTAGCAAAAAAGGGTTAGAAATGGCCAAAAATGGCTTTAAAATGGGTAGAGATGTGCAAACTGGAAAGAAAAAGCCAAAAAAAGCTTTGAAGTGCTTAGGGATTTGCAAAAATGGGTTAGAAACGGCCAAAAATGCCATTCAAAATTGCTTAGAGATGTGCAAACAAGGGTTAGAAACGTCCAAAAATGCCATTCAAAATTGCTTAGAGATGTGCAAACTTGGGTTAGAAACGTCCAAAAATGCCGTTCAAAATTGCTTAGAGATGTGCAAAAATGGGTTAGAAATGCTAAAAACGGCTTTAAAGTGCTTAGAGATTTGCAAAAAAGGGTTAGAAATGGCCAAAAATGGCTTCAAAATGGTTAGAGATGTGCAAACTGGATAGAAAAGGCCAAAAAAGGCATAAAAGTTCGTAGAGATCTGCAAAAATGGCATAGAAACAGCGAAAAATGCAATTCAGAATTGCTTAGGGATGAGCAAACATGAGTTAGAAATGGCCAAAAATGGCTTCAAAATTGTTAGAGATGTGCAGACGGGATAGAAAAGGCCAAAAAAGGCTTAAAAGTTCGTAGAGATCGGCAAAAATGGGTTAGGAATGGCCAAAATGGCTTAAAAGTGCATAGAGATGTGCAATAACGAGTTAGAAATGCTGAAAATGGCTTTAAAGTGCTTAGGGATTTGCAAAAATGGGTTAGAAACGGCCAAAAATGCCATTCAAAATTGCTTAGAGATGTGCAAACATGGGTTAGAAACGTCCAAAAATGCCATTCAAAATTGCTTCGAGATGTGCAAACATGGGTTAGAAATGCTAAAAATGGCTTGAAAGTGCTTAGACATTAGCAAAAAAGGGTTAGAAATGGCCAAAAATGGCTTCAAAATGGTTAGAGATGCACAAACTGCATAGAAAAGGACAAAAAAGTCTTAAAAATGCTTAGAGATCTGCAACAATGGGTTAGAAACGGCCAAAAATGCCATTCAAAATTGCTTAGAGATGTGCAAACATGGGTTACAAATGCCAAAAATGGCTTTAAAGTGCTTTGGGATTTGCAAAAATTGGTTAGAAATGGCCAAAATGGCTTTAAAGTGCTTAGACATTAGCAAAAAAGGGTTAGAAATGGCCAAAAATGGCTTTAAAATGGGTAGAGATGTGCAAACTGGAAAGAAAAAGCCAAAAAAGGCTTTGAAGTGCTTAGGGATTTGCAAAAATGGGTTAGAAACGGCCAAAAATGCCATTCAAAATTGCTTAGAGATGTGCAAACATGGGTTAGAAATGCTAAAAATGGCTTGAAAGTGCTTAGAGATTTGCAAAAATGGGTTAGAAATGCTAAAAATGGCTTTAAAGTGCTTAGAGATGTGCAAAAAAGGGTTAGAAATGGCCAAAAATGGCTTCAAAATGGTTAGAGATGTGCAAACTGGATAGAAAAGGCCAAAAAAGGCTTAAAAGTTCGTAGAGATCGGCAAAAATGGGTTAGAAATGGCCAAAAATGTCATTCAAAATTGCTTAGAGATGAGCAAGCATGGGTTAGAAATGGCCAAAAATGGTTTAAAAGTGCTTAGAGATGTGCAAAAATGGGTTCGAAATGCCAAACATGGCTTTAAAGTGCTTAGAGATTTCCAAAAACGGGTTAGAAATGCCAAAAATGGCTTTAAAGTGCTTAGGGATTTGCAAAAATGGTTAGAAACGGCCAAAAATGCCATTCAAAATTGCTTAGAGATGTGCAAACATGGGTTAGAAATGGACAAAAAATGGTTTAAAAGTGCTTAGAGATGTGCAAAAATGGGTTAGGAATGGCCAAAATGGCTTAAAAGTGCATAGAGATGTGCAATAACGAGTTAGAAATGCTGAAAATGGCTTTAAAGTGCTTAAGGATTTGCAAAAATGGGTTAGAAACGTCCAAAAATGCCATTCAAAATTGCTTCGAGATGTGCAAACAAGGGTTAGAAATGCTAAAAATGGCTTGAAAGTGCTTAGACATTAGCAAAAAAGGGCTAGAAATGGCCAAAAATGGCTTTAAAATGGTTAGAGATGCACAAACTGCATAGAAAAGGACAAAAAAGTCTTAAAAATGCATAGAGATCTGCAACAATGGGTTAGAAACGGCCAAAAATGCCATTCAAAATTGCTTAGAGATGTGCAAACATGGGTTACAAATGCCAAAAATGGCTTTAATGTGCTTTGGGATTTGCAAAAATTGGTTAGAAATGGCCAAAATGGCTTTAAAGTGCTTAGACATTAGCAAAAAAGGGTTAGAAATGGCCAAAAATGGCTTTAAAATGGGTAGAGATGTGCAAACTGGAAAGAAAAAGCCAAAAAAGGCTTTGAAGTGCTTAGGGATTTGCAAAAATGGGTTAGAAACGGCCAAAAATGCCATTCAAAATTGCTTAGAGATGTGCAAACATGGGTTAGAAATGCTAAAAATGGCTTTAAAGTGCTTAGAGATGTGCAAAAAAGGGTTAGAAATGGCCAAAAATGGCTTCAAAATGGTTAGAGATGTGCAAACTGGATAGAAAAGGCCAAAAAAGGCTTAAAAGTTCGTAGAGATCGGCAAAAATGGGTTAGAAATGGCCAAAAATGTCATTCAAAATTGCTTAGAGATGAGCAAGCATGGGTTAGAAATGGCCAAAAATGGTTTAAAAGTGCTTAGAGATGTGCAAAAATGGGTTCGAAATGCCAAACATGGCTTTAAAGTGCTTAGAGATTTCCAAAAACGGGTTAGAAATGCCAAAAATGGCTTTAAAGTGCTTAGGGATTTGCAAAAATGGTTAGAAACGGCCAAAAATGCCATTCAAAATTGCTTAGAGATGTGCAAACATGGGTTAGAAACGTCCAAAAATGCCATTCAAAATTGCTTAGAGATGTGCAAACATGGGTTACAAATGCCGAAAATAGCTTTAAAGTGCTTTGGGATTTGCAAAAATTGGTTAGAAATGGCCAAAATGGCTTTAAAGTGCTTAGACATTAGCAAAAAAGGGTTAGAAATGGCCAAAAATGGCTTTAAAATGGGTAGAGATGTGCAAACTGGAAAGAAAAAGCCAAAAAAAGCTTTGAAGTGCTTAGGGATTTGCAAAAATGGGTTAGAAACGGCCAAAAATGCCATTCAAAATTGCTTAGAGATGTGCAAACAAGGGTTAGAAACGTCCAAAAATGCCATTCAAAATTGCTTAGAGATGTGCAAACTTGGGTTAGAAACGTCCAAAAATGCCGTTCAAAATTGCTTAGAGATGTGCAAAAATGGGTTAGAAATGCTAAAAACGGCTTTAAAGTGCTTAGAGATTTGCAAAAAAGGGTTAGAAATGGCCAAAAATGGCTTCAAAATGGTTAGAGATGTGCAAACTGGATAGAAAAGGCCAAAAAAGGCATAAAAGTTCGTAGAGATCTGCAAAAATGGCATAGAAACAGCGAAAAATGCAATTCAGAATTGCTTAGGGATGAGCAAACATGAGTTAGAAATGGCCAAAAATGGCTTCAAAATTGTTAGAGATGTGCAGACGGGATAGAAAAGGCCAAAAAAGGCTTAAAAGTTCGTAGAGATCGGCAAAAATGGGTTAGGAATGGCCAAAATGGCTTAAAAGTGCATAGAGATGTGCAATAACGAGTTAGAAATGCTGAAAATGGCTTTAAAGTGCTTAGGGATTTGCAAAAATGGGTTAGAAACGGCCAAAAATGCCATTCAAAATTGCTTAGAGATGTGCAAACATGGGTTAGAAACGTCCAAAAATGCCATTCAAAATTGCTTCGAGATGTGCAAACATGGGTTAGAAATGCTAAAAATGGCTTGAAAGTGCTTAGACATTAGCAAAAAAGGGTTAGAAATGGCCAAAAATGGCTTCAAAATGGTTAGAGATGCACAAACTGCATAGAAAAGGACAAAAAAGTCTTAAAAATGCTTAGATATCTGCAACAATGGGTTAGAAACGGCCAAAAATGCCATTCAAAATTGCTTAGAGATGTGCAAACATGGGTTACAAATGCCAAAAATGGCTTTAAAGTGCTTTGGGATTTGCAAAAATTGGTTAGAAATGGCCAAAATGGCTTTAAAGTGCTTAGACATTAGCAAAAAAGGGTTAGAAATGGCCAAAAATGGCTTTAAAATGGGTAGAGATGTGCAAACTGGAAAGAAAAAGCCAAAAAAGGCTTTGAAGTGCTTAGGGATTTGCAAAAATGGGTTAGAAACGGCCAAAAATGCCATTCAAAATTGCTTAGAGATGTGCAAACATGGGTTAGAAATGCTAAAAATGGCTTGAAAGTGCTTAGAGATTTGCAAAAATGGGTTAGAAATGCTAAAAATGGCTTTAAAGTGCTTAGAGATGTGCAAAAAAGGGTTAGAAATGGCCAAAAATGGCTTCAAAATGGTTAGAGATGTGCAAACTGGATAGAAAAGGCCAAAAAAGGCTTAAAAGTTCGTAGAGATCGGCAAAAATGGGTTAGAAATGGCCAAAAATGTCATTCAAAATTGCTTAGAGATGAGCAAGCATGGGTTAGAAATGGCCAAAAATGGTTTAAAAGTGCTTAGAGATGTGCAAAAATGGGTTCGAAATGCCAAACATGGCTTTAAAGTGCTTAGAGATTTCCAAAAACGGGTTAGAAATGCCAAAAATGGCTTTAAAGTGCTTAGGGATTTGCAAAAATGGTTAGAAACGGCCAAAAATGCCATTCAAAATTGCTTAGAGATGTGCAAACATGGGTTAGAAATGGACAAAAAATGGTTTAAAAGTGCTTAGAGATGTGCAAAAATGGGTTAGGAATGGCCAAAATGGCTTAAAAGTGCATAGAGATGTGCAATAACGAGTTAGAAATGCTGAAAATGGCTTTAAAGTGCTTAAGGATTTGCAAAAATGGGTTAGAAACGTCCAAAAATGCCATTCAAAATTGCTTCGAGATGTGCAAACATGGGTTAGAAATGCTAAAAATGGCTTGAAAGTGCTTAGACATTAGCAAAAAAGGGCTAGAAATGGCCAAAAATGGCTTTAAAATGGTTAGAGATGCACAAACTGCATAGAAAAGGACAAAAAAGTCTTAAAAATGCATAGAGATCTGCAACAATGGGTTAGAAACGGCCAAAAATGCCATTCAAAATTGCTTAGAGATGTGCAAACATGGGTTACAAATGCCAAAAATGGCTTTAATGTGCTTTGGGATTTGCAAAAATTGGTTAGAAATGGCCAAAATGGCTTTAAAGTGCTTAGACATTAGCAAAAAAGGGTTAGAAATGGCCAAAAATGGCTTTAAAATGGGTAGAGATGTGCAAACTGGAAAGAAAAAGCCAAAAAAGGCTTTGAAGTGCTTAGGGATTTGCAAAAATGGGTTAGAAACGGCCAAAAATGCCATTCAAAATTGCTTAGAGATGTGCAAACATGGGTTAGAAATGCTAAAAATGGCTTTAAAGTGCTTAGAGATGTGCAAAAAAGGGTTAGAAATGGCCAAAAATGGCTTCAAAATGGTTAGAGATGTGCAAACTGGATAGAAAAGGCCAAAAAAGGCTTAAAAGTTCGTAGAGATCGGCAAAAATGGGTTAGAAATGGCCAAAAATGTCATTCAAAATTGCTTAGAGATGAGCAAGCATGGGTTAGAAATGGCCAAAAATGGTTTAAAAGTGCTTAGAGATGTGCAAAAATGGGTTCGAAATGCCAAACATGGCTTTAAAGTGCTTAGAGATTTCCAAAAACGGGTTAGAAATGCCAAAAATGGCTTTAAAGTGCTTAGGGATTTGCAAAAATGGTTAGAAACGGCCAAAAATGCCATTCAAAATTGCTTAGAGATGTGCAAACATGGGTTAGAAACGTCCAAAAATGCCATTCAAAATTGCTTAGAGATGTGCAAACATGGGTTACAAATGCCGAAAATAGCTTTAAAGTGCTTTGGGATTTGCAAAAATTGGTTAGAAATGGCCAAAATGGCTTTAAAGTGCTTAGACATTAGCAAAAAAGGGTTAGAAATGGCCAAAAATGGCTTTAAAATGGGTAGAGATGTGCAAACTGGAAAGAAAAAGCCAAAAAAAGCTTTGAAGTGCTTAGGGATTTGCAAAAATGGGTTAGAAACGGCCAAAAATGCCATTCAAAATTGCTTAGAGATGTGCAAACAAGGGTTAGAAACGTCCAAAAATGCCATTCAAAATTGCTTAGAGATGTGCAAACTTGGGTTAGAAACGTCCAAAAATGCCGTTCAAAATTGCTTAGAGATGTGCAAAAATGGGTTAGAAATGCTAAAAACGGCTTTAAAGTGCTTAGAGATTTGCAAAAAAGGGTTAGAAATGGCCAAAAATGGCTTCAAAATGGTTAGAGATGTGCAAACTGGATAGAAAAGGCCAAAAAAGGCATAAAAGTTCGTAGAGATCTGCAAAAATGGCATAGAAACAGCGAAAAATGCAATTCAGAATTGCTTAGGGATGAGCAAACATGAGTTAGAAATGGCCAAAAATGGCTTCAAAATTGTTAGAGATGTGCAGACGGGATAGAAAAGGCCAAAAAAGGCTTAAAAGTTCGTAGAGATCGGCAAAAATGGGTTAGGAATGGCCAAAATGGCTTAAAAGTGCATAGAGATGTGCAATAACGAGTTAGAAATGCTGAAAATGGCTTTAAAGTGCTTAGGGATTTGCAAAAATGGGTTAGAAACGGCCAAAAATGCCATTCAAAATTGCTTAGAGATGTGCAAACATGGGTTAGAAACGTCCAAAAATGCCATTCAAAATTGCTTCGAGATGTGCAAACATGGGTTAGAAATGCTAAAAATGGCTTGAAAGTGCTTAGACATTAGCAAAAAAGGGTTAGAAATGGCCAAAAATGGCTTCAAAATGGTTAGAGATGCACAAACTGCATAGAAAAGGACAAAAAAGTCTTAAAAATGCTTAGATATCTGCAACAATGGGTTAGAAACGGCCAAAAATGCCATTCAAAATTGCTTAGAGATGTGCAAACATGGGTTACAAATGCCAAAAATGGCTTTAAAGTGCTTTGGGATTTGCAAAAATTGGTTAGAAATGGCCAAAATGGCTTTAAAGTGCTTAGACATTAGCAAAAAAGGGTTAGAAATGGCCAAAAATGGCTTTAAAATGGGTAGAGATGTGCAAACTGGAAAGAAAAAGCCAAAAAAGGCTTTGAAGTGCTTAGGGATTTGCAAAAATGGGTTAGAAACGGCCAAAAATGCCATTCAAAATTGCTTAGAGATGTGCAAACATGGGTTAGAAATGCTAAAAATGGCTTGAAAGTGCTTAGAGATTTGCAAAAATGGGTTAGAAATGCTAAAAATGGCTTTAAAGTGCTTAGAGATGTGCAAAAAAGGGTTAGAAATGGCCAAAAATGGCTTCAAAATGGATAGAGATGTGCAAACTGGATAGAAAAGGCCAAAAAAGGCTTAAAAGTTCGTAGAGATCGGCAAAAATGGGTTAGAAATGGCCAAAAATGTCATTCAAAATTGCTTAGAGATGAGCAAGCATGGGTTAGAAATGGCCAAAAATGGTTTAAAAGTGCTTAGAGATGTGCAAAAATGGGTTCGAAATGCCAAACATGGCTTTAAAGTGCTTAGAGATTTCCAAAAACGGGTTAGAAATGCCAAAAATGGCTTTAAAGTGCTTAGGGATTTGCAAAAATGGTTAGAAACGGCCAAAAATGCCATTCAAAATTGCTTAGAGATGTGCAAACATGGGTTAGAAATGGACAAAAAATGGTTTAAAAGTGCTTAGAGATGTGCAAAAATGGGTTAGGAATGGCCAAAATGGCTTAAAAGTGCATAGAGATGTGCAATAACGAGTTAGAAATGCTGAAAATGGCTTTAAAGTGCTTAAGGATTTGCAAAAATGGGTTAGAAACGTCCAAAAATGCCATTCAAAATTGCTTCGAGATGTGCAAACATGGGTTAGAAATGCTAAAAATGGCTTGAAAGTGCTTAGACATTAGCAAAAAAGGGCTAGAAATGGCCAAAAATGGCTTTAAAATGGTTAGAGATGCACAAACTGCATAGAAAAGGACAAAAAAGTCTTAAAAATGCATAGAGATCTGCAACAATGGGTTAGAAACGGCCAAAAATGCCATTCAAAATTGCTTAGAGATGTGCAAACATGGGTTACAAATGCCAAAAATGGCTTTAATGTGCTTTGGGATTTGCAAAAATTGGTTAGAAATGGCCAAAATGGCTTTAAAGTGCTTAGACATTAGCAAAAAAGGGTTAGAAATGGCCAAAAATGGCTTTAAAATGGGTAGAGATGTGCAAACTGGAAAGAAAAAGCCAAAAAAGGCTTTGAAGTGCTTAGGGATTTGCAAAAATGGGTTAGAAACGGCCAAAAATGCCATTCAAAATTGCTTAGAGATGTGCAAACATGGGTTAGAAACGTCCAAAAATGCCATTCAAAATTGCTTAGAGATGTGCAAACATGGGTTAGAAATGCTAAAAATGGCTTGAAAGTGCTTAGAGATTTGCAAAAATGGGTTAGAAATGCTAAAAATGGCTTTAAAGTGCTTAGAGATTTGCAAAAAAGGGTTAGAAATGGCCAAAAATGGCTTCAAAATGGTTAGAGATGTGCAAACTGGATAGAAAAGGCCAAAAAAGGCTTAAAAGTTCGTAGAGATCTGCAAAAATGGGTTAGAAACAGCGAAAAATGCAATTCAGAATTGCTTAGGGATGAGCAAACATGAGTTAGAAATGGCCAAAAATGGCTTCAAAATTGTTAGAGATGTGCAGACGGGATAGAAAAGGCCAAAAAAGGCTTAAAAGTTCGTAGAGATCGGCAAAAATGGGTTAGAAATGGCCAAAAATGTCATTCAAAATTGCTTAGAGATGAGCAAGCATGGGTTAGAAATGGCCAAAAATGGTTTAAAAGTGCTTAGAGATGTGCAAAAATGGGTTCGAAATGCCAAACATGGCTTTAAAGTGCTTAGAGATTTCCAAAAACGGGTTAGAAATGCCAAAAAAGGCTTTAAAGTGCTTAGGGATTTGCAAAAATGGGTTAGAAACGGCCAAAAATGCCATTCAAAATTGCTTAGAGATGTGCAAACAAGGGTTAGAAACGTCCAAAAATGCCATTCAAAATTGCTTAGAGATGTGCAAACATGGGTTAGAAACGTCCAAAAATGCCATTCAAAATTGCTTAGAGATGTGCAAAAATGGGTTAGAAATGCTAAAAACGGCTTTAAAGTGCTTAGAGATTTGCAAAAAAGGGTTAGAAATGGCCAAAAATGGCTTCAAAATGGTTAGAGATGTGCAAACTGGATAGAAAAGGCCAAAAAAGGCATAAAAGTTCGTAGAGATCTGCAAAAATGGCATAGAAACAGCGAAAAATGCAATTCAGAATTGCTTAGGGATGAGCAAACATGAGTTAGAAATGGCCAAAAATGGCTTCAAAATTGTTAGAGATGTGCAGACGGGATAGAAAAGGCTAAAAAAGGCTTAAAAGTTCGTAGAGATCGGCAAAAATGGGTTAGGAATGGCCAAAATGGCTTAAAAGTGCATAGAGATGTGCAATAACGAGTTAGAAATGCTGAAAATGGCTTTAAAGTGCTTAGGGATTTGCAAAAATGGGTTAGAAACGGCCAAAAATGCCATTCAAAATTGCTTAGAGATGTGCAAACATGGGTTAGAAACGTCCAAAAATGCCATTCAAAATTGCTTCGAGATGTGCAAACATGGGTTAGAAATGCTAAAAATGGCTTGAAAGTGCTTAGACATTAGCAAAAAAGGGTTAGAAATGGCCAAAAATGGCTTCAAAATTGTTAGAGATGTGCAAACTGCATAGAAAAGGACTAAAAAGTCTTAAAAATGCTTAGAGATCTGCAACAATGGGTTAGAAACGGCCAAAAATGCCATTCAAAATTGCTTAGAGATGTGCAAACATGGGTTACAAATGCCAAAAATGGCTTTAAAGTGCTTTGGGATTTGCAAAAATTGGTTAGAAATGGCCAAAATGGCTTTAAAGTGCTTAGACATTAGCAAAAAAGGGTTAGAAATGGCCAAAAATGGCTTTGAAATGGGTAGAGATGTGCAAACTGGAAAGAAAAAGCCAAAAAAGGCTTTAAAGTGCTTAGGGATTTGCAAAAATGGGTTAGAAACGGCCAAAAATGCCATTCAAAATTGCTTAGAGATGTGCAAACATGGGTTAGAAACGTCCAAAAATGCCATTCAAAATTGCTTAGAGATGTGCAAACATGGGTTAGAAATGCTAAAAATGGCTTTAAAGTGCTTAGAGATTTGCAAAAATGGGTTAGAAATGCTAAAAAAGGGCTTTAAAGTGCTTAGGGATTTGCAAAAAAGGGTTAGAAATGGCCAAAAATGGCTTCAAAATGGTTAGAGATGTGCAAACTGGATAGAAAAGGCCAAAAAAGGCTTAAAAGTTCGTAGAGATCTGCAAAAATGGGTTAGAAACAGCGAAAAATGCAATTCAGAATTGCTTAGGGATGAGCAAACATGAGTTAGAAATGGCCAAAAATGGCTTCAAAATTGTTAGAGATGTGCAGACGGGATAGAAAAGGCTAAAAAAGGCTTAAAAGTTCGTAGAGATCGGCAAAAATGGGTTAGGAATGGCCAAAATGGCTTAAAAGTGCATAGAGATGTGCAATAACGAGTTAGAAATGCTGAAAATGGCTTTAAAGTGCTTAGGGATTTGCAAAAATGGGTTAGAAACGGCCAAAAATGCCATTCAAAATTGCTTAGAGATGTGCAAACATGGGTTAGAAACGTCCAAAAATGCCATTCAAAATTGCTTCGAGATGTGCAAACATGGGTTAGAAATGCTAAAAATGGCTTGAAAGTGCTTAGACATTAGCAAAAAAGGGCTAGAAATGGCCAAAAATGGCTTTAAAATGGTTAGAGATGCACAAACTGCATAGAAAAGGACAAAAAAGTCTTAAAAATGCATAGAGATCTGCAACAATGGGTTAGAAACGGCCAAAAATGCCATTCAAAATTGCTTAGAGATGTGCAAACATGGGTTACAAATGCCAAAAATGGCTTTAATGTGCTTTGGGATTTGCAAAAATTGGTTAGAAATGGCCAAAATGGCTTTAAAGTGCTTAGACATTAGCAAAAAAGGGTTAGAAATGGCCAAAAATGGCTTTAAAATGGGTAGAGATGTGCAAACTGGAAAGAAAAAGCCAAAAAAGGCTTTGAAGTGCTTAGGGATTTGCAAAAATGGGTTAGAAACGGCCAAAAATGCCATTCAAAATTGCTTAGAGATGTGCAAACATGGGTTAGAAACGTCCAAAAATGCCATTCAAAATTGCTTAGAGATGTGCAAACATGGGTTAGAAATGCTAAAAATGGCTTGAAAGTGCTTAGAGATTTGCAAAAATGGGTTAGAAATGCTAAAAATGGCTTTAAAGTGCTTAGGGATTTGCAAAAAAGGGTTAGAAATGGCCAAAAATGGCTTCAAAATGGTTAGAGATGTGCAAACTGGATAGAAAAGGCCAAAAAAGGCTTAAAAGTTCGTAGAGATCTGCAAAAATGGGTTAGAAACAGCGAAAAATGCAATTCAGAATTGCTTAGGGATGAGCAAACATGAGTTAGAAATGGCCAAAAATGGCTTCAAAATTGTTAGAGATGTGCAGACGGGATAGAAAAGGCCAAAAAAGGCTTAAAAGTTCGTAGAGATCGGCAAAAATGGGTTAGAAATGGCCAAAAATGTCATTCAAAATTGCTTAGAGATGAGCAAGCATGGGTTAGAAATGGCCAAAAATGGTTTAAAAGTGCTTAGAGATGTGCAAAAATGGGTTCGAAATGCCAAACATGGCTTTAAAGTGCTTAGAGATTTCCAAAAACGGGTTAGAAATGCCAAAAAAGGCTTTAAAGTGCTTAGGGATTTGCAAAAATGGGTTAGAAACGGCCAAAAATGCCATTCAAAATTGCTTAGAGATGTGCAAACAAGGGTTAGAAACGTCCAAAAATGCCATTCAAAATTGCTTAGAGATGTGCAAACATGGGTTAGAAACGTCCAAAAATGCCATTCAAAATTGCTTAGAGATGTGCAAAAATGGGTTAGAAATGCTAAAAACGGCTTTAAAGTGCTTAGAGATTTGCAAAAAAGGGTTAGAAATGGCCAAAAATGGCTTCAAAATGGTTAGAGATGTGCAAACTGGATAGAAAAGGCCAAAAAAGGCATAAAAGTTCGTAGAGATCTGCAAAAATGGCATAGAAACAGCGAAAAATGCAATTCAGAATTGCTTAGGGATGAGCAAACATGAGTTAGAAATGGCCAAAAATGGCTTCAAAATTGTTAGAGATGTGCAGACGGGATAGAAAAGGCTAAAAAAGGCTTAAAAGTTCGTAGAGATCGGCAAAAATGGGTTAGGAATGGCCAAAATGGCTTAAAAGTGCATAGAGATGTGCAATAACGAGTTAGAAATGCTGAAAATGGCTTTAAAGTGCTTAGGGATTTGCAAAAATGGGTTAGAAACGGCCAAAAATGCCATTCAAAATTGCTTAGAGATGTGCAAACATGGGTTAGAAACGTCCAAAAATGCCATTCAAAATTGCTTCGAGATGTGCAAACATGGGTTAGAAATGCTAAAAATGGCTTGAAAGTGCTTAGACATTAGCAAAAAAGGGTTAGAAATGGCCAAAAATGGCTTCAAAATTGTTAGAGATGTGCAAACTGCATAGAAAAGGACTAAAAAGTCTTAAAAATGCTTAGAGATCTGCAACAATGGGTTAGAAACGGCCAAAAATGCCATTCAAAATTGCTTAGAGATGTGCAAACATGGGTTACAAATGCCAAAAATGGCTTTAAAGTGCTTTGGGATTTGCAAAAATTGGTTAGAAATGGCCAAAATGGCTTTAAAGTGCTTAGACATTAGCAAAAAAGGGTTAGAAATGGCCAAAAATGGCTTTAAAATGGGTAGAGATGTGCAAACTGGAAAGAAAAAGCCAAAAAAGGCTTTAAAGTGCTTAGGGATTTGCAAAAATGGGTTAGAAACGGCCAAAAATGCCATTCAAAATTGCTTAGAGATGTGCAAACATGGGTTAGAAAC
The DNA here is from genome assembly GCF_037157495.1 of Lathamus discolor. Taxonomy (NCBI): domain Eukaryota; kingdom Metazoa; phylum Chordata; class Aves; order Psittaciformes; family Psittacidae; genus Lathamus; species Lathamus discolor. The sequence continues at coordinate 30,823,970 of NC_088908.1, forward strand.
GTCCAAAAATGCCATTCAAAATTGCTTAGAGATGTGCAAACATGGGTTAGAAATGCTAAAAATGGCTTTAAAGTGCTTAGAGATTTGCAAAAATGGGTTAGAAATGCTAAAAAAGGGCTTTAAAGTGCTTAGAGATTTGCAAAAAAGGGTTAGAAATGGCCAAAAATGGCTTCAAAATGGTTAGAGATGTGCAAACTGGATAGAAAAGGCCAAAAAAGGCATAAAAGTTCGTAGAGATCTGCAAAAATGGGATAGAAACAGCGAAAAATGCAATTCAGAATTGCTTAGGGATGAGCAAACATGAGTTAGAAATGGCCAAAAATGGCTTCAAAATTGTTAGAGATGTGCAGACGGGATAGAAAAGGCCAAAAAAGGCTTAAAAGTTCGTAGAGATCGGCAAAAATGGGTTAGAAATGGCCAAAAATGTCATTCAAAATTGCTTAGAGATGAGCAAGCATGGGTTAGAAATGGCCAAAAATGGTTTAAAAGTGCTTAGAGATGTGCAAAAATGGGTTCGAAATGCCAAACATGGCTTTAAAGTGCTTAGAGATTTCCAAAAACGGGTTAGAAATGCCAAAAATGGCTTTAAAGTGCTTAGGGATTTGCAAAAATGGTTAGAAACGGCCAAAAATGCCATTCAAAATTGCTTAGAGATGTGCAAACATGGGTTAGAAATGGACAAAAAATGGTTTAAAAGTGCTAAGAGATGTGCAAAAATGGGTTAGGAATGGCCAAAATGGCTTAAAAGTGCATAGAGATGTGCAATAACGAGTTAGAAATGCTGAAAATGGCTTTAAACTGCTTAGGGATTTGCAAAAATGGGTTAGAAACGGCCAAAAATGCCATTCAAAATTGCTTCGAGATGTGCAAACATGGGTTAGAAATGCTAAAAATGGCTTGAAAGTGCTTAGAGATTAGCAAAAAACTGTTAGAAATGGCCAAAAATGGCTTCAAAAAGGTTAGAGATATGCAAACTGCATAGAAAAGGACAAAAAAGTCTTAAAAATGCTTAGAGATCTGCAACAATGGGTTAGAAACGGCCAAAAATGCCATTCAAAATTGCTTAGAGATGTGCAAACATGGGTTACAAATGCCAAATATGGCTTTAAAGTGCTTTGGGATTTGCAAAAATTGGTTAGAAATGGCCAAAATGGCATTAAAGTTCTTAGACATTAGCAAAAAAGGGTTAGAAATGGCCAAAAATGGCTTTGAAATGGGTAGAGATGTGCAAACTGGAAAGAAAAAGCCAAAAAAGGCTTTAAAGTGCTTAGGGATTTGCAAAAATGGGTTAGAAACGGCCAAAAATGCCATTCAAAATTGCTTAGAGATGTGCAAACATGGGTTAGAAATGCTAAAAATGGCTTGAAAGTGCTTAGAGATTTGCAAAAATGGGTTAGAAATGCTAAAAATGGCTTGAAAGTGCTTAGAGATTTGCAAAAAAGGGTTAGAAATGGCCAAAAATGTCTTCAAAATGGTTAGAGATGTGCAAACTGGATAGAAAAGGCCAAAAAAGGCATAAAAGTTCGTAGAGATCTGCAAAAATGGGATAGAAACAGCGAAAAATGCAATTCAGAATTGCTTAGGGATGAGCAAACATGAGTTAGAAATGGCCAAAAATGGCTTCAAAATTGTTAGAGATGTGCAGACGGGATAGAAAAGGCCAAAAAAGGCTTAAAAGTTCGTAGAGATCGGCAAAAATGGGTTAGAAATGGCCAAAAATGTCATTCAAAATTGCTTAGAGATGAGCAAGCATGGGTTAGAAATGGCCAAAAATGGTTTAAAAGTGCTTAGAGATGTGCAAAAATGGGTTCGAAATGCCAAACATGGCTTTAAAGTGCTTAGAGATTTCCAAAAACGGGTTAGAAATGCCAAAAATGGCTTTAAAGTGCTTAGGGATTTGCAAAAATGGTTAGAAACGGCCAAAAATGCCATTCAAAATTGCTTAGAGATGTGCAAACATGGGTTAGAAATGGACAAAAAATGGTTTAAAAGTGCTAAGAGATGTGCAAAAATGGGTTAGGAATGGCCAAAATGGCTTAAAAGTGCATAGAGATGTGCAATAACGAGTTAGAAATGCTGAAAATGGCTTTAAACTGCTTAGGGATTTGCAAAAATGGGTTAGAAACGGCCAAAAATGCCATTCAAAATTGCTTCGAGATGTGCAAACATGGGTTAGAAATGCTAAAAATGGCTTGAAAGTGCTTAGAGATTAGCAAAAAACTGTTAGAAATGGCCAAAAATGGCTTCAAAATGGTTAGAGATGTGCAAACTGCATAGAAAAGGACAAAAAAGTCTTAAAAATGCTTAGAGATCTGCAACAATGGGTTAGAAACGGCCAAAAATGCCATTCAAAATTGCTTAGAGATGTGCAAACATGGGTTACAAATGCCAAATATGGCTTTAAAGTGCTTTGGGATTTGCAAAAATTGGTTAGAAATGGCCAAAATGGCTTTAAAGTGCTTAGACATTAGCAAAAAAGGGTTAGAAATGGCCAAAAATGGCTTTGAAATGGGTAGAGATGTGCAAACTGGAAAGAAAAAGCCAAAAAAGGCTTTAAAGTGCTTAGGGATTTGCAAAAATGGGTTAGAAACGGCCAAAAATGCCATTCAAAATTGCTTAGAGATGTGCAAACATGGGTTAGAAATGCTAAAAATGGCTTGAAAGTGCTTAGAGATTTGCAAAAATGGGTTAGAAACGCTAAAAATGGCTTTAAAGTGCTTAGAGATTTGCAAAAAAGGGTTAGAAATGGCCAAAAATGGCTTCAAAATGGTTAGAGATGTGCAAACTGGATAGAAAAGGCCAAAAAAGGCATAAAAGTTCGTAGAGATCTGCAAAAATGGGATAGAAACAGCAAAAAATGCAATTCAGAATTGCTTAGGGATGAGCAAACATGAGTTAGAAATGGCCAAAAATGGCTTCAAAATGGTTAGAGATGTGCAGACGGGATAGAAAAGGCCAAAAAAGGCTTAAAAGTTCGTAGAGATCGGCAAAAATGGGTTAGAAATGGCCAAAAATGTCATTCAAAATTGCTTAGAGATGAGCAAGCATGGGTTAGAAATGGCCAAAAATGGTTTAAAAGTGCTTAGAGATGTGCAAGAATGGGTTCGAAATGCCAAACATGGCTTTAAAGTGCTTAGAGATTTCCAAAAACGGGTTAGAAATGCCAAAAATGGCTTTAAAGTGCTTAGGGATTTGCAAAAATGGTTAGAAACGGCCAAAAATGCCATTCAAAATTGCTTAGAGATGTGCAAACATGGGTTAGAAACGTCCAAAAATGCCATTCAAAATTGCTTCGAGATGTGCAAACATGGGTTAGAAATGCTAAAAATGGCTTGAAAGTGCTTAGACATTAGCAAAAAAGGGTTAGAAATGGCCAAAAATGGCTTCAAAATGGTTAGAGATGCACAAACTGCATAGAAAAGGACAAAAAAGTCTTAAAAATGCTTAGAGATCTGCAACAATGGGTTAGAAACGGCCAAAAATGCCATTCAAAATTGCTTAGAGATGTGCAAACATGGGTTACAAATGCCAAATATGGCTTTAAAGTGCTTTGGGATTTGCAAAAATTGGTTAGAAATGGCCAAAATGGCTTTAAAGTGCTTAGACATTAGCAAAAAAGGGTTAGAAATGGCCAAAAATGGCTTTGAAATGGGTAGAGATGTGCAAACTGGAAAGAAAAAGCCAAAAAAGGCTTTAAAGTGCTTAGGGATTTGCAAAAATGGGTTAGAAACGGCCAAAAATGCCATTCAAAATTGCTTAGAGATGTGCAAACAAGGGTTAGAAACGTCCAAAAATGCCATTCAAAATTGCTTAGAGATGTGCAAACATGGGTTAGAAATGGACAAAAAATGGTTTAAAAGTGCTTAGAGATGTGCAAACATGGGTTAGAAATGGACAAAAAATGGTTTAAAAGTGCTTAGAGATGTGCAAAAATGGGTTAGGAATGGCCAAAATGGCTTAAAAGTGCATAGAGATGTGCAATAACGAGTTAGAAATGCTGAAAATGGCTTTAAAGTGCTTAGGGATTTGCAAAAATGGGTTAGAAACGGCCAAAAATGCCATTCAAAATTGCTTAGAGATGTGCAAACATGGGTTAGAAATGCTAAAAATGGCTTGAAAGTGCTTAGAGATTAGCAAACATGGGTTAGAAATGCTAAAAATGGCTTGAAAGTGCTTAGAGATTAGCAAAAAAGGGTTAGAAATGGCCAAAAATGGCTTCAAAATGGTTAGAGATGTGCAAACTGGATAGAAAAGGCCAAAAAAGGCATAAAAGTTCGTAGAGATCTGCAAAAATGGGATAGAAACAGCGAAAAATGCAATTCAGAATTGCTTAGGGATGAGCAAACATGAGTTAGAAATGGCCAAAAATGGCTTCAAAATTGTTAGAGATGTGCAGACGGGATAGAAAAGGCCAAAAAAGGCTTAAAAGTTCATAGAGATCGGCAAAAATGGGTTAGAAATGGCCAAAAATGTCATTCAAAATTGCTTAGAGATGAGCAAGCATGGGTTAGAAATGGCCAAAAATGGTTTAAAAGTGCTTAGAGATGTGCAAAAATGGGTTCGAAATGCCAAACATGGCTTTAAAGTGCTTAGAGATTTCCAAAAACGGGTTAGAAATGCCAAAAATGGCTTTAAAGTGCTTAGGGATTTGCAAAAATGGTTAGAAACGGCCAAAAATGCCATTCAAAATTGCTTAGAGATGTGCAAACATGAGTTAGAAATGGACAAAAAATGGTTTAAAAGCGCTTAGAGATGTGCAAAAATGGGTTAGGAATGGCCAAAATGGCTTAAAAGTGCATAGAGATGTGCAATAACGAGTTAGAAATGCTGAAAATGGCTTTAAAGTGCTTAGGGATTTGCAAAAATGGGTTAGAAACGGCCAAAAATGCCATTCAAAATTGCTTCGAGATGTGCAAACATGGGTTAGAAATGCTAAAAATGGCTTGAAAGTGCTTAGACATTAGCAAAAAAGGGTTAGAAATGGCCAAAAATGGCTTCAAAATGGTTAGAGATGCGCAAACTGCATAGAAAAGGACAAAAAAGTCTTAAAAATGCTTAGAGATCTGCAACAATGGGTTAGAAACGGCCAAAAATGCCATTCAAAATTGCTTAGAGATGTGCAAACATGGGTTACAAATGCCAAAAATGGCTTTAAAGTGCTTTGGGATTTGCAAAAATTGGTTAGAAATGGCCAAAATGGCTTTAAAGTGCTTAGACATTAGCAAAAAAGGGTTAGAAATGGCCAAAAATGGCTTTAAAATGGGTAGAGATGTGCAAACTGGAAAGAAAAAGCCAAAAAAGGCTTTAAAGTGCTTAGGGATTTGCAAAAATGGGTTAGAAACGGCCAAAAATGCCATTCAAAATTGCTTAGAGATGTGCAAACAAGGGTTAGAAACGTCCAAAAATGCCATTCAAAATTGCTTAGAGATGTGCAAACATGGGTTAGAAATGGACAAAAAATGGTTTAAAAGTGCTTAGAGATGTGCAAACATGGGTTAGAAATGGACAAAAAATGGTTTAAAAGTGCTTAGAGATGTGCAAAAATGGGTTAGGAATGGCCAAAATGGCTTAAAAGTGCATAGAGATGTGCAATAACGAGTTAGAAATGCTGAAAATGGCTTTAAAGTGCTTAGGGATTTGCAAAAATGGGTTAGAAACGGCCAAAAATGCCATTCAAAATTGCTTAGAGATGTGCAAACATGGGTTAGAAATGCTAAAAATGGCTTGAAAATGCTTAGAGATTAGCAAAAATGGGTTAGAAATGCTAAAAACGGGTTTAAAGTGCTTAGAGATTTGCAAAAAAGGGTTAGAAATGGCCAAAAATGGCTTCAAAATGGTTAGAGATGTGCAAACTGGATAGAAAAGGCCAAAAAAGGCATAAAAGTTCGTAGAGATCTGCAAAAATGGGATAGAAACAGCGAAAAATGCAATTCAGAATTGCTTAGGGATGAGCAAACATGAGTTAGAAATGGCCAAAAATGGCTTCAAAATTGTTAGAGATGTGCAGACGGGATAGAAAAGGCCAAAAAAGGCTTAAAAGTTCATAGAGATCGGCAAAAATGGGTTAGAAATGGCCAAAAATGTCATTCAAAATTGCTTAGAGATGAGCAAGCATGGGTTAGAAATGGCCAAAAATGGTTTAAAAGTGCTTAGAGATGTGCAAAAATGGGTTCGAAATGCCAAACATGGCTTTAAAGTGCTTAGAGATTTCCAAAAACGGGTTAGAAATGCCAAAAATGGCTTTAAAGTGCTTGGGGATTTGCAAAAATGGTTAGAAACGGCCAAAAATGCCATTCAAAATTGCTTAGAGATGTGCAAACATGAGTTAGAAATGGACAAAAAATGGTTTAAAAGCGCTTAGAGATGTGCAAAAATGGGTTAGGAATGGCCAAAATGGCTTAAAAGTGCATAGAGATGTGCAATAACGAGTTAGAAATGCTGAAAATGGCTTTAAAGTGCTTAGGGATTTGCAAAAATGGGTTAGAAACGGCCAAAAATGCCATTCAAAATTGCTTCGAGATGTGCAAACATGGGTTAGAAATGCTAAAAATGGCTTGAAAGTGCTTAGACATTAGCAAAAAAGGGTTAGAAATGGCCAAAAATGGCTTCAAAATGGTTAGAGATGTGCAAACTGCATAGAAAAGGACAAAAAAGTCTTAAAAATGCTTAGAGATCTGCAACAATGGGTTAGAAACGGCCAAAAATGCCATTCAAAATTGCTTAGAGATGTGCAAACATGGGTTACAAATGCCAAAAATGGCTTTAAAGTGCTTTGGGATTTGCAAAAATTGGTTAGAAATGGCCAAAATGGCTTTAAAGTGCTTAGACATTAGCAAAAAAGGGTTAGAAATGGCCAAAAATGGCTTTGAAATGGGTAGAGATGTGCAAACTGGAAAGAAAAAGCCAAAAAAGGCTTTGAAGTGCTTAGGGATTTGCAAAAATGGGTTAGAAACGGCCAAAAATGCCATTCAAAATTGCTTAGAGATGTGCAAACATGGGTTAGAAACGTCCAAAAATGCCATTCAAAATTGCTTAGAGATGTGCAAACATGGGTTAGAAATGCTAAAAATGGCTTAAAAGTGCATAGAGATGTGCAATAACGAGTTAGAAATGCTGAAAATGGCTTTAAAGTGCTTAGGGATTTGCAAAAATGGGTTAGAAACGGCCAAAAATGCCATTCAAAATTGCTTCGAGATGTGCAAACATGGGTTAGAAATGCTAAAAATGGCTTGAAAGTGCTTAGAGATTAGCAAAAAAGTGTTAGAAATGGCCAAAAATGGCTTCAAAATGGTTAGAGATGTGCAAACTGCATAGAAAAGGACAAAAAAGTCTTAAAAATGCTTAGAGATCTGCAACAATGGGTTAGAAACGGCCAAAAATGCCATTCAAAATTGCTTAGAGATGTGCAAACATGGGTTACAAATGCCAAAAATGGCTTTAAAGTGCTTTGGGATTTGCAAAAATTGGTTAGAAATGGCCAAAATGGCTTTAAAGTGCTTAGACATTAGCAAAAAAGGGTTAGAAATGGCCAAAAATGGCTTTGAAATGGGTAGAGATGTGCAAACTGGAAAGAAAAAGCCAAAAAAGGCTTTAAAGTGCTTAGGGATTTGCAAAAATGGGTTAGAAACGGCCAAAAATGCCATTCAAAATTGCTTAGAGATGTGCAAACATGGGTTAGAAACGTCCAAAAATGCCATTCAAAATTGCTTAGAGATGTGCAAACATGGGTTAGAAATGCTAAAAATGGCTTTAAAGTGCTTAGAGATTTGCAAAAATGGGTTAGAAATGCTAAAAAAGGGCTTTAAAGTGCTTAGAGATTTGCAAAAAAGGGTTAGAAATGGCCAAAAATGGCTTCAAAATGGTTAGAGATGTGCAAACTGGATAGAAAAGGCCAAAAAAGGCATAAAAGTTCGTAGAGATCTGCAAAAATGGGATAGAAACAGCGAAAAATGCAATTCAGAATTGCTTAGGGATGAGCAAACATGAGTTAGAAATGGCCAAAAATGGCTTCAAAATTGTTAGAGATGTGCAGACGGGATAGAAAAGGCCAAAAAAGGCTTAAAAGTTCATAGAGATCGGCAAAAATGGGTTAGAAATGGCCAAAAATGTCATTCAAAATTGCTTAGAGATGAGCAAGCATGGGTTAGAAATGGCCAAAAATGGTTTAAAAGTGCTTAGAGATGTGCAAAAATGGGTTCGAAATGCCAAACATGGCTTTAAAGTGCTTAGAGATTTCCAAAAACGGGTTAGAAATGCCAAAAATGGCTTTAAAGTGCTTAGGGATTTGCAAAAATGGTTAGAAACGGCCAAAAATGCCATTCAAAATTGCTTAGAGATGTGCAAACATGAGTTAGAAATGGACAAAAAATGGTTTAAAAGCGCTTAGAGATGTGCAAAAATGGGTTAGGAATGGCCAAAATGGCTTAAAAGTGCATAGAGATGTGCAATAACGAGTTAGAAATGCTGAAAATGGCTTTAAAGTGCTTAGGGATTTGCAAAAATGGGTTAGAAACGGCCAAAAATGCCATTCAAAATTGCTTCGAGATGTGCAAACATGGGTTAGAAATGCTAAAAATGGCTTGAAAGTGCTTAGACAATAGCAAAAAGGTGTTAGAAATGGCCAAAAATGGCTTCAAAATGGTTAGAGATGTGCAAACTGCATAGAAAAGGACAAAAAAGTCTTAAAAATGCTTAGAGATCTGCAACAATGGGTTAGAAACGGCCAAAAATGCCATTCAAAATTGCTTAGAGATGTGCAAACATGGGTTACAAATGCCAAAAATGGCTTTAAAGTGCTTTGGGATTTGCAAAAATTGGTTAGAAATGGCCAAAATGGCTTTAAAGTGCTTAGACATTAGCAAAAAAGGGTTAGAAATGGCCAAAAATGGCTTTGAAATGGGTAGAGATGTGCAAACTGGAAAGAAAAAGCCAAAAAAGGCTTTAAAGTGCTTAGGGATTTGCAAAAATGGGTTAGAAACGGCCAAAAATGCCATTCAAAATTGCTTAGAGATGTGCAAACATGGGTTAGAAACGTCCAAAAATGCCATTCAAAATTGCTTAGAGATGTGCAAACATGGGTTAGAAATGCTAAAAATGGCTTAAAAGTGCATAGAGATGTGCAATAACGAGTTAGAAATGCTGAAAATGGCTTTAAAGTGCTTAGGGATTTGCAAAAATGGGTTAGAAACGGCCAAAAATGCCATTCAAAATTGCTTCGAGATGTGCAAACATGGGTTAGAAATGCTAAAAATGGCTTGAAAGTGCTTAGAGATTAGCAAAAAAGTGTTAGAAATGGCCAAAAATGGCTTCAAAATGGTTAGAGATGTGCAAACTGCATAGAAAAGGACAAAAAAGTCTTAAAAATGCTTAGAGATCTGCAACAATGGGTTAGAAACGGCCAAAAATGCCATTCAAAATTGCTTAGAGATGTGCAAACATGGGTTACAAATGCCAAAAATGGCTTTAAAGTGCTTTGGGATTTGCAAAAATTGGTTAGAAATGGCCAAAATGGCTTTAAAGTGCTTAGACATTAGCAAAAAAGGGTTAGAAATGGCCAAAAATGGCTTTGAAATGGGTAGAGATGTGCAAACTGGAAAGAAAAAGCCAAAAAAGGCTTTAAAGTGCTTAGGGATTTGCAAAAATGGGTTAGAAACGGCCAAAAATGCCATTCAAAATTGCTTAGAGATGTGCAATCATGGGTTAGAAACGTCCAAAAATGCCATTCAAAATTGCTTAGAGATGTGCAAACATGGGTTAGAAATGCTAAAAATGGCTTTAAAGTGCTTAGAGATTTGCAAAAATGGGTTAGAAATGCTAAAAAAGGGCTTTAAAGTGCTTAGAGATTTGCAAAAAAGGGTTAGAAATGGCCAAAAATGGCTTCAAAATGGTTAGAGATGTGCAAACTGGATAGAAAAGGCCAAAAAAGGCATAAAAGTTCGTAGAGATCTGCAAAAATGGGATAGAAACAGCGAAAAATGCAATTCAGAATTGCTTAGGGATGAGCAAACATGAGTTAGAAATGGCCAAAAATGGCTTCAAAATTGTTAGAGATGTGCAAACATGGGTTAGAAATGCTAAAAATGGCTTTAAAGTGCTTAGAGATTTGCAAAAATGGGTTAGAAATGGCCAAAAATGTCATTCAAAATTGCTTAGAGATGAGCAAGCATGGGTTAGAAATGGCCAAAAATGGTTTAAAAGTGCTTAGAGATGTGCAAAAATGGGTTCGAAATGCCAAACATGGCTTTAAAGTGCTTAGAGATTTCCAAAAACGGGTTAGAAATGCCAAAAATGGCTTTAAAGTGCTTAGGGATTTGCAAAAATGGTTAGAAACGGCCAAAAATGCCATTCAAAATTGCTTAGAGATGTGCAAACATGAGTTAGAAATGGACAAAAAATGGTTTAAAAGCGCTTAGAGATGTGCAAAAATGGGTTAGGAATGGCCAAAATGGCTTAAAAGTGCATAGAGATGTGCAATAACGAGTTAGAAATGCTGAAAATGGCTTTAAAGTGCTTAGGGATTTGCAAAAATGGGTTAGAAACGGCCAAAAATGCCATTCAAAATTGCTTCGAGATGTGCAAACATGGGTTAGAAATGCTAAAAATGGCTTGAAAGTGCTTAGACATTAGCAAAAAAGGGTTAGAAATGGCCAAAAATGGCTTCAAAATGGTTAGAGATGTGCAAACTGCATAGAAAAGGACAAAAAAGTCTTAAAAATGCTTAGAGATCTGCAACAATGGGTTAGAAACGGCCAAAAATGCCATTCAAAATTGCTTAGAGATGTGCAAACATGGGTTACAAATGCCAAAAATGGCTTTAAAGTGCTTTGGGATTTGCAAAAATTGGTTAGAAATGGCCAAAATGGCTTTAAAGTGCTTAGACATTAGCAAAAAAGGGTTAGAAATGGCCAAAAATGGCTTTGAAATGGGTAGAGATGTGCAAACTGGAAAGAAAAAGCCAAAAAAGGCTTTGAAGTGCTTAGGGATTTGCAAAAATGGGTTAGAAACGGCCAAAAATGCCATTCAAAATTGCTTAGAGATGTGCAAACATGGGTTAGAAACGTCCAAAAATGCCATTCAAAATTGCTTAGAGATGTGCAAACATGGGTTAGAAATGCTAAAAATGGCTTAAAAGTGCATAGAGATGTGCAATAACGAGTTAGAAATGCTGAAAATGGCTTTAAAGTGCTTAGGGATTTGCAAAAATGGGTTAGAAACGGCCAAAAATGCCATTCAAAATTGCTTCGAGATGTGCAAACATGGGTTAGAAATGCTAAAAATGGCTTGAAAGTGCTTAGAGATTAGCAAAAAAGTGTTAGAAATGGCCAAAAATGGCTTCAAAATGGTTAGAGATGTGCAAACTGCATAGAAAAGGACAAAAAAGTCTTAAAAATGCTTAGAGATCTGCAACAATGGGTTAGAAACGGCCAAAAATGCCATTCAAAATTGCTTAGAGATGTGCAAACATGGGTTACAAATGCCAAAAATGGCTTTAAAGTGCTTTGGGATTTGCAAAAATTGGTTAGAAATGGCCAAAATGGCTTTAAAGTGCTTAGACATTAGCAAAAAAGGGTTAGAAATGGCCAAAAATGGCTTTGAAATGGGTAGAGATGTGCAAACTGGAAAGAAAAAGCCAAAAAAGGCTTTAAAGTGCTTAGGGATTTGCAAAAATGGGTTAGAAACGGCCAAAAATGCCATTCAAAATTGCTTAGAGATGTGCAATCATGGGTTAGAAACGTCCAAAAATGCCATTCAAAATTGCTTAGAGATGTGCAAACATGGGTTAGAAATGCTGAAAATGGCTTTAAAGTGCTTAGGGATTTGCAAAAATGGGTTAGAAACGGCCAAAAATGCCATTCAAAATTGCTTCGAGATGTGCAAACATGGGTTAGAAATGCTAAAAATGGCTTGAAAGTGCATAGACATTAGCAAAAAAGGGTTAGAAATGGCCAAAAATGGCTTCAAAATGGTTAGAGATGTGCAAACTGCATAGAAAAGGACAAAAAAGTCTTAAAAATGCTTAGAGATCTGCAACAATGGGTTAGAAACGGCCAAAAATGCCATTCAAAATTGCTTAGAGATGTGCAAACATGGGTTACAAATGCCAAAAATGGCTTTAAAGTGCTTTGGGATTTGCAAAAATTGGTTAGAAATGGCCAAAATGGCTTTAAAGTGCTTAGACATTAGCAAAAAAGGGTTAGAAATGGCCAAAAATGGCTTTGAAATGGGTAGAGATGTGCAAACTGGAAAGAAAAAGCCAAAAAAGGCTTTAAAGTGCTTAGGGATTTGCAAAAATGGGTTAGAAACGGCCAAAAATGCCATTCAAAATTGCTTAGAGATGTGCAAACATGGGTTAGAAACGTCCAAAAATGCCATTCAAAATTGCTTAGAGATGTGCAAACATGGGTTAGAAATGCTAAAAATGGCTTAAAAGTGCATAGAGATGTGCAATAACGAGTTAGAAATGCTGAAAATGGCTTTAAAGTGCTTAGGGATTTGCAAAAATGGGTTAGAAACGGCCAAAAATGCCATTCAAAATTGCTTCGAGATGTGCAAACATGGGTTAGAAATGCTAAAAATGGCTTGAAAGTGCTTAGAGATTAGCAAAAAAGTGTTAGAAATGGCCAAAAATGGCTTCAAAATGGTTAGAGATGTGCAAACTGCATAGAAAAGGACAAAAAAGTCTTAAAAATGCTTAGAGATCTGCAACAATGGGTTAGAAACGGCCAAAAATGCCATTCAAAATTGCTTAGAGATGTGCAAACATGGGTTACAAATGCCAAAAATGGCTTTAAAGTGCTTTGGGATTTGCAAAAATTGGTTAGAAATGGCCAAAATGGCTTTAAAGTGCTTAGACATTAGCAAAAAAGGGTTAGAAATGGCCAAAAATGGCTTTGAAATGGGTAGAGATGTGCAAACTGGAAAGAAAAAGCCAAAAAAGGCTTTAAAGTGCTTAGGGATTTGCAAAAATGGGTTAGAAACGGCCAAAAATGCCATTCAAAATTGCTTAGAGATGTGCAATCATGGGTTAGAAACGTCCAAAAATGCCATTCAAAATTGCTTAGAGATGTGCAAACATGGGTTAGAAATGCTAAAAATGGCTTTAAAGTGCTTAGAGATTTGCAAAAATGGGTTAGAAATGCTAAAAAAGGGCTTTAAAGTGCTTAGAGATTTGCAAAAAAGGGTTAGAAATGGCCAAAAATGGCTTCAAAATGGTTAGAGATGTGCAAACTGGATAGAAAAGGCAAAAAAAGGCATAAAAGTTCGTAGAGATCTGCAAAAATGGGATAGAAACAGCGAAAAATGCAATTCAGAATTGCTTAGGGATGAGCAAACATGAGTTAGAAATGGCCAAAAATGGCTTCAAAATTGTTAGAGATGTGCAGACGGGATAGAAAAGGCCAAAAAAGGCTTAAAAGTTCGTAGAGATCGGCAAAAATGGGTTAGAAATGGCCAAAAATGTCATTCAAAATTGCTTAGAGATGAGCAAGCATGGGTTAGAAATGGCCAAAAATGGTTTAAAAGTGCTTAGAGATGTGCAAAAATGGGTTCGAAATGCCAAACATGGCTTTAAAGTGCTTAGAGATTTCCAAAAACGGGTTAGAAATGCCAAAAATGGCTTTAAAGTGCTTAGGGATTTGCAAAAATGGTTAGAAACGGCCAAAAATGCCATTCAAAATTGCTTAGAGATGTGCAAACATGGGTTAGAAATGGACAAAAAATGGTTTAAAAGTGCTTAGAGATGTGCAAAAATGGGTTAGGAATGGCCAAAATGGCTTAAAAGTGTATAGAGATGTGCAATAACGAGTTAGAAATGCTGAAAATGGCTTTAAAGTGCTTAGGGATTTGCAAAAATGGGTTAGAAACGGCCAAAAATGCCATTCAAAATTGCTTCGAGATGTGCAAACATGGGTTAGAAATGCTAAAAATGGCTTGAAAGTGCTTAGAGATTAGCAAAAAAGTGTTAGAAATGGAAAAAATTGCCTTCAAAATGGTTAGAGATGTGCAAACTGCATAGAAAAGGACAAAAAAGTCTTAAAAATGCTTAGAGATCTGCAACAATGGGTTAGAAACGGCCAAAAATGCCATTCAAAATTGCTTAGAGATGTGCAAACATGGGTTACAAATGCCAAAAATGGCTTTAAAGTGCTTTGGGATTTGCAAAAATTGGTTAGAAATGGCCAAAATGGCTTTAAAGTGCTTAGACATTAGCAAAAAAGGGTTAGAAATGGCCAAAAATGGCTTTGAAATGGGTAGAGATGTGCAAACTGGAAAGAAAAAGCCAAAAAAGGCTTTAAAGTGCTTAGGGATTTGCAAAAATGGGTTAGAAACGGCCAAAAATGCCATTCAAAATTGCTTAGAGATGTGCAAACATGGGTTAGAAACGTCCAAAAATGCCATTCAAAATTGCTTAGAGATGTGCAAACATGGGTTAGAAATGCTAAAAATGGCTTAAAAGTGCATAGAGATGTGCAATAACGAGTTAGAAATGCTGAAAATGGCTTTAAAGTGCTTAGGGATTTGCAAAAATGGGTTAGAAACGGCCAAAAATGCCATTCAAAATTGCTTCGAGATGTGCAAACATGGGTTAGAAATGCTAAAAATGGCTTGAAAGTGCTTAGAGATTAGCAAAAAAGTGTTAGAAATGGCCAAAAATGGCTTCAAAATGGTTAGAGATGTGCAAACTGCATAGAAAAGGACAAAAAAGTCTTAAAAATGCTTAGAGATCTGCAACAATGGGTTAGAAACGGCCAAAAATGCCATTCAAAATTGCTTAGGGATGAGCAAACATGAGTTAGAAATGGCCAAAAATGGCTTCAAAATTGTTAGAGATGTGCAGACGGGATAGAAAAGGCCAAAAAAGGCTTAAAAGTTCGTAGAGATCGGCAAAAATGGGTTAGAAATGGCCAAAAATGTCATTCAAAATTGCTTAGAGATGAGCAAGCATGGGTTAGAAATGGCCAAAAATGGTTTAAAAGTGCTTAGAGATGTGCAAAAATGGGTTCGAAATGCCAAACATGGCTTTAAAGTGCTTAGAGATTTCCAAAAACGGGTTAGAAATGCCAAAAATGGCTTTAAAGTGCTTAGGGATTTGCAAAAATGGTTAGAAATGGCCAAAAATGCCATTCAAAATTGCTTAGAGATGTGCAAACATGGGTTAGAAATGGACAAAAAATGGTTTAAAAGTGCTTAGAGATGTGCAAACATGGGTTAGAAATGGACAAAAAATGGTTTAAAAGTGCTTAGAGATGTGCAAAAATGGGTTAGGAATGGCCAAAATGGCTTAAAAGTGCATAGAGATGTGCAATAACGAGTTAGAAATGCTGAAAATGGCTTTAAAGTGCTTAGGGATTTGCAAAAATGGGTTAGAAACGGCCAAAAATGCCATTCAGAATTGCTTAGAGATGTGCAAACATGGGTTAGAAATGCTAAAAATGGCTTTAAAGTGCTTAGAGATTTGCAAAAAAGGGTTAGAAATGCTAAAAACGGCTTTAAAGTGCTTAGAGATTTGCAAAAAAGGGTTAGAAATGGCCAAAAATGGCTTCAAAATGGTTAGAGATGTGCAAACTGGATAGAAAAGGCCAAAAAAGGCATAAAAGTTCGTAGAGATCTGCAAAAATGGGATAGAAACAGCGAAAAATGCAATTCAGAATTGCTTAGGGATGAGCAAACATGAGTTAGAAATGGCCAAAAATGGCTTCAAAATGGTTAGAGATGTGCAGACGGGATAGAAAAGGCCAAAAAAGACTTAAAAGTTCGTAGAGATCGGCAAAAATGGGTTAGAAATGGCCAAAAATGTCATTCAAAATTGCTAAGAGATGAGCAAGCATGGGTTAGAAATGGCCAAAAATGGTTTAAAAGTGCTTAGAGATGTGCAAAAATGGGTTCGAAATGCCAAACATGGCTTTAAAGTGCTTAGAGATTTCCAAAAACGGGTTAGAAATGCCAAAAATGGCTTTAAAGTGCTTAGGGATTTGCAAAAATGGTTAGAAACGGCCAAAAATGCCATTCAAAATTGCTTAGAGATGTGCAAACATGGGTTAGAAATGGACAAAAAATGGTTTAAAAGTGCTTAGAGATGTGCAAAAATGGGTTAGGAATGGCCAAAATGGCTTAAAAGTGCATAGAGATGTGCAATAACGAGTTAGAAATGCTGAAAATGGCTTTAAAGTGCTTAGGGATTTGCAAAAATGGGTTAGAAACGGCCAAAAATGCCATTCAAAATTGCTTCGAGATGTGCAAACATGGGTTAGAAATGCTAAAAATGGCTTGAAAGTGCTTAGAGATTAGCAAAAAAGTGTTAGAAATGGCCAAAAATGGCTTCAAAATGGTTAGAGATGTGCAAACTGCATAGAAAAGGACAAAAAAGTCTTAAAAATGCTTAGAGATCTGCAACAATGGGTTAGAAACGGCCAAAAATGCCATTCAAAATTGCTTAGAGATGTGCAAACATGGGTTACAAATGCCAAAAATGGCTTTAAAGTGCTTTGGGATTTGCAAAAATTGGTTAGAAATGGCCAAAATGGCTTTAAAGTGCTTAGACATTAGCAAAAAAGGGTTAGAAATGGCCAAAAATGGCTTTGAAATGGGTAGAGATGTGCAAACTGGAAAGAAAAAGCCAAAAAAGGCTTTAAAGTGCTTAGGGATTTGCAAAAATGGGTTAGAAACGGCCAAAAATGCCATTCAAAATTGCTTAGAGATGTGCAAACATGGGTTAGAAACGTCCAAAAATGCCATTCAAAATTGCTTAGAGATGTGCAAACATGGGTTAGAAATGCTAAAAATGGCTTGAAAGTGCTTAGAGATTTGCAAAAATGGGTTAGAAATGCTAAAAATGGCTTTAAAGTGCTTAGAGATTTGCAAAAAAGGGTTAGAAATGGCCAAAAATGGCTTCAAAATGGTTAGAGATGTGCAAACTGGATAGAAAAGGCCAAAAAAGGCATAAAAGTTCGTAGAGATCTGCAAAAATGGGATAGAAACAGCGAAAAATGCAATTCAGAATTGCTTAGGGATGAGCAAACATGAGTTAGAAATGGCCAAAAATGGCTTCAAAATTGTTAGAGATGTGCAGACGGGATAGAAAAGGCCAAAAAAGGCTTAAAAGTTCGTAGAGATCGGCAAAAATGGGTTAGAAATGGCCAAAAATGTCATTCAAAATTGCTTAGAGATGAGCAAGCATGGGTTAGAAATGGCCAAAAATGGTTTAAAAGTGCTTAGAGATGTGCAAAAATGGGTTCGAAATGCCAAACATGGCTTTAAAGTGCTTAGAGATTTTTAAAAACGGGTTAGAAATGCCAAAAATGGCTTTAAAGTGCTTAGGGATTTGCAAAAATGGTTAGAAACGGCCAAAAATGCCATTCAAAATTGCTTAGAGATGTGCAAACATGGGTTACAAATGCCAAAAATGGCTTTAAAGTGCTTAGAGATGTGCAAACATGGGTTAGAAATGGACAAAAAATGGTTTAAAAGTGCTTAGAGATGTGCAAAAATGGGTTAGGAATGGCCAAAATGGCTTAAAAGTACATAGAGATGTGCAATAACGAGTAAGAAATGCTGAAAATGGCTTTAAAGTGCTTAGGGATTTGCAAAAATGGGTTAGAAACGTCCAAAAATGCCATTCAAAATTGCTTAGAGATGTGCAAACATGGGTTAGAAATGCTAAAAATGGCTTGAAAGTACTTAGAGATTTGCAAAAATGGGTTAGAAATGCTAAAAATGGCTTTAAAGTGCTTAGAGATTTGCAAAAAAGGGTTAGAAATGGCCAAAAATGGCTTCAAAATGGTTAGAGATGTGCAAACTGCATAGAAAAGGACAAAAAAGTCTTAAAAATGCTTAGAGATCTGCAACAATGGGTTAGAAACGGCCAAAAATGCCATTCAAAATTGCTTAGAGATGTGCAAACATGGGTTACAAATGCCGAAAATGGCTTTAAAGTGCTTTGGGATTTGCAAAAATTGGTTAGAAATGGCCAAAATGGCTTTAAAGTGCTTAGACATTAGCAAAAAAGGGTTAGAAATGGCCAAAAATGGCTTTGAAATGGGTAGAGATGTGCAAACTGGAAAGAAAAAGCCAAAAAAGGCTTTAAAGTGCTTAGGGATTTGCAAAAATGGGTTAGAAACGTCCAAAAATGCCATTCAAAATTGCTTAGAGATGTGCAAACATGGGTTAGAAACGTCCAAAAATGCCATTCAAAATTGCTTAGAGATGTGCAAACATGGGTTAGAAATGCTAAAAATGGCTTGAAAGTGCTTAGAGATTTGCAAAAATGGGTTAGAAATGCTAAAAATGGCTTTAAAGTGCTTAGAGATTTGCAAAAAAGGGTTAGAAATGGCCAAAAATGGCTTCAAAATGGTTAGAGATGTGCAAACTGGATAGAAAAGGCCAAAAAAGGCATAAAAGTTCGTAGAGATCTGCAAAAATGGGATAGAAACAGCGAAAAATGCAATTCAGAATTGCTTAGGGATGAGCAAACATGAGTTAGAAATGGCCAAAAATGGCTTCAAAATTGTTAGAGATGTGCAGACGGGATAGAAAAGGCCAAAAAAGGCTTAAAAGTTCGTAGAGATCGGCAAAAATGGGTTAGAAATGGCCAAAAATGTCATTCAAAATTGCTTAGAGATGAGCAAGCATGGGTTAGAAATGGCCAAAAATGGTTTAAAAGTGCTTAGAGATGTGCAAAAATGGGTTCGAAATGCCAAACATGGCTTTAAAGTGCTTAGAGATTTCCAAAAACGGGTTAGAAATGCCAAAAATGGCTTTAAAGTGCTTAGGGATTTGCAAAAATGGTTAGAAACGGCCAAAAATGCCATTCAAAATTGCTTAGAGATGTGCAAACATGGGTTACAAATGCCAAAAATGGCTTTAAAGTGCTTTGGGATTTGCAAAAATTGGTTAGAAATGGCCAAAATGGCTTTAAAGTGCTTAGACATTAGCAAAAAAGGGTTAGAAATGGCCAAAAATGGCTTCAAAATGGTTAGAGATGCACAAACTGCATAGAAAAGGACAAAAAGTCTTAAAAATGCTTAGAGATCTGCAACAATGGGTTAGAAACGGCCAAAAATGCCATTCAAAATTGCTTAGAGATGTGCAAACATGGGTTACAAATGCCAAAAATGGCTTTAAAGTGCTTTGGGATTTGCAAAAATTGGTTAGAAATGGCCAAAATGGCTTTAAAGTGCTTAGACATTAGCAAAAAAGGGTTAGAAATGGCCAAAAATGGCTTTAAAATGGGTAGAGATGTGCAAACTGGAAAGAAAAAGCCAAAAAAGGCTTTAAAGTGCTTAGGGATTTGCAAAAATGGGTTAGAAACGGCCAAAAATGCCATTCAAAATTGCTTCGAGATGTGCAAACATGGGTTAGAAATGCTAAAAATGGCTTGAAAGTGCTTAGAGATTTGCAAAAATGGGTTAGAAATGCTAAAAACGGCTTTAAAGTGCTTAGAGATTTGCAAAAAAGGGTTAGAAATGGCCAAAAATGGCTTCAAAATGGTTAGAGATGCGCAAACTGGATAGAAAAGGCCAAAAAAGGCATAAAAGTTCGTAGAGATCTGCAAAGTGGGATAGAAACAGCGAAAAATGCAATTCAGAATTGCTTAGGGATGAGCAAACATGAGTTAGAAATGGCCAAAAATGGCTTCAAAATTGTTAGAGATGTGCAGACGGGATAGAAAAGGCCAAAAAAGGCTTAAAAGTTCGTAGAGATCGGAAAAAATGGGTTAGAAATGGCCAAAAATGTCATTCAAAATTGCTTAGAGATGAGCAAGCATGGGTTAGAAATGGCCAAAAATGGTTTAAAAGTGCTTAGAGATGTGCAAAAATGGGTTCGAAATGCCAAACATGGCTTTAAAGTGCTTAGAGATTTCCAAAAACGGGTTAGAAATGCCAAAAATGGCTTTAAAGTGCTTAGGGATTTGCAAAAATGGTTAGAAACGGCCAAAAATGCCATTCAAAATTGCTTAGAGATGTGCAAACATGGGTTAGGAATGGCCAAAATGGCTTAAAAGTGCATAGAGATGTGCAATAACGAGTTAGAAATGCTGAAAATGGCTTTAAAGTGCTTAGGGATTTGCAAAAATGGGTTAGAAACGGCCAAAAATGCCATTCAAAATTGCTTAGAGATGTGCAAACATGGGCTGTGGGAGACAGTATCAAATGCCTTACTGAAATCAAGAAACACCACATCTACCGCTCTACCATAATCCCTCCACCTAGTCACTTCCTCATAGAAGGCTATAAGGTTGGTCATACATGACTTCCCCCTCATAAAACCATGTTGGCTGTTCTTAATGACCCCCTCATCCTTGATATGCCTAGTGATGGAGTCAAGAATAAGTTGTTCCATCATCTTTCCAGGGATGGAGGTAAGGCTGACCGGTCTATAATTACCCGGGTCCTCCTTCTTGCCCTTCTTATAGATTGGTGTGACCTTTGCCATCCGCCAATCCTCAGGCACCTCGCCCATTTCCCACGACTTACCAAAGATGATGGAAAGTGGCCTAGCAATGACCTCCGCCAGCTCCCTCAGCACCCGTGGGTGCATTCCATCCGGACCCATCGATTTACAGATGTCCAGTTTGCATAGCTGATCCCTAACCCAATCCTCATCTACCAAAGCAAACTCCTCCTTTGTCCTGACTCCTTCTGGGGCTATAGAAATCCGGGGCCCTCGGGGAGAGTCTGCAGGAGTAAAGACAGAGGCAAAGAAGGCATTCAGCACCTCTGCCTTCTTTATATCCTCTGTCTCCAGGGTACCCACTTCGTTCAGCAGTGGGCCTATATTGCCTCTTGTTTTAGTTTTATTTGCTATGTATTTGAAGAAGCCCTTTCTATTGTCTTTAACCCGACTAGCAAGATTGAGTTCCAAGGAGGCCTTAGCCGTCCTAATTGCCTCCCTACATCCTCTAACAACTGTCCTATATTCCTCCCAAGCGGCCAGCCCCTCCTTCCATAATCCATAGATTCTCTTTTTCCACTTGAGTTTGCCCAGCAGCTCCTTGTTTAACCACGCCGGTCTCCTAGTTACCCTGCTCTTGCAGGGGGGTTGGACTAGATGATCTTTTTAGGTCCCTTCCAACACTTGGGATTCTGTGATTCTGTGATTCTGTTAGAAACGTCCAAAAATGCCATTCAAAATTGCTTCGAGATGTGCAAACATGGGTTAGAAATGCTAAAAATGGCTTGAAAGTGCTTAGACATTAGCAAAAAAGGGTTAGAAATGGCCAAAAATGGCTTCAAAATGGTTAGAGATGCACAAACTGCATAGAAAAGGACAAAAAAGTCTTAAAAATGCTTAGAGATCTGCAACAATGGGTTAGAAACGGCCAAAAATGCCATTCAAAATTGCTTAGAGATATGCAAACATGGGTTACAAATGCCAAAAATGGCTTTAAAGTGCTTTGAGATTTGCAAAAATTGGTTAGAAATTGCCAAAATGGCTTTAAAGTGCTTAGACATTAGCAAAAAAGGGTTAGAAATGGCCAAAAATGGCTTTAAAATGGGTAGAGATGTGCAAACTGGAAAGAAAAAGCCAAAAAAGGCTTTAAAGTGCTTAGGGATTTGCAAAAATGGGTTAGAAACGGCCAAAAATGCCATTCAAAATTGCTTAGAGATGTGCAAACAAGGGTTAGAAACGTCCAAAAATGCCATTCAAAATTGCTTAGAGATGTGCAAACATGGGTTAGAAATGCTAAAAATGGCTTGAAAGTGCTTAGAGATTTGCAAAAATGGGTTAGAAATGCTAAAAATGGCTTTAAAGTGCTTAGAGATTTGCAAAAAAGGGTTAGAAATGGCCAAAAATGGCTTCAAAATGGTTAGAGATGTGCAAACTGGATAGAAAAGGCCAAAAAAGGCATAAAAGTTCGTAGAGATCTGCAAAAATGGGATAGAAACAGCGAAAAATGCAATTCAGAATTGCTTAGGGATGAGCAAACATGAGTTAGAAATGGCCAAAAATGGCTTCAAAATTGTTAGAGATGTGCAGACGGGATAGAAAAGGCCAAAAAAGGCTTAAAAGTTCGTAGAGATCGGCAAAAATGGGTTAGAAATGGCCAAAAATGTCATTCAAAATTGCTTAGAGATGATCAAGCATGGGTTAGAAATGGCCAAAAATGGTTTAAAAGTGCTTAGAGATGTGCAAAAATGGGTTCGAAATGCCAAACATGGCTTTAAAGTGCTTAGAGATTTCCAAAAACGGGTTAGAAATGCCAAAAATGGCTTTAAAGTGCTTAGGGATTTGCAAAAATGGTTAGAAACGTCCAAAAATGCCATTCAAAATTGCTTAGAGATGTGCAAACATGGGTTAGAAATGGACAAAAAATGGTTTAAAAGTGCTTAGAGATGTGCAAAAATGGGTTAGGAATGGCCAAAATGGCTTAAAAGTGCATAGAGATGTGCAATAACGAGTTAGAAATGCTGAAAATGGCTTTAAAGTGCTTAGGGATTTGCAAAAATGGGTTAGAAATGGCCAAAATGGCTTTAAAGTGCTTAGACATTAGCAAAAAAGGGTTAGAAATGGCCAAAAATGGCTTTGAAATGGGTAGAGATGTGCAAACTGGAAAGAAAAAGCCAAAAAAGGCTTTAAAGTGCTTAGGGATTTGCAAAAATGGGTTAGAAACGGCCAAAAATGCCATTCAAAATTGCTTCGAGATGTGCAAACATGGGTTAGAAATGCTAAAAATGGCTTGAAAGTGCTTAGAGATTTGCAAAAATGGGTTAGAAATGCTAAAAACGGCTTTAAAGTGCTTAGAGATTTGCAAAAAAGGGTTAGAAATGGCCAAAAATGGCTTCAAAATGGTT
Source organism: Lathamus discolor (assembly GCF_037157495.1). Classification (NCBI taxonomy): domain Eukaryota; kingdom Metazoa; phylum Chordata; class Aves; order Psittaciformes; family Psittacidae; genus Lathamus; species Lathamus discolor. The sequence goes on from NC_088908.1 coordinate 30,846,760, forward strand.
AGAGATGTGCAAACTGGATAGAAAAGGCCAAAAAAGGCATAAAAGTTCGTAGAGATCTGCAAAAATGGGTTAGAAACAGCGAAAAATGCAATTCAGAATTGCTTAGGGATGAGCAAACATGAGTTAGAAATGGCCAAAAATGGCTTCAAAATTGTTAGAGATGTGCAGACGGGATAGAAAAGGCCAAAAAAGGCTTAAAAGTTCGTAGAGATCGGCAAAAATGGGTTAGAAATGGCCAAAAATGTCATTCAAAATTGCTTAGAGATGAGCAAGCATGGGTTAGAAATGGCCAAAAATGGTTTAAAAGTGCTTAGAGATGTGCAAAAATGGGTTCGAAATGCCAAACATGGCTTTAAAGTGCTTAGAGATTTCCAAAAACGGGTTAGAAATGCTGAAAATGGCTTTAAAGTGCTTAGGGATTTGCAAAAATGGGTTAGAAACGGCCAAAAATGCCATTCAAAATTGCTTAGAGATGTGCAAACATGGGTTAGAAACGTCCAAAAATGCCATTCAAAATTGCTTCGAGATGTGCAAACATGGGTTAGAAATGCTAAAAATGGCTTGAAAGTGCTTAGACATTAGCAAAAAAGGGTTAGAAATGGCCAAAAATGGCTTCAAAATGGTTAGAGATGCACAAACTGCATAGAAAAGGACAAAAAAGTCTTAAAAATGCTTAGAGATCTGCAACAATGGGTTAGAAACGGCCAAAAATGCCATTCAAAATTGCTTAGAGATATGCAAACATGGGTTACAAATGCCAAAAATGGCTTTAAAGTGCTTTGAGATTTGCAAAAATTGGTTAGAAATTGCCAAAATGGCTTTAAAGTGCTTAGACATTAGCAAAAAAGGGTTAGAAATGGCCAAAAATGGCTTTAAAATGGGTAGAGATGTGCAAACTGGAAAGAAAAAGCCAAAAAAGGCTTTAAAGTGCTTAGGGATTTGCAAAAATGGGTTAGAAACGGCCAAAAATGCCATTCAAAATTGCTTAGAGATGTGCAAACAAGGGTTAGAAACGTCCAAAAATGCCATTCAAAATTGCTTAGAGATGTGCAAACATGGGTTAGAAATGCTAAAAATGGCTTGAAAGTGCTTAGAGATTTGCAAAAATGGGTTAGAAATGCTAAAAATGGCTTTAAAGTGCTTAGAGATTTGCAAAAAAGGGTTAGAAATGGCCAAAAATGGCTTCAAAATGGTTAGAGATGTGCAAACTGGATAGAAAAGGCCAAAAAAGGCATAAAAGTTTGTAGAGATCTGCAAAAATGGGATAGAAACAGCGAAAAATGCAATTCAGAATTGCTTAGGGATGAGCAAACATGAGTTAGAAATGGCCAAAAATGGCTTCAAAATTGTTAGAGATGTGCAGACGGGATAGAAAAGGCCAAAAAAGGCTTAAAAGTTCGTAGAGATCGGCAAAAATGGGTTAGAAATGGCCAAAAATGTCATTCAAAATTGCTGAGAGATGAGCAAGCATGGGTTAGAAATGGCCAAAAATGGTTTAACAGTGCTTAGAGATGTGCAAACATGGGTTAGAAATGGACAAAAAATGGTTTAAAAGCGCTTAGAGATGTTCAAAAATGGGTTAGGAATGGCGAAAATGGCTTAAAAGTGCATAGAGATGTGCAATAACGAGTTAGAAATGCTGAAAATGGCTTTAAAGTGCTTAGGGATTTGCAAAAATGGTTAGAAACGGCCAAAAATGCCATTCAAAATTGCTTAGAGATGTGCAAACATGGGTTAGAAATGGACAAAAAATGGTTTAAAAGCGCTTAGAGATGTGCAAAAATGGGTTAGGAATGGCGAAAATGGCTTAAAAGTGCATAGAGATGTGCAATAACGAGTTAGAAATGCTGAAAATGGCTTTAAAGTGCTTAGGGATTTGCAAAAATGGTTAGAAACGGCCAAAAATGCCATTCAAAATTGCTTAGAGATGTGCAAACATGGGTTAGAAATGGCCAAAAATGGTTTAAAAGTGCTTAGAGATGTGCAAAAATGGGTTCGAAATGCCAAACATGGCTTTAAAGTGCTTAGAGATTTCCAAAAACGGGTTAGAAATGCTGAAAATGGCTTTAAAGTGCTTAGGGATTTGCAAAAATGGGTTAGAAACGGCCAAAAATGCCATTCAAAATTGCTTAGAGATGTGCAAACATGGGTTAGAAACGTCCAAAAATGCCATTCAAAATTGCTTCGAGATGTGCAAACATGGGTTAGAAATGCTAAAAATGGCTTGAAAGTGCTTAGACATTAGCAAAAAAGGGTTAGAAATGGCCAAAAATGGCTTCAAAATGGTTAGAGATGCACAAACTGCATAGAAAAGGACAAAAAAGTCTTAAAAACGCTTAGAGATCTGCAACAATGGGTTAGAAACGGCCAAAAATGCCATTCAAAATTGCTTAGAGATATGCAAACATGGGTTACAAATGCCAAAAATGGCTTTAAAGTGCTTTGAGATTTGCAAAAATTGGTTAGAAATTGCCAAAATGGCTTTAAAGTGCTTAGACATTAGCAAAAAAGGGTTAGAAATGGCCAAAAATGGCTTTAAAATGGGTAGAGATGTGCAAACTGGAAAGAAAAAGCCAAAAAAGGCTTTAAAGTGCTTAGGGATTTGCAAAAATGGGTTAGAAACGGCCAAAAATGCCATTCAAAATTGCTTAGAGATGTGCAATCATGGGTTAGAAACGTCCAAAAATGCCATTCAAAATTGCTTAGAGATGTGCAAACATGGGTTAGAAATGCTAAAAATGGCTTTAAAGTGCTTAGAGATTTGCAAAAATGGGTTAGAAATGCTAAAAAAGGGCTTTAAAGTGCTTAGAGATTTGCAAAAAAGGGTTAGAAATGGCCAAAAATGGCTTCAAAATGGTTAGAGATGTGCAAACTGGATAGAAAAGGCCAAAAAAGGCATAAAAGTTCGTAGAGATCTGCAAAAATGGGATAGAAACAGCGAAAAATGCAATTCAGAATTGCTTAGGGATGAGCAAACATGAGTTAGAAATGGCCAAAAATGGCTTCAAAATTGTTAGAGATGTGCAGACGGGATAGAAAAGGCCAAAAAAGGCTTAAAAGTTCGTAGAGATCGGCAAAAATGGGTTAGAAATGGCCAAAAATGTCATTCAAAATTGCTTAGAGATGAGCAAGCATGGGTTAGAAATGGCCAAAAATGGTTTAAAAGTGCTTAGAGATGTGCAAAAATGGGTTCGAAATGCCAAACATGGCTTTAAAGTGCTTAGAGATTTCCAAAAACGGGTTAGAAATGCCAAAAATGGCTTTAAAGTGCTTAGGGATTTGCAAAAATGGTTAGAAATGGCCAAAAATGCCATTCAAAATTGCTTAGAGATGTGCAAACATGGGTTAGAAATGGACAAAAAATGGTTTAAAAGTGCTTAGAGATGTGCAAACATGGGTTAGAAATGGACAAAAAATGGTTTAAAAGTGCTTAGAGATGTGCAAAAATGGGTTAGGAATGGCCAAAATGGCTTAAAAGTGTATAGAGATGTGCAATAACGAGTTAGAAATGCTGAAAATGGCTTTAAAGTGCTTAGGGATTTGCAAAAATGGGTTAGAAACGGCCAAAAATGCCATTCAGAATTGCTTAGAGATGTGCAAACATGGGTTAGAAATGCTAAAAATGGCTTTAAAGTGCTTAGAGATTTGCAAAAAAGGGTTAGAAATGCTAAAAACGGCTTTAAAGTGCTTAGAGATTTGCAAAAAAGGGTTAGAAATGGCCAAAAATGGCTTCAAAATGGTTAGAGATGTGCAAACTGGATAGAAAAGGCCAAAAAAGGCATAAAAGTTCGTAGAGATCTGCAAAAATGGGATAGAAACAGCGAAAAATGCAATTCAGAATTGCTTAGGGATGAGCAAACATGAGTTAGAAATGGCCAAAAATGGCTTCAAAATTGTTAGAGATGTGCAGACGGGATAGAAAAGGCCAAAAAAGGCTTAAAAGTTCGTAGAGATCGGCAAAAATGGGTTAGAAATGGCCAAAAATGTCATTCAAAATTGCTAAGAGATGAGCAAGCATGGGTTAGAAATGGCCAAAAATGGTTTAAAAGTGCTTAGAGATGTGCAAAAATGGGTTCGAAATGCCAAACATGGCTTTAAAGTGCTTAGAGATTTCCAAAAACGGGTTAGAAATGCCAAAAATGGCTTTAAAGTGCTTAGGGATTTGCAAAAATGGTTAGAAACGGCCAAAAATGCCATTCAAAATTGCTTAGAGATGTGCAAACATGGGTTAGAAATGGACAAAAAATGGTTTAAAAGTGCTTAGAGATGTGCAAAAATGGGTTAGGAATGGCCAAAATGGCTTAAAAGTGCATAGAGATGTGCAATAACGAGTTAGAAATGCTGAAAATGGCTTTAAAGTGCTTAGGGATTTGCAAAAATGGGTTAGAAACGGCCAAAAATGCCATTCAAAATTGCTTCGAGATGTGCAAACATGGGTTAGAAATGCTAAAAATGGCTTGAAAGTGCTTAGAGATTAGCAAAAAAGTCTTAGAAATGGCCAAAAATGGCTTCAAAATGGTTAGAGATGTGCAAACTGCATAGAAAAGGACAAAAAAGTCTTAAAAATGCTTAGAGATCTGCAACAATGGGTTAGAAACGGCCAAAAATGCCATTCAAAATTGCTTAGAGATGTGCAAACATGGGTTACAAATGCCAAAAATGGCTTTAAAGTGCTTTGGGATTTGCAAAAATTGGTTAGAAATGGCCAAAATGGCTTTAAAGTGCTTAGACATTAGCAAAAAAGGGTTAGAAATGGCCAAAAATGGCTTTGAAATGGGTAGAGATGTGCAAACTGGAAAGAAAAAGCCAAAAAAGGCTTTAAAGTGCTTAGGGATTTGCAAAAATGGGTTAGAAACGGCCAAAAATGCCATTCAAAATTGCTTAGAGATGTGCAAACATGGGTTAGAAACGTCCAAAAATGCCATTCAAAATTGCTTAGAGATGTGCAAACATGGGTTAGAAATGCTAAAAATGGCTTGAAAGTGCTTAGAGATTTGCAAAAATGGGTTAGAAATGCTAAAAATGGCTTTAAAGTGCTTAGAGATTTGCAAAAAAGGGTTAGAAATGGCCAAAAATGGCTTCAAAATGGTTAGAGATGTGCAAACTGGATAGAAAAGGCCAAAAAAGGCATAAAAGTTCGTAGAGATCTGCAAAAATGGGATAGAAACAGCGAAAAATGCAATTCAGAATTGCTTAGGGATGAGCAAACATGAGTTAGAAATGGCCAAAAATGGCTTCAAAATTGTTAGAGATGTGCAGACGGGATAGAAAAGGCCAAAAAAGGCTTAAAAGTTCGTAGAGATCGGCAAAAATGGGTTAGAAATGGCCAAAAATGTCATTCAAAATTGCTTAGAGATGAGCAAGCATGGGTTAGAAATGGCCAAAAATGGTTTAAAAGTGCTTAGAGATGTGCAAAAATGGGTTCGAAATGCCAAACATGGCTTTAAAGTGCTTAGAGATTTTTAAAAACGGGTTAGAAATGCCAAAAATGGCTTTAAAGTGCTTAGGGATTTGCAAAAATGGTTAGAAACGGCCAAAAATGCCATTCAAAATTGCTTAGAGATGTGCAAACATGGGTTACAAATGCCAAAAATGGCTTTAAAGTGCTTAGAGATGTGCAAACATGGGTTAGAAATGGACAAAAAATGGTTTAAAAGTGCTTAGAGATGTGCAAAAATGGGTTAGGAATGGCCAAAATGGCTTAAAAGTACATAGAGATGTGCAATAACGAGTAAGAAATGCTGAAAATGGCTTTGAAGTGCTTAGGGATTTGCAAAAATGGGTTAGAAACGTCCAAAAATGCCATTCAAAATTGCTTAGAGATGTGCAAACATGGGTTAGAAATGCTAAAAATGGCTTGAAAGTACTTAGAGATTTGCAAAAATGGGTTAGAAATGCTAAAAATGGCTTTAAAGTGCTTAGAGATTTGCAAAAAAGGGTTAGAAATGGCCAAAAATGGCTTCAAAATGGTTAGAGATGTGCAAACTGCATAGAAAAGGACAAAAAAGTCTTAAAAATGCTTAGAGATCTGCAACAATGGGTTAGAAACGGCCAAAAATGCCATTCAAAATTGCTTAGAGATGTGCAAACATGGGTTACAAATGCCGAAAATGGCTTTAAAGTGCTTTGGGATTTGCAAAAATTGGTTAGAAATGGCCAAAATGGCTTTAAAGTGCTTAGACATTAGCAAAAAAGGGTTAGAAATGGCCAAAAATGGCTTTGAAATGGGTAGAGATGTGCAAACTGGAAAGAAAAAGCCAAAAAAGGCTTTAAAGTGCTTAGGGATTTGCAAAAATGGGTTAGAAACGTCCAAAAATGCCATTCAAAATTGCTTAGAGATGTGCAAACAAGGGTTAGAAACGTCCAAAAATGCCATTCAAAATTGCTTAGAGATGTGCAAACATGGGTTAGAAATGCTAAAAATGGCTTGAAAGTGCTTAGAGATTTGCAAAAATGGGTTAGAAATGCTAAAAATGGCTTTAAAGTGCTTAGAGATTTGCAAAAAAGGGTTAGAAATGGCCAAAAATGGCTTCAAAATGGTTAGAGATGTGCAAACTGGATAGAAAAGGCCAAAAAAGGCATAAAAGTTCGTAGAGATCTGCAAAAATGGGATAGAAACAGCGAAAAATGCAATTCAGAATTGCTTAGGGATGAGCAAACATGAGTTAGAAATGGCCAAAAATGGCTTCAAAATTGTTAGAGATGTGCAGACGGGATAGAAAAGGCCAAAAAAGGCTTAAAAGTTCGTAGAGATCGGCAAAAATGGGTTAGAAATGGCCAAAAATGTCATTCAAAATTGCTTAGAGATGAGCAAGCATGGGTTAGAAATGGCCAAAAATGGTTTAAAAGTGCTTAGAGATGTGCAAAAATGGGTTCGAAATGCCAAACATGGCTTTAAAGTGCTTAGAGATTTCCAAAAACGGGTTAGAAATGCCAAAAATGGCTTTAAAGTGCTTAGGGATTTGCAAAAATGGTTAGAAACGGCCAAAAATGCCATTCAAAATTGCTTAGAGATGTGCAAACATGGGTTAGAAATGGACAAAAAATGGTTTAAAAGTGCTTAGAGATGTGCAAAAATGGGTTAGGAATGGCCAAAATGGCTTAAAAGTGCATAGAGATGTGCAATAACGAGTTAGAAATGCTGAAAATGGCTTTAAAGTGCTTAGGGATTTGCAAAAATGGGTTAGAAACGGCCAAAAATGCCATTCAAAATTGCTTAGAGATGTGCAAACATGGGCTGTGGGAGACAGTATCAAATGCCTTACTGAAATCAAGAAACACCACATCTACCGCTCTACCATAATCCCTCCACCTAGTCACTTCCTCATAGAAGGCTATAAGGTTGGTCATACATGACTTCCCCCTCATAAAACCATGTTGGCTGTTCTTAATGACCCCCTCATCCTTGATATGCCTAGTGATGGAGTCAAGAATAAGTTGTTCCATCATCTTTCCAGGGATGGAGGTAAGGCTGACCGGTCTATAATTACCCGGGTCCTCCTTCTTGCCCTTCTTATAGATTGGTGTGACCTTTGCCATCCGCCAATCCTCAGGCACCTCGCCCATTTCCCACGACTTACCAAAGATGATGGAAAGTGGCCTAGCAATGACCTCCGCCAGCTCCCTCAGCACCCGTGGGTGCATTCCATCCGGACCCATCGATTTACAGATGTCCAGTTTGCATAGCTGATCCCTAACCCAATCCTCATCTACCAAAGCAAACTCCTCCTTTGTCCTGACTCCTTCTGGGGCTATAGAAATCCGGGGCCCTCGGGGAGAGTCTGCAGGAGTAAAGACAGAGGCAAAGAAGGCATTCAGCACCTCTGCCTTCTTTATATCCTCTGTCTCCAGGGTACCCACTTCGTTCAGCAGTGGGCCTATATTGCCTCTTGTTTTAGTTTTATTTGCTATGTATTTGAAGAAGCCCTTTCTATTGTCTTTAACCCGACTAGCAAGATTGAGTTCCAAGGAGGCCTTAGCCGTCCTAATTGCCTCCCTACATCCTCTAACAACTGTCCTATATTCCTCCCAAGCGGCCAGCCCCTCCTTCCATAATCCATAGATTCTCTTTTTCCACTTGAGTTTGCCCAGCAGCTCCTTGTTTAACCACGCCGGTCTCCTAGTTACCCTGCTCTTGCAGGGGGGTTGGACTAGATGATCTTTTTAGGTCCCTTCCAACACTTGGGATTCTGTGATTCTGTGATTCTGTTAGAAACGTCCAAAAATGCCATTCAAAATTGCTTCGAGATGTGCAAACATGGGTTAGAAATGCTAAAAATGGCTTGAAAGTGCTTAGACATTAGCAAAAAAGGGTTAGAAATGGCCAAAACTGGCTTCAAAATGGTTAGAGATGCACAAACTGCATAGAAAAGGACAAAAAAGTCTTAAAAATGCTTAGAGATCTGCAACAATGGGTTAGAAACGGCCAAAAATGCCATTCAAAATTGCTTAGAGATATGCAAACATGGGTTACAAATGCCAAAAATGGCTTTAAAGTGCTTTGAGATTGGCAAAAATTGGTTAGAAATTGCCAAAATGGCTTTAAAGTGCTTTGGGATTTGCAAAAATTGGTTAGAAATGGCCAAAATGGCTTTAAAATGGGTAGAGATGTGCAAACTGGAAAGAAAAAGCCAAAAAAGGCTTTAAAGTGCTTAGGGATTTGCAAAAATGGGTTAGAAACGGCCAAAAATGCCATTCAAAATTGCTTAGAGATGTGCAAACAAGGGTTAGAAACGTCCAAAAATGCCATTCAAAATTGCTTAGAGATGTGCAAACATGGGTTAGAAATGCTAAAAATGGCTTGAAAGTGCTTAGAGATTTGCAAAAATGGGTTAGAAATGCTAAAAATGGCTTTAAAGTGCTTAGAGATTTGCAAAAAAGGGTTAGAAATGGCCAAAAATGGCTTCAAAATGGTTAGAGATGTGCAAACTGGATAGAAAAGGCCAAAAAAGGCATAAAAGTTCGTAGAGATCTGCAAAAATGGGATAGAAACAGCGAAAAATGCAATTCAGAATTGCTTAGGGATGAGCAAACATGAGTTAGAAATGGCCAAAAATGGCTTCAAAATTGTTAGAGATGTGCAGACGGGATAGAAAAGGCCAAAAAAGGCTTAAAAGTTCGTAGAGATCGGCAAAAATGGGTTAGAAATGGCCAAAAATGTCATTCAAAATTGCTTAGAGATGAGCAAGCATGGGTTAGAAATGGCCAAAAATGGTTTAAAAGTGCTTAGAGATGTGCAAAAATGGGTTCGAAATGCCAAACATGGCTTTAAAGTGCTTAGAGATTTCCAAAAACGGGTTAGAAATGCCAAAAATGGCTTTAAAGTGCTTAGGGATTTGCAAAAATGGTTAGAAACGTCCAAAAATGCCATTCAAAATTGCTTAGAGATGTGCAAACATGGGTTAGAAATGGACAAAAAATGGTTTAAAAGTGCTTAGAGATGTGCAAAAATGGGTTAGGAATGGCCAAAATGGCTTAAAAGTGCATAGAGATGTGCAATAACGAGTTAGAAATGCTGAAAATGGCTTTAAAGTGCTTAGGGATTTGCAAAAATGGGTTAGAAATGGCCAAAATGGCTTTAAAGTGCTTAGACATTAGCAAAAAAGGGTTAGAAATGGCCAAAAATGGCTTTGAAATGGGTAGAGATGTGCAAACTGGAAAGAAAAAGCCAAAAAAGGCTTTAAAGTGCTTAGGGATTTGCAAAAATGGGTTAGAAACGGCCAAAAATGCCATTCAAAATTGCTTCGAGATGTGCAAACATGGGTTAGAAATGCTAAAAATGGCTTGAAAGTGCTTAGAGATTTGCAAAAATGGGTTAGAAATGCTAAAAACGGCTTTAAAGTGCTTAGAGATTTGCAAAAAAGGGTTAGAAATGGCCAAAAATGGCTTCAAAATGGTTAGAGATGTGCAAACTGGATAGAAAAGGCCAAAAAAGGCATAAAAGTTCGTAGAGATCTGCAAAAATGGGTTAGAAACAGCGAAAAATGCAATTCAGAATTGCTTAGGGATGAGCAAACATGAGTTAGAAATGGCCAAAAATGGCTTCAAAATTGTTAGAGATGTGCAGACGGGATAGAAAAGGCCAAAAAAGGCTTAAAAGTTCGTAGAGATCGGCAAAAATGGGTTAGAAATGGCCAAAAATGTCATTCAAAATTGCTTAGAGATGAGCAAGCATGGGTTAGAAATGGCCAAAAATGGTTTAAAAGTGCTTAGAGATGTGCAAAAATGGGTTCGAAATGCCAAACATGGCTTTAAAGTGCTTAGAGATTTCCAAAAACGGGTTAGAAATGCTGAAAATGGCTTTAAAGTGCTTAGGGATTTGCAAAAATGGGTTAGAAACGGCCAAAAATGCCATTCAAAATTGCTTAGAGATGTGCAAACATGGGTTAGAAACGTCCAAAAATGCCATTCAAAATTGCTTCGAGATGTGCAAACATGGGTTAGAAATGCTAAAAATGGCTTGAAAGTGCTTAGACATTAGCAAAAAAGGGTTAGAAATGGCCAAAAATGGCTTCAAAATGGTTAGAGATGCACAAACTGCATAGAAAAGGACAAAAAAGTCTTAAAAATGCTTAGAGATCTGCAACAATGGGTTAGAAACGGCCAAAAATGCCATTCAAAATTGCTTAGAGATGTGCAAACATGGGTTACAAATGCCAAAAATGGCTTTAAAGTGCTTTGGGATTTGCAAAAATTGGTTAGAAATGGCCAAAATGGCTTTAAAGTGCTTAGACATTAGCAAAAAAGGGTTAGAAATGGCCAAAAATGGCTTTAAAATGGGTAGAGATGTGCAAACTGGAAAGAAAAAGCCAAAAAAGGCTTTAAAGTGCTTAGGGATTTGCAAAAATGGGTTAGAAACGGCCAAAAATGCCATTCAAAATTGCTTAGAGATGTGCAAACAAGGGTTAGAAACGTCCAAAAATGCCATTCAAAATTGCTTAGAGATGTGCAAACATGGGTTAGAAATGCTAAAAATGGCTTGAAAGTGCTTAGAGATTTGCAAAAATGGGTTAGAAATGCTAAAAATGGCTTTAAAGTGCTTAGAGATTTGCAAAAAAGGGTTAGAAATGGCCAAAAATGGCTTCAAAATGGTTAGAGATGTGCAAACTGGATAGAAAAGGCCAAAAAAGGCATAAAAGTTTGTAGAGATCTGCAAAAATGGGATAGAAACAGCGAAAAATGCAATTCAGAATTGCTTAGGGATGAGCAAACATGAGTTAGAAATGGCCAAAAATGGCTTCAAAATTGTTAGAGATGTGCAGACGGGATAGAAAAGGCCAAAAAAGGCTTAAAAGTTCGTAGAGATCGGCAAAAATGGGTTAGAAATGGCCAAAAATGTCATTCAAAATTGCTGAGAGATGAGCAAGCATGGGTTAGAAATGGCCAAAAATGGTTTAACAGTGCTTAGAGATGTGCAAACATGGGTTAGAAATGGACAAAAAATGGTTTAAAAGCGCTTAGAGATGTGCAAAAATGGGTTAGGAATGGCGAAAATGGCTTAAAAGTGCATAGAGATGTGCAATAACGAGTTAGAAATGCTGAAAATGGCTTTAAAGTGCTTAGGGATTTGCAAAAATGGTTAGAAACGGCCAAAAATGCCATTCAAAATTGCTTAGAGATGTGCAAACATGGGTTAGAAATGGACAAAAAATGGTTTAAAAGCGCTTAGAGATGTGCAAAAATGGGTTAGGAATGGCGAAAATGGCTTAAAAGTGCATAGAGATGTGCAATAACGAGTTAGAAATGCTGAAAATGGCTTTAAAGTGCTTAGGGATTTGCAAAAATGGTTAGAAACGGCCAAAAATGCCATTCAAAATTGCTTAGAGATGTGCAAACATGGGTTAGAAATGGCCAAAAATGGTTTAAAAGTGCTTAGAGATGTGCAAAAATGGGTTCGAAATGCCAAACATGGCTTTAAAGTGCTTAGAGATTTCCAAAAACGGGTTAGAAATGCTGAAAATGGCTTTAAAGTGCTTAGGGATTTGCAAAAATGGGTTAGAAACGGCCAAAAATGCCATTCAAAATTGCTTAGAGATGTGCAAACATGGGTTAGAAACGTCCAAAAATGCCATTCAAAATTGCTTCGAGATGTGCAAACATGGGTTAGAAATGCTAAAAATGGCTTGAAAGTGCTTAGACATTAGCAAAAAAGGGTTAGAAATGGCCAAAAATGGCTTCAAAATGGTTAGAGATGCACAAACTGCATAGAAAAGGACAAAAAAGTCTTAAAAATGCTTAGAGATCTGCAACAATGGGTTAGAAACGGCCAAAAATGCCATTCAAAATTGCTTAGAGATATGCAAACATGGGTTACAAATGCCAAAAATGGCTTTAAAGTGCTTTGAGATTTGCAAAAATTGGTTAGAAATTGCCAAAATGGCTTTAAAGTGCTTAGACATTAGCAAAAAAGGGTTAGAAATGGCCAAAAATGGCTTTAAAATGGGTAGAGATGTGCAAACTGGAAAGAAAAAGCCAAAAAAGGCTTTAAAGTGCTTAGGGATTTGCAAAAATGGGTTAGAAACGGCCAAAAATGCCATTCAAAATTGCTTAGAGATGTGCAAACAAGGGTTAGAAACGTCCAAAAATGCCATTCAAAATTGCTTAGAGATGTGCAAACATGGGTTAGAAATGCTAAAAATGGCTTGAAAGTGCTTAGAGATTTGCAAAAATGGGTTAGAAATGCTAAAAATGGCTTTAAAGTGCTTAGAGATTTGCAAAAAAGGGTTAGAAATGGCCAAAAATGGCTTCAAAATGGTTAGAGATGTGCAAACTGGATAGAAAAGGCCAAAAAAGGCATAAAAGTTTGTAGAGATCTGCAAAAATGGGATAGAAACAGCGAAAAATGCAATTCAGAATTGCTTAGGGATGAGCAAACATGAGTTAGAAATGGCCAAAAATGGCTTCAAAATTGTTAGAGATGTGCAGACGGGATAGAAAAGGCCAAAAAAGGCTTAAAAGTTCGTAGAGATCGGCAAAAATGGGTTAGAAATGGCCAAAAATGTCATTCAAAATTGCTGAGAGATGAGCAAGCATGGGTTAGAAATGGCCAAAAATGGTTTAACAGTGCTTAGAGATGTGCAAACATGGGTTAGAAATGGACAAAAAATGGTTTAAAAGCGCTTAGAGATGTGCAAAAATGGGTTAGGAATGGCGAAAATGGCTTAAAAGTGCATAGAGATGTGCAATAACGAGTTAGAAATGCTGAAAATGGCTTTAAAGTGCTTAGGGATTTGCAAAAATGGTTAGAAACGGCCAAAAATGCCATTCAAAATTGCTTAGAGATGTGCAAACATGGGTTAGAAATGGCCAAAAATGGTTTAAAAGTGCTTAGAGATGTGCAAAAATGGGTTCGAAATGCCAAACATGGCTTTAAAGTGCTTAGAGATTTCCAAAAACGGGTTAGAAATGCTGAAAATGGCTTTAAAGTGCTTAGGGATTTGCAAAAATGGGTTAGAAACGGCCAAAAATGCCATTCAAAATTGCTTAGAGATGTGCAAACATGGGTTAGAAACGTCCAAAAATGCCATTCAAAATTGCTTCGAGATGTGCAAACATGGGTTAGAAATGCTAAAAATGGCTTGAAAGTGCTTAGACATTAGCAAAAAAGGGTTAGAAATGGCCAAAAATGGCTTCAAAATGGTTAGAGATGCACAAACTGCATAGAAAAGGACAAAAAAGTCTTAAAAATGCTTAGAGATCTGCAACAATGGGTTAGAAACGTCCAAAAATGCCATTCAAAATTGCTTAGAGATATGCAAACATGGGTTACAAATGCCAAAAATGGCTTTAAAGTGCTTTGAGATTTGCAAAAATTGGTTAGAAATTGCCAAAATGGCTTTAAAGTGCTTAGACATTAGCAAAAAAGGGTTAGAAATGGCCAAAAATGGCTTTAAAATGGGTAGAGATGTGCAAACTGGAAAGAAAAAGCCAAAAAAGGCTTTAAAGTGCTTAGGGATTTGCAAAAATGGGTTAGAAACGGCCAAAAATGCCATTCAAAATTGCTTAGAGATGTGCAAACAAGGGTTAGAAACGTCCAAAAATGCCATTCAAAATTGCTTAGAGATGTGCAAACATGGGTTAGAAATGCTAAAAATGGCTTGAAAGTGCTTAGAGATTTGCAAAAATGGGTTAGAAATGCTAAAAATGGCTTTAAAGTGCTTAGAGATTTGCAAAAAAGGGTTAGAAATGGCCAAAAATGGCTTCAAAATGGTTAGAGATGTGCAAACTGGATAGAAAAGGCCAAAAAAGGCATAAAAGTTCGTAGAGATCTGCAAAAATGGGATAGAAACAGCGAAAAATGCAATTCAGAATTGCTTAGGGATGAGCAAACATGAGTTAGAAATGGCCAAAAATGGCTTCAAAATTGTTAGAGATGTGCAGACGGGATAGAAAAGGCCAAAAAAGGCTTAAAAGTTCGTAGAGATCGGCAAAAATGGGTTAGAAATGGCCAAAAATGTCATTCAAAATTGCTGAGAGATGAGCAAGCATGGGTTAGAAATGGCCAAAAATGGTTTAACAGTGCTTAGAGATGTGCAAACATGGGTTAGAAATGGACAAAAAATGGTTTAAAAGCGCTTAGAGATGTGCAAAAATGGGTTAGGAATGGCGAAAATGGCTTAAAAGTGCATAGAGATGTGCAATAACGAGTTAGAAATGCTGAAAATGGCTTTAAAGTGCTTAGGGATTTGCAAAAATGGTTAGAAACGGCCAAAAATGCCATTAAAAATTGCTTAGAGATGTGCAAACATGGGTTAGAAATGGACAAAAAATGGTTTAAAAGCGCTTAGAGATGTGCAAAAATGGGTTAGGAATGGCGAAAATGGCTTAAAAGTGCATAGAGATGTGCAATAACGAGTTAGAAATGCTGAAAATGGCTTTAAAGTGCTTAGGGATTTGCAAAAATGGGTTAGAAACGGCCAAAAATGCCATTCAAAATTGCTTAGAGATGTGCAAACATGGGTTAGAAACGTCCAAAAATGCCATTCAAAATTGCTTAGAGATGTGCAAACATGGGTTAGAAATGCTAAAAATGGCTTGAAAGTGCTTAGACATTAGCAAAAAAGGGTTAGAAATGGCCAAAAAATGGCTTCAAAATGGTTAGAGATGCACAAACTGCATAGAAAAGGACAAAAAAGTCTTAAAAATGCTTAGAGATCTGCAACAATGGGTTAGAAACGGCCAAAAATGCCATTCAAAATTGCTTAGAGATGTGCAAAATGGGTTAGAAATGCTAAAAATGGCTTTAAAGTGCTTAGAGATTTGCAAAAAAGGGTTAGAAATGGCCAAAAATGGCTTCAAAATGGTTAGAGATGTGCAAACTGGATAGAAAAGGCCAAAAAAGGCATAAAAGTTCGTAGAGATCTGCAAAAATGGGATAGAAACAGCGAAAAATGCAATTCAGAATTGCTTAGGGATGAGCAAACATGAGTTAGAAATGGCCAAAAATGGCTTCAAAATTGTTAGAGATGTGCAGACGGGATAGAAAAGGCCAAAAAAGGCTTAAAAGTTCGTAGAGATCGGCAAAAATGGGTTAGAAATGGCCAAAAATGTCATTCAAAATTGCTTAGAGATGAGCAAGCATGGGTTAGAAATGGCCAAAAATGGCTTCAAAATGGTTAGAGATGCACAAACTGCATAGAAAAGGACAAAAAAGTCTTAAAAATGCTTAGAGATCTGCAACAATGGGTTAGAAACGGCCAAAAATGCCATTCAAAATTGCTTAGAGATATGCAAACATGGGTTACAAATGCCAAAAATGGCTTTAAAGTGCTTTGAGATTTGCAAAAATTGGTTAGAAATTGCCAAAATGGCTTTAAAGTGCTTAGACATTAGCAAAAAAGGGTTAGAAATGGCCAAAAATGGCTTTAAAATGGGTAGAGATGTGCAAACTGGAAAGAAAAAGCCAAAAAAGGCTTTAAAGTGCTTAGGGATTTGCAAAAATGGGTTAGAAACGGCCAAAAATGCCATTCAAAATTGCTTAGAGATGTGCAAACAAGGGTTAGAAACGTCCAAAAATGCCATTCAAAATTGCTTAGAGATGTGCAAACATGGGTTAGAAATGCTAAAAATGGCTTGAAAGTGCTTAGAGATTTGCAAAAATGGGTTAGAAATGCTAAAAATGGCTTTAAAGTGCTTAGAGATTTGCAAAAAAGGGTTAGAAATGGCCAAAAATGGCTTCAAAATGGTTAGAGATGTGCAAACTGGATAGAAAAGGCCAAAAAAGGCATAAAAGTTTGTAGAGATCTGCAAAAATGGGATAGAAACAGCGAAAAATGCAATTCAGAATTGCTTAGGGATGAGCAAACATGAGTTAGAAATGGCCAAAAATGGCTTCAAAATTGTTAGAGATGTGCAGACGGGATAGAAAAGGCCAAAAAAGGCTTAAAAGTTCGTAGAGATCGGCAAAAATGGGTTAGAAATGGCCAAAAATGTCATTCAAAATTGCTGAGAGATGAGCAAGCATGGGTTAGAAATGGCCAAAAATGGTTTAACAGTGCTTAGAGATGTGCAAACATGGGTTAGAAATGGACAAAAAATGGTTTAAAAGCGCTTAGAGATGTGCAAAAATGGGTTAGGAATGGCGAAAATGGCTTAAAAGTGCATAGAGATGTGCAATAACGAGTTAGAAATGCTGAAAATGGCTTTAAAGTGCTTAGGGATTTGCAAAAATGGTTAGAAACGGCCAAAAATGCCATTCAAAATTGCTTAGAGATGTGCAAACATGGGTTAGAAATGGCCAAAAATGGTTTAAAAGTGCTTAGAGATGTGCAAAAATGGGTTCGAAATGCCAAACATGGCTTTAAAGTGCTTAGAGATTTCCAAAAACGGGTTAGAAATGCTGAAAATGGCTTTAAAGTGCTTAGGGATTTGCAAAAATGGGTTAGAAACGGCCAAAAATGCCATTCAAAATTGCTTAGAGATGTGCAAACATGGGTTAGAAACGTCCAAAAATGCCATTCAAAATTGCTTCGAGATGTGCAAACATGGGTTAGAAATGCTAAAAATGGCTTGAAAGTGCTTAGACATTAGCAAAAAAGGGTTAGAAATGGCCAAAAATGGCTTCAAAATGGTTAGAGATGCACAAACTGCATAGAAAAGGACAAAAAAGTCTTAAAAATGCTTAGAGATCTGCAACAATGGGTTAGAAACGGCCAAAAATGCCATTCAAAATTGCTTAGAGATATGCAAACATGGGTTACAAATGCCAAAAATGGCTTTAAAGTGCTTTGAGATTTGCAAAAATTGGTTAGAAATTGCCAAAATGGCTTTAAAGTGCTTAGACATTAGCAAAAAAGGGTTAGAAATGGCCAAAAATGGCTTTAAAATGGGTAGAGATGTGCAAACTGGAAAGAAAAAGCCAAAAAAGGCTTTAAAGTGCTTAGGGATTTGCAAAAATGGGTTAGAAACGGCCAAAAATGCCATTCAAAATTGCTTAGAGATGTGCAAACAAGGGTTAGAAACGTCCAAAAATGCCATTCAAAATTGCTTAGAGATGTGCAAACATGGGTTAGAAATGCTAAAAATGGCTTGAAAGTGCTTAGAGATTTGCAAAAATGGGTTAGAAATGCTAAAAATGGCTTTAAAGTGCTTAGAGATTTGCAAAAAAGGGTTAGAAATGGCCAAAAATGGCTTCAAAATGGTTAGAGATGTGCAAACTGGATAGAAAAGGCCAAAAAAGGCATAAAAGTTCGTAGAGATCTGCAAAAATGGGATAGAAACAGCGAAAAATGCAATTCAGAATTGCTTAGGGATGAGCAAACATGAGTTAGAAATGGCCAAAAATGGCTTCAAAATTGTTAGAGATGTGCAGACGGGATAGAAAAGGCCAAAAAAGGCTTAAAAGTTCGTAGAGATCGGCAAAAATGGGTTAGAAATGGCCAAAAATGTCATTCAAAATTGCTGAGAGATGAGCAAGCATGGGTTAGAAATGGCCAAAAATGGTTTAACAGTGCTTAGAGATGTGCAAACATGGGTTAGAAATGGACAAAAAATGGTTTAAAAGCGCTTAGAGATGTGCAAAAATGGGTTAGGAATGGCGAAAATGGCTTAAAAGTGCATAGAGATGTGCAATAACGAGTTAGAAATGCTGAAAATGGCTTTAAAGTGCTTAGGGATTTGCAAAAATGGTTAGAAACGGCCAAAAATGCCATTAAAAATTGCTTAGAGATGTGCAAACATGGGTTAGAAATGGACAAAAAATGGTTTAAAAGCGCTTAGAGATGTGCAAAAATGGGTTAGGAATGGCGAAAATGGCTTAAAAGTGCATAGAGATGTGCAATAACGAGTTAGAAATGCTGAAAATGGCTTTAAAGTGCTTAGGGATTTGCAAAAATGGGTTAGAAACGGCCAAAAATGCCATTCAAAATTGCTTAGAGATGTGCAAACATGGGTTAGAAACGTCCAAAAATGCCATTCAAAATTGCTTAGAGATGTGCAAACATGGGTTAGAAATGCTAAAAATGGCTTGAAAGTGCTTAGACATTAGCAAAAAAGGGTTAGAAATGGCCAAAAAATGGCTTCAAAATGGTTAGAGATGCACAAACTGCATAGAAAAGGACAAAAAAGTCTTAAAAATGCTTAGAGATCTGCAACAATGGGTTAGAAACGGCCAAAAATGCCATTCAAAATTGCTTAGAGATGTGCAAACAAGGGTTAGAAACGTCCAAAAATGCCATTCAAAATTGCTTAGAGATGTGCAAACATGGGTTAGAAATGCTAAAAATGGCTTGAAAGTGCTTAGAGATTTGCAAAAATGGGTTAGAAATGCTAAAAATGGCTTTAAAGTGCTTAGAGATTTGCAAAAAAGGGTTAGAAATGGCCAAAAATGGCTTCAAAATGGTTAGAGATGTGCAAACTGGATAGAAAAGGCCAAAAAAGGCATAAAAGTTCGTAGAGATCTGCAAAAATGGGATAGAAACAGCGAAAAATGCAATTCAGAATTGCTTAGGGATGAGCAAACATGAGTTAGAAATGGCCAAAAATGGCTTCAAAATTGTTAGAGATGTGCAGACGGGATAGAAAAGGCCAAAAAAGGCTTAAAAGTTCGTAGAGATCGGCAAAAATGGGTTAGAAATGGCCAAAAATGTCATTCAAAATTGCTGAGAGATGAGCAAGCATGGGTTAGAAATGGCCAAAAATGGTTTAACAGTGCTTAGAGATGTGCAAACATGGGTTAGAAATGGACAAAAAATGGTTTAAAAGCGCTTAGAGATGTGCAAAAATGGGTTAGGAATGGCGAAAATGGCTTAAAAGTGCATAGAGATGTGCAATAACGAGTTAGAAATGCTGAAAATGGCTTTAAAGTGCTTAGGGATTTGCAAAAATGGTTAGAAACGGCCAAAAATGCCATTAAAAATTGCTTAGAGATGTGCAAACATGGGTTAGAAATGGACAAAAAATGGTTTAAAAGCGCTTAGAGATGTGCAAAAATGGGTTAGGAATGGCGAAAATGGCTTAAAAGTGCATAGAGATGTGCAATAACGAGTTAGAAATGCTGAAAATGGCTTTAAAGTGCTTAGGGATTTGCAAAAATGGGTTAGAAACGGCCAAAAATGCCATTCAAAATTGCTTAGAGATGTGCAAACATGGGTTAGAAACGTCCAAAAATGCCATTCAAAATTGCTTAGAGATGTGCAAACATGGGTTAGAAATGCTAAAAATGGCTTGAAAGTGCTTAGACATTAGCAAAAAAGGGTTAGAAATGGCCAAAAAATGGCTTCAAAATGGTTAGAGATGCACAAACTGCATAGAAAAGGACAAAAAAGTCTTAAAAATGCTTAGAGATCTGCAACAATGGGTTAGAAACGGCCAAAAATGCCATTCAAAATTGCTTAGAGATGTGCAAAATGGGTTAGAAATGCTAAAAATGGCTTTAAAGTGCTTAGAGATTTGCAAAAAAGGGTTAGAAATGGCCAAAAATGGCTTCAAAATGGTTAGAGATGTGCAAACTGGATAGAAAAGGCCAAAAAAGGCATAAAAGTTCGTAGAGATCTGCAAAAATGGGATAGAAACAGCGAAAAATGCAATTCAGAATTGCTTAGGGATGAGCAAACATGAGTTAGAAATGGCCAAAAATGGCTTCAAAATTGTTAGAGATGTGCAGACGGGATAGAAAAGGCCAAAAAAGGCTTAAAAGTTCGTAGAGATCGGCAAAAATGGGTTAGAAATGGCCAAAAATGTCATTCAAAATTGCTTAGAGATGAGCAAGCATGGGTTAGAAATGGCCAAAAATGGTTTAAAAGTGCTTAGAGATGTGCAAAAATGGGTTCGAAATGCCAAACATGGCTTTAAAGTGCTTAGAGATTTCCAAAAACGGGTTAGAAATGCCAAAAATGGCTTTAAAGTGCTTAGGGATTTGCAAAAATGGTTAGAAACGGCCAAAAATGCCATTCAAAATTGCTTAGAGATGTGCAAACATGGGTTAGAAATGGACAAAAAATGGTTTAAAAGCGCTTAGAGATGTGCAAAAATGGGTTAGGAATGGCCAAAATGGCTTAAAAGTGCATAGAGATGTGCAATAACGAGTTAGAAATGCTGAAAATGGCTTTAAAGTGCTTAGGGATTTGCAAAAACGGGTTAGAAACGGCCAAAAATGCCATTCAAAATTGCTTAGAGATGTGCAAACATGGGTTAGAAACGTCCAAAAATGCCATTCAAAATTGCTTAGAGATGTGCAAACATGGGTTAGAAATGCTAAAAATGGCTTGAAAGTGCTTAGACATTAGCAAAAAAGGGTTAGAAATGGCCAAAAAATGGCTTCAAAATGGTTAGAGATGCACAAACTGCATAGAAAAGGACAAAAAAGTCTTAAAAATGCTTAGAGATCTGCAACAATGGGTTAGAAACGGCCAAAAATGCCATTCAAAATTGCTTAGAGATGTGCAAAATGGGTTAGAAATGCTAAAAATGGCTTTAAAGTGCTTAGAGATTTGCAAAAAAGGGTTAGAAATGGCCAAAAATGGCTTCAAAATGGTTAGAGATGTGCAAACTGGATAGAAAAGGCCAAAAAAGGCATAAAAGTTCGTAGAGATCTGCAAAAATGGGATAGAAACAGCGAAAAATGCAATTCAGAATTGCTTAGGGATGAGCAAACATGAGTTAGAAATGGCCAAAAATGGCTTCAAAATTGTTAGAGATGTGCAGACGGGATAGAAAAGGCCAAAAAAGGCTTAAAAGTTCGTAGAGATCGGCAAAAATGGGTTAGAAATGGCCAAAAATGTCATTCAAAATTGCTTAGAGATGAGCAAGCATGGGTTAGAAATGGCCAAAAATGGTTTAAAAGTGCTTAGGGATGTGCAAAAATGGGTTCGAAATGCCAAACATGGCTTTAAAGTGCTTAGAGATTTCCAAAAACGGGTTAGAAATGCCAAAAATGGCTTTAAAGTGCTTAGGGATTTGCAAAAATGGTTAGAAACGGCCAAAAATGCCATTCAAAATTGCTTAGAGATGTGCAAACATGGGTTAGAAATGGACAAAAAATGGTTTAAAAGCGCTTAGAGATGTGCAAAAATGGGTTAGGAATGGCCAAAATGGCTTAAAAGTGCATAGAGATGTGCAATAACGAGTTAGAAATGCTGAAAATGGCTTTAAAGTGCTTAGGGATTTGCAAAAACGGGTTAGAAACGGCCAAAAATGCCATTCAAAATTGCTTAGAGATGTGCAAACATGGGTTAGAAACGTCCAAAAATGCCATTCAAAATTGCTTCGAGATGTGCAAACATGGGTTAGAAATGCTAAAAATGGCTTGAAAGTGCTTAGACATTAGCAAAAACGGGTTAGAAATGGCCAAAAATGGCTTCAAAATGGTTAGAGATGCGCAAACTGCATAGAAAAGGACAAAAAAGTCTTAAAAATGCTTAGAGATCTGCAACAATGGGTTAGAAACGTCCAAAAATGCCATTCAAAATTGCTTAGAGATATGCAAACATGGGTTACAAATGCCAAAAATGGCTTTAAAGTGCTTTGAGATTTGCAAAAATTGGTTAGAAATTGCCAAAATGGCTTTAAAGTGCTTAGACATTAGCAAAAAAGGGTTAGAAATGGCCAAAAATGGCTTTAAAATGGGTAGAGATGTGCAAACTGGAAAGAAAAAGCCAAAAAAGGCTTTAAAGTGCTTAGGGATTTGCAAAAATGGGTTAGAAACGGCCAAAAATGCCATTCAAAATTGCTTAGAGATGTGCAAACAAGGGTTAGAAACCTCCAAAAATGCCATTCAAAATTGCTTAGAGATGTGCAAACATGGGTTAGAAATGCTAAAAATGGCTTGAAAGTGCTTAGAGATTTGCAAAAATGGGTTAGAAATGCTAAAAATGGCTTTAAAGTGCTTAGAGATTTGCAAAAAAGGGTTAGAAATGGCCAAAAATGGCTTCAAAATGGTTAGAGATGTGCAAACTGGATAGAAAAGGCCAAAAAAGGCATAAAAGTTCGTAGAGATCTGCAAAAATGGGATAGAAACAGCGAAAAATGCAATTCAGAATTGCTTAGGGATGAGCAAACATGAGTTAGAAATGGCCAAAAATGGCTTCAAAATTGTTAGAGATGTGCAGACGGGATAGAAAAGGCCAAAAAAGGCTTAAAAGTTCGTAGAGATCGGCAAAAATGGGTTAGAAATGGCCAAAAATGTCATTCAAAATTGCTGAGAGATGAGCAAGCATGGGTTAGAAATGGCCAAAAATGGTTTAACAGTGCTTAGAGATGTGCAAACATGGGTTAGAAATGGACAAAAAATGGTTTAAAAGCGCTTAGAGATGTGCAAAAATGGGTTAGGAATGGCGAAAATGGCTTAAAAGTGCATAGAGATGTGCAATAACGAGTTAGAAATGCTGAAAATGGCTTTAAAGTGCTTAGGGATTTGCAAAAATGGTTAGAAACGGCCAAAAATGCCATTAAAAATTGCTTAGAGATGTGCAAACATGGGTTAGAAATGGACAAAAAATGGTTTAAAAGCGCTTAGAGATGTGCAAAAATGGGTTAGGAATGGCGAAAATGGCTTAAAAGTGCATAGAGATGTGCAATGACGAGTTAGAAATGCTGAAAATGGCTTTAAAGTGCTTAGGGATTTGCAAAAATGGGTTAGAAACGGCCAAAAATGCCATTCAAAATTGCTTAGAGATGTGCAAACATGGGTTAGAAACGTCCAAAAATGCCATTCAAAATTGCTTAGAGATGTGCAAACATGGGTTAGAAATCCTAAAAATGGCTTGAAAGTGCTTAGACATTAGCAAAAAAGGGTTAGAAATGGCCAAAAAATGGCTTCAAAATGGTTAGAGATGCACAAACTGCATAGAAAAGGACAAAAAAGTCTTAAAAATGCTTAGAGATCTGCAACA
The DNA here is from genome assembly GCF_037157495.1 of Lathamus discolor. Taxonomy (NCBI): domain Eukaryota; kingdom Metazoa; phylum Chordata; class Aves; order Psittaciformes; family Psittacidae; genus Lathamus; species Lathamus discolor. The sequence goes on from NC_088908.1 coordinate 30,870,087, forward strand.
ATGGGTTAGAAACGGCCAAAAATGCCATTCAAAATTGCTTAGAGATGTGCAAACATGGGTTAGAAATGCTAAAAATGGCTTTAAAGTGCTTAGAGATTTGCAAAAAAGGGCTAGAAATGGCCAAAAATGGCTTCAAAATGGTTAGAGATGTGCAAACTGGATAGAAAAGGCCAAAAAAGGCATAAAAGTTCGTAGAGATCTGCAAAAATGGGATAGAAACAGCGAAAAATGCAATTCAGAATTGCTTAGGGATGAGCAAACATGAGTTAGAAATGGCCAAAAATGGCTTCAAAATTGTTAGAGATGTGCAGACGGGATAGAAAAGGCCAAAAAAGGCTTAAAAGTTCGTAGAGATCGGCAAAAATGGGTTAGAAATGGCCAAAAATGTCATTCAAAATTGCTTAGAGATGAGCAAGCATGGGTTAGAAATGGCCAAAAATGGTTTAAAAGTGCTTAGAGATGTGCAAAAATGGGTTCGAAATGCCAAACATGGCTTTAAAGTGCTTAGAGATTTCCAAAAACGGGTTAGAAATGCCAAAAATGGCTTTAAAGTGCTTAGGGATTTGCAAAAATGGTTAGAAACGGCCAAAAATGCCATTCAAAATTGCTTACAGATGTGCAAACATGGGTTAGAAATGGACAAAAAATGGTTTAAAAGCGCTTAGAGATGTGCAAAAATGGGTTAGGAATGGCCAAAATGGCTTAAAAGTGCATAGAGTTGTGCAATAACGAGTTAGAAATGCTGAAAATGGCTTTAAAGTGCTTAGGGATTTGCAAAAATGGGTTAGAAACGGCCAAAAATGCCATTCAAAATTGCTTAGAGATGTGCAAACATGGGTTAGAAACGTCCAAAAATGCCATTCAAAATTGCTTCGAGATGTGCAAACATGGGTTAGAAATGCTAAAAATGGCTTGAAAGTGCTTAGACATTAGCAAAAAAGGGTTAGAAATGGCCAAAAATGGCTTCAAAATGGTTAGAGATGCACAAACTGCATAGAAAAGGACAAAAAAGTCTTAAAAATGCTTAGAGATCTGCAACAATGGGTTAGAAACGGCCAAAAATGCCATTCAAAATTGCTTCGAGATGTGCAAACATGGGTTAGAAATGCTAAAAATGGCTTGAAAGTGCTTAGAGATTTGCAAAAATGGGTTAGAAATGCTAAAAATGGCTTTAAAGTGCTTAGAGATTTGCAAAAAAGGGTTAGAAATGGCCAAAAATGGCTTCAAAATGGTTAGAGATGTGCAAACTGGATAGAAAAGGCCAAAAAAGGCATAAAAGTTCGTAGAGATCTGCAAAAATGGGTTAGAAACAGCGAAAAATGCAATTCAGAATTGCTTAGGGATGAGCAAACATGAGTTAGAAATGGCCAAAAATGGCTTCAAAATTGTTAGAGATGTGCAGACGGGATAGAAAAGGCCAAAAAAGGCTTAAAAGTTCGTAGAGATGGGCAAAAATGGGTTAGAAATGGCCAAAAATGTCATTCAAAATTGCTTAGAGATGAGCAAGCATGGGTTAGAAATGGCCAAAAATGGTTTAACAGTGCTTAGAGATGTGCAAACATGGGTTAGAAATGGACAAAAAATGGTTTAAAAGCGCTTAGAGATGTGCAAAAATGGGTTAGGAATGGCGAAAATGGCTTAAAAGTGCATAGAGATGTGCAATAACGAGTTAGAAATGCTGAAAATGGCTTTAAAGTGCTTAGGGATTTGCAAAAATGGGTTTGAAACGGCCAAAAATGCCATTCAAAATTGCTTAGAGATGTGCAAACATGGGTTAGAAACGTCCAAAAATGCCATTCAAAATTGCTTAGAGATGTGCAAACATGGGTTAGAAATGCTAAAAATGGCTTCAAAGTGCTTAGACATTAGCAAAAAAGGGTTAGAAATGGCCAAAAAATGGCTTCAAAATGGTTAGAGATGCACAAACTGCATAGAAAAGGACAAAAAAGTCTTAAAAATGCTTAGAGATCTGCAACAATGTGTTAGAAACGGCCAAAAATGCCATTCAAAATTGCTTAGAGATGTGCAAACATGGGTTAGAAATGCTAAAAATGGCTTTAAAGTGCTTAGAGATTTGCAAAAAAGGGTTAGAAATGGCCAAAAATGGCTTCAAAATGGTTAGAGATGTGCAAACTGGATAGAAAAGGCCAAAAAAGGCATAAAAGTTCGTAGAGATGTGCAAAAATGGGATAGAAACAGCGAAAAATGCAATTCAGAATTGCTTAGGGATGAGCAAACATGAGTTAGAAATGGCCAAAAATGGCTTCAAAATTGTTAGAGATGTGCAGACGGGATAGAAAAGGCCAAAAAAGGCTTAAAAGTTCGTAGAGATCGGCAAAAATGGGTTAGAAATGGCCAAAAATGTCATTCAAAATTGCTTAGAGATGAGCAAGCATGGGATAGAAATGGCCAAAAATGGTTTAAAAGTGCTTAGAGATGTGCAAAAATGGGTTCGAAATGCCAAACATGGCTTTAAAGTGCTTAGAGATTTCCAAAAACGGGTTAGAAATGCCAAAAATGGCTTTAAAGTGCTTAGGGATTTGCAAAAATGGTTAGAAACGGCCAAAAATGCCATTCAAAATTGCTTAGAGATGTGCAAACATGGGTTAGAAATGGACAAAAAATGGTTTAAAAGCGCTTAGAGATGTGCAAAAATGGGTTAGGAATGGCGAAAATGGCTTAAAAGTGCATAGAGATGTGCAATAACGAGTTAGAAATGCTGAAAATGGCTTTAAAGTGCTTAGGGATTTGCAAAAATGGGTTAGAAACGGCCAAAAATGCCATTCAAAATTGCTTAGAGATGTGCAAACATGGGTTAGAAACGTCCAAAAATGCCATTCAAAATTGCTTCGAGATGTGCAAACATGGGTTAGAAATGCTAAAAATGGCTTGAAAGTGCTTAGACATTAGCAAAAAAGGGTTAGAAATGGCCAAAAATGGCTTCAAAATGGTTAGAGATGCACTAACTGCATAGAAAAGGACAAAAAAGTCTTAAAAATGCTTAGAGATCTGCAACAATGGGTTAGAAACGGCCAAAAATGCCATTCAAAATTGCTTAGAGATGTGCAAACATGGGTTAGAAATGCTAAAAATGGCTTGAAAGTGCTTAGAGATTTGCAAAAATGGGTTAGAAATGCTAAAAACGGCTTTAAAGTGCTTAGAGATTTGCAAAAAAGGGTTAGAAATGCTAAAAATGGCTTTAAAGTGCTTAGAGATTTGCAAAAAAGGGTTAGAAATGGCCAAAAATGGCTTCAAAATGGTTAGAGATGTGCAAACTGGATAGAAAAGGCCAAAAAAGGCATAAAAGTTCGTAGAGATCTGCAAAAATGGGATAGAAACAGCGAAAAATGCAATTCAGAATTGCTTAGGTGATGAGCAAACATGAGTTAGAAATGGCCAAAAATGGCTTCAAAATTGTTAGAGATGTGCAGACGGGATAGAAAAGGCCAAAAAAGGCTTAAAAGTTCGTACAGATCGGCAAAAATGGGTTAGAAATGGCCAAAAATGTCATTCAAAATTGCTTAGAGATGAGCAAGCATGGGTTAGAAATGGCCAAAAATGGTTTAACAGTGCTTAGAGATGTGCAAACATGGGTTAGAAATGGACAAAAAATGGTTTAAAAGTGCTTAGAGATGTGCAAAAATGGGTTAGGAATGGCGAAAATGGCTTAAAAGTGCATAGAGATGTGCAATAACGAGTTAGAAATGCTGAAAATGGCTTTAAAGTGCTTAGGGATTTGCAAAAATGGGTTAGAAACGGCCAAAAATGCCATTCAAAATTGCTTAGAGATGTGCAAACATGGGTTAGAAACGTCCAAAAATGCCATTCAAAATTGCTTCGAGATGTGCAAACATGGGTCAGAAATGCTAAAAATGGCTTGAAAGTGCTTAGACATTAGCAAAAAAGGGTTAGAAATGGCCAAAAAATGGCTTCAAAATGGTTAGAGATGCACAAACTGCATAGAAAAGGACAAAAAAGTCTTAAAAATGCTTAGAGATGTGCAACAATGGGTTAGAAACGGCCAAAAATGCCATTCAAAATTGCTTAGAGATGTGCAAACATGGGTTAGAAATGCTAAAAATGGCTTTAAAGTGCTTAGAGATTTGCAAAAAAGGGTTAGAAATGGCCAAAAATGGCTTCAAAATGGTTAGAGATGTGCAAACTGGATAGAAAAGGCCAAAAAAGGCATAAAAGTTCGTAGAGATCTGCAAAAATGGGATAGAAACAGCGAAAAATGCAATTCAGAATTGCTTAGGGATGAGCAAACATGAGTTAGAAATGGCCAAAAATGGCTTCAAAATTGTTAGAGATGTGCAGACGGGATAGAAAAGGCCAAAAAAGGCTTAAAAGTTCGTAGAGATCGGCAAAAATGGGTTAGAAATGGCCAAAAATGTCATTCAAAATTGCTTAGAGATGAGCAAGCATGGGTTAGAAATGGCCAAAAATGGTTTAAAAGTGCTTAGAGATGTGCAAAAATGGGTTCGAAATGGCAAACATGGCTTTAAAGTGCTTAGAGATTTCCAAAAACGGGTTAGAAATGCCAAAAATGGCTTTAAAGTGCTTAGGGATTTGCAAAAATGGTTAGAAACGGCCAAAAATGCCATTCAAAATTGCTTAGAGATGTGCAAACATGGGTTAGAAATGGACAAAAAATGGTTTAAAAGTGCTTAGAGATGTGCAAAAATGGGTTAGGAATGGCCAAAATGGCTTAAAAGAGCATAGAGATGTGCAATAACGAGTTAGAAATGCTGAAAATGGCTTGAAAGTGCTTAGGGATTTGCAAAAATGGGTTAGAAACGGCCAAAAATGCCATTCAAAATTGCTTAGAGATGTGCAAACATGGGTTAGAAACGTCCAAAAATGCCATTCAAAATTGCTTCGAGATGTGCAAACATGGGTTAGAAATGCTAAAAATGGCTTGAAAGTGCTTAGAGATTAGCAAAAAAGGGTTAGAAATGGCCAAAAATGGCTTCAAAATGGTTAGAGATGTGCAAACTGCATAGAAAAGGACAAAAAAGTCTTAAAAATGCTTAGAGATCTGCAACAATGGGTTAGAAACGGCCAAAAATGCCATTCAAAATTGCTTAGAGATGTGCAAACATGGGTTACAAATGCCAAAAATGGCTTTAAAGTGCTTTGGGATTTGCAAAAATTGGTTAGAAATGGCCAAAATGGCTTTAAAGTGCTTAGAGATTTGCAAAAAAGGGTTAGAAATGGCCAAAAATGGCTTCAAAATGGTTAGAGATGTGCAAACTGGATAGAAAAGGCCAAAAAAGGCATAAAAGTTCGTAGAGATCTGCAAAAATGGGATAGAAACAGCGAAAAATGCAATTCAGAATTGCTTAGGGATGAGCAAACATGAGTTAGAAATGGCCAAAAATGGCTTCAAAATTGTTAGAGATGTGCAGACGGGATAGAAAAGGCCAAAAAAGGCTTAAAAGTTCGTAGAGATCGGCAAAAATGGGTTAGAAATGGCCAAAAATGTCATTCAAAATTGCTTAGAGATGAGCAAGCATGGGTTAGAAATGGCCAAAAATGGTTTAACAGTGCTTAGAGATGTGCAAACATGGGTTAGAAATGGACAAAAAATGGTTTAAAAGCGCTTAGAGATGTGCAAAAATGGGTTAGGAATGGCGAAAATGGCTTAAAAGTGCATAGCGATGCGCAATAACGAGTTAGAAATGCTGAAAATGGCTTTAAAGTGCTTAGGGATTTGCAAAAATGGTTAGAAACGGCCAAAAATGCCATTAAAAATTGCTTAGAGATGTGCAAACATGGGTTAGAAATGGACAAAAAATGGTTTAAAAGCGCTTAGAGATGTGCAAAAATGGGTTAGGAATGGCGAAAATGGCTTAAAAGTGCATAGAGATGTGCAATAACGAGTTAGAAATGCTGAAAATGGCTTTAAAGTGCTTAGGGATTTGCAAAAATGGGTTAGAAACGTCCAAAAATGCCATTCAAAATTGCTTAGAGATGTGCAAACAAGGGTTAGAAACGTCCAAAAATGCCATTCAAAATTGCTTAGAGATGTGCAAACATGGGTTAGAAATGCTAAAAATGGCTTGAAAGTGCTTAGAGATTTGCAAAAATGGGTTCGAAATGCCAAACATGGCTTTAAAGTGCTTAGAGATTTCCAAAAACGGGTTAGAAATGCCAAAAATGGCTTTAAAGTGCTTAGGGATTTGCAAAAATGGTTAGAAACGGCCAAAAATGCCATTAAAAATTGCTTAGAGATGTGCAAACATGGGTTAGAAATGGACAAAAAATGGTTTAAAAGTGCTTAGAGATGTGCAAAAATGGGTTAAGAATGGCCAAAATGGCTTAAAAGTGCATAGAGATGTGCAATAACGAGTTAGAAATGCTGAAAATGGCTTTAAAGTGCTTAGGGATTTGCAAAAATGGGTTAGAAACGGCCAAAAATGCCATTCAAAATTGCTTAGAGATGTGCAAACATGGGTTAGAAACGTCCAAAAATGCCATTCAAAATTGCTTCGAGATGTGCAAACATGGGTTAGAAATGCTAAAAATGGCTTGAAAGTGCTTAGACATTAGCAAAAAAGGGTTAGAAATGGCCAAAAATGGCTTCAAAATGGTTAGAGATGCACAAACTGCATAGAAAAGGACAAAAAAGTCTTAAAAATGCTTAGAGATCTGCAACAATGGGTTAGAAACGGCCAAAAATGCCATTCAAAATTGCTTAGAGATGTGCAAACATGGGTTACAAATGCCAAAAATGGCTTTAAAGTGCTTTGGGATTTGCAAAAATTGGTTAGAAATGGCCAAAATGGCTTTAAAGTGCTTAGACATTAGCAAAAAAGGGTTAGAAATGGCCAAAAATGGCTTTAAAATGGGTAGAGATGTGCAAACTGGAAAGAAAAAGCCAAAAAAGGCTTTAAAGTGCTTAGGGATTTGCAAAAATGGGTTAGAAACGGCCAAAAATGCCATTCAAAATTGCTTCGAGATGTGCAAACATGGGTTAGAAATGCTAAAAATGGCTTGAAAGTGCTTAGAGATTTGCAAAAATGGGTTAGAAATGCTAAAAACGGCTTTAAAGTGCTTAGAGATTTGCAAAAAAGGGTTAGAAATGGCCAAAAATGGCTTCAAAATGGTTAGAGATGTGCAAACTGGATAGAAAAGGCCAAAAAAGGCATAAAAGTTCGTAGAGATCTGCAAAAATGGGATAGAAACAGCGAAAAATGCAATTCAGAATTGCTTAGGGATGAGCAAACATGAGTTAGAAATGGCCAAAAATGGCTTCAAAATTGTTAGAGATGTGCAGACGGGATAGAAAAGGCCAAAAAAGGCTTAAAAGTTCGTAGAGATCGGCAAAAATGGGTTAGAAATGGCCAAAAATGTCATTCAAAATTGCTTAGAGATGAGCAAGCATGGTTTAGAAATGGCCAAAAATGGTTTAAAAGTGCTTAGAGATGTGCAAAAATGGGTTCGAAATGCCAAACATGGCTTTAAAGTGCTTAGAGATTTCCAAAAACGGGTTAGAAATGCCAAAAATGGCTTTAAAGTGCTTAGGGATTTGCAAAAATGGTTAGAAACGGCCAAAAATGCCATTCAAAATTGCTTAGAGATGTGCAAACATGGGTTAGAAATGGACAAAAAATGGTTTAAAAGTGCTTAGAGATGTGCAAAAATGGGTTAGGAATGGCCAAAATGGCTTAAAAGTGCATAGAGATGTGCAATAACGAGTTCGAAATGCTGAAAATGGCTTTAAAGTGCTTAGGGATTTGCAAAAACGGGTTAGAAACGGCCAAAAATGCCATTCAAAATTGCTTAGAGATGTGCAAACATGGGTTAGAAACGTCCAAAAATGCCATTCAAAATTGCTTCGAGATGTGCAAACATGGGTTAGAAATGCTAAAAATGGCTTGAAAGTGCTTAGACATTAGCAAAAAAGGGTTAGAAATGGCCAAAAATGGCTTCAAAATGGTTAGAGATGCACAAACTGCATAGAAAACGACAAAAAAGTCTTAAAAATGCTTAGAGATCTGACACAATGGGTTAGAAACGGCCAAAAATGCCATTCAAAATTGCTTAGAGATGTGCAAACATGGGTTACAAATGCCAAAAATGGCTTTAAAGTGCTTTGAGATTTGCAAATATTGGTTAGAAATTGCCAAAATGGCTTTAAAGTGCTTAGACATTAGCAAAAAAGGGTTAGAAATGGCCAAAAATGGCTTTGAAATGGGTAGAGATGTGCAAACTGGAAAGAAAAAGCCAAAAAAGGCTTTAAAGTGCTTAGGGATTTGCAAAAATGGGTTAGAAACGGCCAAAAATGCCATTCAAAATTGCTTAGAGATGTGCAAACAAGGGTTAGAAACGTCCAAAAATGCCATTCAAAATTGCTTAGAGATGTGCAAACATGGGTTAGAAATGCTAAAAATGGCTTGAAAGTGCTTAGAGATTTGCAAAAATGGGTTAGAAATGCTAAAAATGGCTTTAAAGTGCTTAGAGATTTGCAAAAATGGGTTAGAAACGGCCAAAAATGCCATTCAAAATTGCTTAGAGATGTGCAAACAAGGGTTAGAAACGTCCAAAAATGCCATTCAAAATTGCTTAGAGATGTGCAAACATGGGTTAGAAATGCTAAAAATGGCTTGAAAGTGCTTAGACATTAGCAAAAAAGGGTTAGAAATGGCCAAAAAATGGCTTCAAAATGGTTAGAGATGCACAAACTGCATAGAAAAGGACAAAAAAGTCTTAAAAATGCTTAGAGATGTGCAACAATGGGTTAGAAACGGCCAAAAATGCCATTCAAAATTGCTTAGAGATGTGCAAACATGGGTTAGAAATGCTAAAAATGGCTTTAAAGTGCTTAGAGATTTGCAAAAAAGGGTTAGAAATGGCCAAAAATGGCTTCAAAATGGTTAGAGATGTGCAAACTGGATAGAAAAGGCCAAAAAAGGCATAAAAGTTCGTAGAGATCTGCAAAAATGGGATAGAAACAGCGAAAAATGCAATTCAGAATTGCTTAGGGATGAGCAAACATGAGTTAGAAATGGCCAAAAATGGCTTCAAAATTGTTAGAGATGTGCAGACGGGATAGAAAAGGCCAAAAAAGGCTTAAAAGTTCGTAGAGATCGGCAAAAATGGGTTAGAAATGGCCAAAAATGTCATTCAAAATTGCTTAGAGATGAGCAAGCATGGGTTAGAAATGGCCAAAAATGGTTTAAAAGTGCTTAGAGATGTGCAAAAATGGGTTCGAAATGCCAAACATGGCTTTAAAGTGCTTAGAGATTTCCAAAAACGGGTTAGAAATGCCAAAAATGGCTTTAAAGTGCTTAGGGATTTGCAAAAATGGTTAGTAACGGCCAAAAATGCCATTCAAAATTGCTTAGAGATGTGCAAACATGGGTTAGAAATGGACAAAAAATGGTTTAAAAGTGCTTAGAGATGTGCAAAAATGGGTTAGGAATGGCCAAAATGGCTTAAAAGTGCATAGAGATGTGCAATAACGAGTTAGAAATGCTGAAAATGGCTTTAAAGTGCTTAGGGATTTGCAAAAATGAGTTAGAAACGGCCAAAAATGCCATTCAAAATTGCTTCGAGATGTGCAAACATGGGTTAGAAATGCTAAAAATGGCTTGAAAGTGCTTAGACATTAGCAAAAAAGGGTTAGAAATGGCCAAAAATGGCTTCAAAATGGTTAGAGATGCACAAACTGCATAGAAAAGGACAAAAAAGTCTTAAAAATGCTTAGAGATCTGCAACAATGGGTTAGAAACGGCCAAAAATGCCAATCAAAATTGCTTAGAGATGTGCAAACATGGGTTACAAATGCCAAAAATGGCTTTAAAGTGCTTTGGGATTTGCAAAAATTGGTTAGAAATGGCCAAAATGGCTTTAAAGTGCTTAGACATTAGCAAAAAAGGGTTAGAAATGGCCAAAAATGGCTTTGAAATGGGTAGAGATGTGCAAACTGGAAAGAAAAAGCCAAAAAAGGCTTTAAAGTGCTTAGGGATTTGCAAAAATGGGTTAGAAACGGCCAAAAATGCCATTCAAAATTGCTTCGAGATGTGCAAACATGGGTTAGAAATGCTAAAAATGGCTTGAAAGTGCTTAGAGATTTGCAAAAATGGGTTAGAAATGCTAAAAACGGCTTTAAAGTGCTTAGAGATTTGCAAAAAAGGGTTAGAAATGGCCAAAAATGGCTTCAAAATGGTTAGAGATGTGCAAACTGGATAGAAAAGGCCAAAAAAGGCATAAAAGTTCGTAGAGATCTGCAAAAATGGGTTAGAAACAGCGAAAAATGCAATTCAGAATTGCTTAGGGATGAGCAAACATGAGTTAGAAATGGCCAAAAATGGCTTCAAAATTGTTAGAGATGTGCAGACGGGATAGAAAAGGCCAAAAAAGGCTTAAAAGTTCATAGAGATCGGCAAAAATGGGTTAGAAATGGCCAAAAATGTCATTCAAAATTGCTTAGAGATGAGCAAGCATGGGTTAGAAATGGCCAAAAATGGTTTAAAAGTGCTTAGAGATGTGCAAAAATGGGTTCGAAATGCCAAACATGGCTTTAAAGTGCTTAGAGATTTCCAAAAACGGGTTAGAAATGCCAAAAATGGCTTTAAAGTGCTTAGGGATTTGCAAAAATGGTTAGAAACGGCCAAAAATGCCATTCAAAATTGCTTAGAGATGTGCAAACATGGGTTACAAATGCCAAAAATGGCTTTAAAGTGCTTTGGGATTTGCAAAAATTGGTTAGAAATGGCCAAAATGGCTTTAAAGTGCTTAGACATTAGCAAAAAAGGGTTAGAAATGGCCAAAAATGGCTTTAAAATGGGTAGAGATGTGCAAACTGGAAAGAAAAAGCCAAAAAAGGCTTTAAAGTGCTTAGGGATTTGCAAAAATGGGTTAGAAACGTCCAAAAATGCCATTCAAAATTGCTTAGAGATGTGCAAACATGGGTTAGAAATGCTAAAAATGGCTTGAAAGTGCTTAGAGATTTGCAAAAATGGGTTAGAAATGCTAAAAACGGCTTTAAAGTGCTTAGAGATTTGCAAAAAAGGGTTAGAAATGGCCAAAAATGGCTTCAAAATGGTTAGAGATGTGCAAACTGGATAGAAAAGGCCAAAAAAGGCATAAAAGTTCGTAGAGATCTGCAAAAATGGGATAGAAACAGCGAAAAATGCAATTCAGAATTGCTTAGGGATGAGCAAACATGAGTTAGAAATGGCCAAAAATGGCTTCAAAATGGTTAGAGATGTGCAGACGGGATAGAAAAGGCCAAAAAAGGCTTAAAAGTTCGTAGAGATCGGCAAAAATGGGTTAGAAATGGCCAAAAATGTCATTCAAAATTGCTTAGAGATGAGCAAGCATGGTTTAGAAATGGCCAAAAATGGTTTAAAAGTGCTTAGAGATGTGCAAAAATGGGTTCGAAATGCCAAACATGGCTTTAAAGTGCTTAGAGATTTCCAAAAACGGGTTAGAAATGCCAAAAATGGCTTTAAAGTGCTTAGGGATTTGCAAAAATGGTTAGAAACGGCCAAAAATGCCATTCAAAATTGCTTAGAGATGTGCAAACATGGGTTAGAAATGGACAAAAAATGGTTTAAAAGTGCTTAGAGATGTGCAAAAATGGGTTAGGAATGGCCAAAATGGCTTAAAAGTGCATAGAGATGTGCAATAACGAGTTCGAAATGCTGAAAATGGCTTTAAAGTGCTTAGGGATTTGCAAAAACGGGTTAGAAACGGCCAAAAATGCCATTCAAAATTGCTTAGAGATGTGCAAACATGGGTTAGAAACGTCCAAAAATGCCATTCAAAATTGCTTCGAGATGTGCAAACATGGGTTAGAAATGCTAAAAATGGCTTGAAAGTGCTTAGACATTAGCAAAAAAGGGTTAGAAATGGCCAAAAATGGCTTCAAAATGGTTAGAGATGCACAAACTGCATAGAAAAGGACAAAAAAGTCTTAAAAATGCTTAGAGATCTGCAACAATGGGTTAGAAACGGCCAAAAATGCCATTCAAAATTGCTTAGAGATGTGCAAACATGGGTTAGAAACGTCCAAAAATGCCATTCAAAATTGCTTCGAGATGTGCAAACATGGGTTAGAAATGCTAAAAATGGCTTGAAAGTGCTTAGACATTAGCAAAAAAGGGTTAGAAATGGCCAAAAATGGCTTCAAAATGGTTAGAGATGCACAAACTGCATAGAAAAGGACAAAAAAGTCTTAAAAATTCTTAGAGATCTGCAACAATGGGTTAGAAACGGCCAAAAATGCCATTCAAAATTGCTTAGAGATGTGCAAACATGGGTTACAAATGCCAAAAATGGCTTTAAAGTGCTTTGGGATTTGCAAAAATTGGTTAGAAATGGCCAAAATGGCTTTAAAGTGCTTAGAGATTTCCAAAAACGGGTTAGAAATGGCCAAAAATGGCTTTAAAATGGGTAGAGATGTGCAAACTGGAAAGAAAAAGCCAAAAAAGGCTTTAAAGTGCTTAGGGATTTGCAAAAATGGGTTAGAAACGTCCAAAAATGCCATTCAAAATTGCTTAGAGATGTGCAAACATGGGTTAGAAACGTCCAAAAATGCCATTCAAAATTGCTTAGAGATGAGCAAAAATGGGTTAGAAATGCTAAAAACGGCTTTAAAGTGCTTAGAGATTTGCAAAAAAGGGTTAGAAATGGCCAAAAATGGCTTCAAAATGGTTAGAGATGTGCAAACTGGATAGAAAAGGCCAAAAAAGGCATAAAAGTTCGTAGAGATCTGCAAAAATGGGATAGAAACAGCGAAAAATGCAATTCAGAATTGCTTAGGGATGAGCAAACATGAGTTAGAAATGGCCAAAAATGGCTTCAAAATTGTTAGAGATGTGCAGACGGGATAGAAAAGGCCAAAAAAGGCTTAAAAGTTCGTAGAGATCGGCAAAAATGGGTTAGAAATGGCCAAAAATGTCATTCAAAATTGCTTAGAGATGAGCAAGCATGGGTTAGAAATGGCCAAAAATGGTTTAAAAGTGCTTAGAGATGTGCAAAAATGGGTTCGAAATGCCAAACATGGCTTTAAAGTGCTTAGAGATTTCCAAAAATGGGTTCGAAATGCCAAACATGGCTTTAAAGTGCTTAGAGATTTCCAAAAACGGGTTAGAAATGCCAAAAATGGCTTTAAAGTGCTTAGGGATTTGCAAAAATGGTTAGAAACGGCCAAAAATGCCATTCAAAATTGCTTAGAGATGTGCAAACATGGGTTAGAAATGGACAAAAAATGGTTTAAAAGTGCTTAGAGATGTGCAAAAATGGGTTAGGAATGGCCAAAATGGCTTAAAAGAGCATAGAGATGTGCAATAACGAGTTCGAAATGCTGAAAATGGCTTTAAAGTGCTTAGGGATTTGCAAAAATGGGTTAGAAACGGCCAAAAATGCCATTCAAAATTGCTTAGAGATGTGCAAACAAGGGTTAGAAACGTCCAAAAATGCCATTCAAAATTGCTTAGAGATGTGCAAACATGGGTTAGAAATGCTAAAAATGGCTTGAAAGTGCTTAGAGATTTCCAAAAACGGGTTAGAAATGGCCAAAAAATGGCTTCAAAATGGTTAGAGATGCACAAACTGCATAGAAAAGGACAAAAAAGTCTTAAAAATGCTTAGAGATCTGCAACAATGGGTTAGAAACGGCCAAAAATGCCATTCAAAATTGCTTAGAGATGTGCAAACATGGGTTAGAAATGCTAAAAATGGCTTTAAAGTGCTTAGAGATTTGCAAAAAAGGGTTAGAAATGGCCAAAAATGGCTTCAAAATGGTTAGAGATGTGCAAACTGGATAGAAAAGGCCAAAAAAGGCATAAAAGTTCGTAGAGATCTGCAAAAATGGGATAGAAACAGCGAAAAATGCAATTCAGAATTGCTTAGGGATGAGCAAACATGAGTTAGAAATGGCCAAAAATGGCTTCAAAATTGTTAGAGATGTGCAGACGGGATAGAAAAGGCCAAAAAAGGCTTAAAAGTTCGTAGAGATCGGCAAAAATGGGTTAGAAATGGCCAAAAATGTCATTCAAAATTGCTTAGAGATGAGCAAGCATGGGTTAGAAATGGCCAAAAATGGTTTAAAAGTGCTTAGAGATGTGCAAAAATGGGTTCGAAATGCCAAACATGGCTTTAAAGTGCTTAGAGATTTCCAAAAACGGGTTAGAAATGCCAAAAATGGCTTTAAAGTGCTTAGGGATTTGCAAAAATGGTTAGAAACGGCCAAAAATGCCATTCAAAATTGCTTAGAGATGTGCAAACATGGGTTAGAAATGGACAAAAAATGGTTTAAAAGTGCTTAGAGATGTGCAAAAATGGGTTAGGAATGGCCAAAATGGCTTAAAAGAGCATAGAGATGTGCAATAACGAGTTAGAAATGCTGAAAATGGCTTTAAAGTGCTTAGGGATTTGCAAAAATGGGTTAGAAACGGCCAAAAATGCCATTCAAAATTGCTTAGAGATGTGCAAACATGGGTTAGAAACGTCCAAAAATGCCATTCAAAATTGCTTCGAGATGTGCAAACATGGGTTAGAAATGCTAAAAATGGCTTGAAAGTGCTTAGAGATTAGCAAAAAAGGGTTAGAAATGGCCAAAAATGGCTTCAAAATGGTTAGAGATGTGCAAACTGCATAGAAAAGGACAAAAAAGTCTTAAAAATGCTTAGAGATCTGCAACAATGGGTTAGAAACGGCCAAAAATGCCATTCAAAATTGCTTAGAGATGTGCAAACATGGGTTACAAATGCCAAAAATGGCTTTAAAGTGCTTTGGGATTTGCAAAAATTGGTTAGAAATGGCCAAAATGGCTTTAAAGTGCTTAGAGATTTGCAAAAAAGGGTTAGAAATGGCCAAAAATGGCTTTGAAATGGGTAGAGATGTGCAAACTGGAAAGAAAAAGCCAAAAAAGGCTTTAAAGTGCTTAGGGATTTGCAAAAATGGGTTAGAAACGGCCAAAAATGCCATTCAAAATTGCTTAGAGATGTGCAAACAAGGGTTAGAAACGTCCAAAAATGCCATTCAAAATTGCTTAGAGATGTGCAAACATGGGTTAGAAATGCTAAAAATGGCTTGAAAGTGCTTAGAGATTTGCAAAAATGGGTTAGAAATGCTAAAAACGGCTTTAAAGTGCTTAGAGATTTGCAAAAAAGGGTTAGAAATGGCCAAAAATGGCTTCAAAATGGTTAGAGATGTGCAAACTGGATAGAAAAGGCCAAAAAAGGCATAAAAGTTCGTAGAGATCTGCAAAAATGGGATAGAAACAGCGAAAAATGCAATTCAGAATTGCTTAGGGATGAGCAAACATGAGTTAGAAATGGCCAAAAATGGCTTCAAAATGG
This sequence comes from Lathamus discolor, assembly GCF_037157495.1. NCBI lineage: Eukaryota > Metazoa > Chordata > Aves > Psittaciformes > Psittacidae > Lathamus > Lathamus discolor. The sequence goes on from NC_088908.1 coordinate 30,885,404, forward strand.
TTAGAGATGTGCAGACGGGATAGAAAAGGCCAAAAAAGGCTTAAAAGTTCGTAGAGATCGGCAAAAATGGGTTAGAAATGGCCAAAAATGTCATTCAAAATTGCTTAGAGATGAGCAAGCATGGGATAGAAATGGCCAAAAATGGTTTAAAAGTGCTTAGAGATGTGCAAAAATGGGTTCGAAATGCCAAACATGGCTTTAAAGTGCTTAGAGATTTCCAAAAACGGGTTAGAAATGCCAAAAATGGCTTTAAAGTGCTTAGGGATTTGCAAAAATGGTTAGAAACGGCCAAAAATGCCATTCAAAATTGCTTAGAGATGTGCAAACATGGGTTAGAAATGGACAAAAAATGGTTTAAAAGTGCTTAGAGATGTGCAAAAATGGGTTAGGAATGGCCAAAATGGCTTAAAAGAGCATAGAGATGTGCAATAACGAGTTAGAAATGCTGAAAATGGCTTTAAAGTGCTTAGGGATTTGCAAAAATGGGTTAGAAATGGCCAAAAATGCCATTCAAAATTGCTTAGAGATGTGCAAACATGGGTTAGAAACGTCCAAAAATGCCATTCAAAATTGCTTCGAGATGTGCAAACATGGGTTAGAAATGCTAAAAATGGCTTGAAAGTGCTTAGACATTAGCAAAAAAGGGTTAGAAATGGCCAAAAATGGCTTCAAAATGGTTAGAGATGCACAAACTGCATAGAAAAGGACAAAAAAGTCTTAAAAATGCTTAGAGATCTGCAACAATGGGTTAGAAACGGCCAAAAATGCCATTCAAAATTGCTTAGAGATGTGCAAACATGGGTTAGAAACGTCCAAAAATGGCTTTAAAGTGCTTTGGGATTTGCAAAAATTGGTTAGAAATGGCCAAAATGGCTTTAAAGTGCTTAGAGATTTGCAAAAAAGGGTTAGAAATGGCCAAAAATGGCTTTAAAATGGGTAGAGATGTGCAAACTGGAAAGAAAAAGCCAAAAAAGGCTTTAAAGTGCTTACGGATTTGCAAAAATGGGTTAGAAACGGCCAAAAATGCCATTCAAAATTGCTTAGAGATGTGCAAACATGGGTTAGAAACGTCCAAAAATGCCATTCAAAATTGCTTAGACATGTGCAAACATGGGTTAGAAATGCTAAAAATGGCTTGAAAGTGCTTAGAGATTTGCAAAAATGGGTTAGAAATGCTAAAAACGGCTTGAAAGTGCTTAGAGATTTGCAAAAATGGGTTAGAAATGCTAAAAATGGTTTTAAAGTGCTTAGAGATTTGCAAAAAAGGGTTAGAAATGGCCAAAAATGGCTTCAAAATGGTTAGAGATGTGCAAACTGGATAGAAAAGGCCAAAAAAGGCATAAAAGTTCGTAGAGATCTGCAAAAATGGGATAGAAACAGCGAAAAATGCAATTCAGAATTGCTTAGGGATGAGCAAACATGAGTTAGAAATGGCCAAAAATGGCTTCAAAATTGTTAGAGATGTGCAGACGGGATAGAAAAGGCCAAAAAAGGCTTAAAAGTTCGTAGAGATCGGCAAAAATGGGTTAGAAATGGCCAAAAATGTCATTCAAAATTGCTTAGAGATGAGCAAGCATGGGTTAGAAATGGCCAAAAATGGTTTAAAAGTGCTTAGAGATGTGCAAAAATGGGTTCGAAATGCCAAACATGGCTTTAAAGTGCTTAGGGATTTACAAAAATGGTTAGAAACGGCCAAAAATGCCATTCAAAATTGCTTAGAGATGTGCAAACATGGGTTAGAAACGTCCAAAAATGCCATTCAAAATTGCTTCGAGATGTGCAAACATGGGTTAGAAATGCTAAAAACGGCTTGAAAGTGCTTAGACATTAGCAAAAAAGGGTTAGAAATGGCCAAAAATGGCTTCAAAATGGTTAGAGATGCACAAACTGCATAGAAAAGGACAAAAAAGTCTTAAAAATGCTTAGAGATCTGCAACAATGGGTTAGAAACGGCCAAAAATGCCATTCAAAATTGCTTAGAGATGTGCAAACATGGGTTACAAATGCCAAAAATGGCTTTAAAGTGCTTTGGGATTTGCAAAAATTGGTTAGAAATTGCCAGAATGGCTTTAAAGTGCTTAGACATTAGCAAAAAAGGGTTAGAAATGGCCAAAAATGGCTTTGAAATGGGTAGAGATGTGCAAACTGGAAAGAAAAAGCCAAAAAAGGCTTTAAAGTGCTTAGGGATTTGCAAAAATGGGTTAGAAACGGCCAAAAATGCCATTCAAAATTGCTTAGAGATGTGCAAACAAGGGTTAGAAACGTCCAAAAATGCCATTCAAAATTGCTTAGAGATGTGCAAACATGGGTTAGAAATGCTAAAAATGGCTTGAAAGTGCTTAGAGATTTGCAAAAATGGGTTAGAAATGCTAAAAATGGTTTTAAAGTGCTTAGAGATTTGCAAAAAAGGGTTAGAAATGGCCAAAAATGGCTTCAAAATGGTTAGGGATGTGCAAACTGGATAGAAAAGGCCAAAAAAGGCATAAAAGTTCGTAGAGATCTGCAAAAATGGGATAGAAACAGCGAAAAATGCAATTCAGAATTGCTTAGGGATGAGCAAACATGAGTTAGAAATGGCCAAAAATGGCTTCAAAATTGTTAGAGATGTGCAGACGGGATAGAAAAGGCCAAAAAAGGCTTAAAAGTTCGTAGAGATCGGCAAAAATGGGTTAGAAATGGCCAAAAATGTCATTCAAAATTGCTTAGAGATGAGCAAGCATGGGTTAGAAATGGCCAAAAATGGTTTAAAAGTGCTTAGAGATGTGCAAAAATGGGTTCGAAATGCCAAACATGGCTTTAAAGTGCTTAGGGATTTACAAAAATGGTTAGAAACGGCCAAAAATGCCATTCAAAATTGCTTAGAGATGTGCAAACATGGGTTAGAAATGGACAAAAAATGGTTTAAAAGTGCTTAGAGATGTGCAAAAATGGGTTAGGAATGGCCAAAATGGCTTAAAAGTGCATAGAGATGTGCAATAATGAGTTAGAAATGCTGAAAATGGCTTTAAAGTGCTTAGGGATTTGCAAAAATGGGTTAGAAACGGCCAAAAATGCCATTCAAAATTGCTTAGAGATGTGCAATAACGAGTTAGAAATGCTGAAAATGGCTTGAATGTGCTTAGACATTAGCAAAAAAGGGTTAGAAATGGCCAAAAATGGCTTCAAAATGGTTAGAGATGTGCAGACTGGAAAGAAAAAGCCAAAAAAGGCTTTAAAGTGCTTAGGGATTTGCAAAAATGGGTTAGAAACGGCCAAAAATGCCATTCAAAATTGCTTAGAGACGTGCAAACAAGGGTTAGAAACGTCCAAAAATGCCATTCAAAATTGCTTAGAGATGTGCAAACATGGGTTAGAAATGCTAAAAATGGCTTGAAAGTGCTTAGAGATTTGCAAAAATGGGTTAGAAATGCTAAAAACGGCTTTAAAGTGCTTAGAGATTTGCAAAAAAGGGTTAGAAATGGCCAAAAATGGCTTCAAAATGGTTAGAGATGTGCAAACTGGATAGAAAAGGCCAAAAAAGGCATAAAAGTTCGTAGAGATCTGCAAAAATGGGATAGAAACAGCGAAAAATGCAATTCAGAATTGCTTAGGGATGAGCAAACATGAGTTAGAAATGGACAAAAATGGCTTCAAAATGGTTAGAGATGTGCAGACGGGATAGAAAAGGCCAAAAAAGGCTTAAAAGTTCGTAGAGATCGGCAAAAATGGGTTAGAAATGGCCAAAAATGTCATTCAAAATTGCTTAGAGATGAGCAAGCATGGGTTAGAAATGGCCAAAAATGGTTTAAAAGTGCTTAGAGATGTGCAAAAATGGGTTCGAAATGCCAAACATGGCTTTAAAGTGCTTAGAGATTTCCAAAAACGGGTTAGAAATGCCAAAAATGGCTTTAAAGTGCTTAGGGATTTGCAAAAATGGTTAGAAAAGGCCAAAAATGCCATTCAAAATTGCTTAGAGATGTGCAAACATGGGTTAGAAATGGACAAAAAATGGTTTAAAAGTGCTTAGAGATGTGCAAAAATGGGTTAGGAATGGCCAAAATGGCTTAAAAGAGCATAGAGATGTGCAATAAAGAGTTCGAAATGCTGAAAATGGCTTTAAAGTGCTTAGGGATTTGCAAAAATGGGTTAGAAACGGCCAAAAATGCCATTCAAAATTGCTTAGAGATGTGCAAACATGGGTTAGAAACGTCCAAAAATGCCATTCAAAATTGCTTAGAGATGTGCAAACATGGGTTAGAAATGCTAAAAATGGCTTGAAAGTGCTTAGACATTAGCAAAAAAGGGTTAGAAATGGCCAAAAAATGGCTTCAAAATGGTTAGAGATGCACAAACTGCATAGAAAAGGACAAAAAAGTCATAAAAATGCTTAGAGATCTGCAACAATGGGTTAGAAACGGCCAAAAATGCCATTCAAAATTGCTTAGAGATGTGCAAACATGGGTTAGAAATGCTAAAAATGGCTTTAAAGTGCTTAGAGATTTGCAAAAAGGGTTAGAAATGGCCAAAAATGGCTTCAAAATGGTTAGAGATGTGCAAACTGGATAGAAAAGGCCAAAAAAGGCTTAAAAGTTCGTAGAGATCTGCAAAAATGGGATAGAAACAGCGAAAAATGCAATTCAGAATTGCTTAGGGATGAGCAAACATGAGTTAAAAATGGCCAAAAATGGCTTCAAAATTGTTAGAGATGTGCAGACGGGATAGAAAAGGCCAAAAAAGGCTTAAAAGTTCGTAGAGATCGGCAAAAATGGGTTAGAAATGGCCAAAAATGTCATTCAAAATTGCTTAGAGATGAGCAAGCATGGGTTAGAAATGGCCAAAAATGGTTTAAAAGTGCTTAGAGATGTGCAAAAATGGGTTCGAAATGCCAAACATGGCTTTAAAGTGCTTAGAGATTTCCAAAAACGGGTTAGAAATGCCAAAAATGGCTTTAAAGTGCTTTGGGATTTGCAAAAATTGGTTAGAAATGGCCAAAATGGCTTTAAAGTGCTTAGACATTAGAAAAAAAGGGTTAGAAATGGCCAAAAATGGCTTTAAAATGGGTAGAGATGTGCAAACTGGAAAGAAAAAGCCAAAAAAGGCTTTAAAGTGCTTAGGGATTTGCAAAAATGGGTTAGAAACGTCCAAAAATGCCATTCAAAATTGCTTAGAGATGTGCAAACATGGGTTAGAAATGCTAAAAATGGCTTGAAAGTGCTTAGAGATTTGCAAAAATGGGTTAGAAATGCTAAAAACGGCTTTAAAGTGCTTAGAGATTTGCAAAAAAGGGTTAGAAATGGCCAAAAATGGCTTCAAAATGGTTAGAGATGTGCAAACTGGATAGAAAAGGCCAAAAAAGGCATAAAAGTTCGTAGAGATCTGCAAAAATGGGATAGAAACAGCGAAAAATGCAATTCAGAATTGCTTAGGGATGAGCAAACATGAGTTAGAAATGGCCAAAAATGGCTTCAAAATGGTTAGAGATGTGCAGACGGGATAGAAAAGGCCAAAAAAGGCTTAAAAGTTCGTAGAGATCGGCAAAAATGGGTTAGAAATGGCCAAAAATGTCATTCAAAATTGCTTAGAGATGAGCAAGCATGGGTTAGAAATGGCCAAAAATGGTTTAAAAGTGCTTAGAGATGTGCAAAAATGGGTTCGAAATGCCAAACATGGCTTTAAAGTGCTTAGAGATTTCCAAAAACGGGTTAGAAATGCCAAAAATGGCTTTAAAGTGCTTAGGGATTTGCAAAAATGGTTAGAAACGGCCAAAAATGCCATTCAAAATTGCTTACAGATGTGCAAACATGGGTTAGAAATGGACAAAAAATGGTTTAAAAGTGCTTAGAGATGTGCAAAAATGGGTTAGGAATGGCCAAAATGGCTTAAAAGAGCATAGAGATGTGCAATAACGAGTTAGAAATGCTGAAAATGGCTTTAAAGTGCTTAGGGATTTGCAAAAATGGGTTAGAAACGGCCAAAAATGCCATTCAAAATTGCTTAGAGATGTGCAAACATGGGTTAGAAACGTCCAAAAATGCCATTCAAAATTGCTTCGAGATGTGCAAACATGGGTTAGAAATGCTAAAAATGGCTTGAAAGTGCTTAGACATTAGCAAAAAAGGGTTAGAAATGGCCAAAAATGGCTTCAAAATGGTTAGAGATGCACAAACTGCATAGAAAAGGACAAAAAAGTCTTAAAAATGCTTAGAGATCTGCAACAATGGGTTAGAAACGGCCAAAAATGCCATTCAAAATTGCTTAGAGATGTGCAAACATGGGTTAGAAACGTCCAAAAATGCCATTCAAAATTGCTTCGAGATGTGCAAACATGGGTTAGAAATGCTAAAAATGGCTTGAGAGTGCTTAGACATTAGCAAAAAAGGGTTAGAAATGGCCAAAAATGGCTTCAAAATGGTTAGAGATGCACAAACTGCATAGAAAAGGACAAAAAAGTCTTAAAAATTCTTAGAGATCTGCAACAATGGGTTAGAAACGGCCAAAAATGCCATTCAAAATTGCTTAGAGATGTGCAAACATGGGTTACAAATGCCAAAAATGGCTTTAAAGTGCTTTGGGATTTGCAAAAATTGGTTAGAAATGGCCAAAATGGCTTTAAAGTGCTTAGACATTAGCAAAAAAGGGTTAGAAATGGCCAAAAATGGCTTTAAAATGGGTAGAGATGTGCAAACTGGAAAGAAAAAGCCAAAAAAGGCTTTAAAGTGCTTAGGGATTTGCAAAAATGGGTTAGAAACGGCCAAAAATGCCATTCAAAATTGCTTAGAGATGTGCAAACATGGGTTAGAAACGTCCAAAAATGCCATTCAAAATTGCTTAGAGATGTGCAAAAATGGGTTAGAAATGCTAAAAACGGCTTTAAAGTGCTTAGAGATTTGCAAAAAAGGGTTAGAAATGGCCAAAAATGGCTTCAAAATGGTTAGAGATGTGCAAACTGGATAGAAAAGGCCAAAAATGCATAAAAGTTCGTAGAGATCTGCAAAAATGGGATAGAAACAGCGAAAAATGCAATTCAGAATTGCTTAGGGATGAGCAAACATGAGTTAGAAATGGCCAAAAATGGCTTCAAAATTGTTAGAGATGTGCAGACGGGATAGAAAAGGCCAAAAAAGGCTTAAAAGTTCGTAGAGATCGGCAAAAATGGGTTAGAAATGGCCAAAAATGTCATTCAAAATTGCTTAGAGATGAGCAAGCATGGGTTAGAAATGGCCAAAAATGGTTTAAAAGTGCTTAGAGATGTGCAAAAATGGGTTCGAAATGCCAAACATGGCTTTAAAGTGCTTAGAGATTTCCAAAAACGGGTTAGAAATGCCAAAAATGGCTTTAAAGTGCTTAGGGATTTGCAAAAATGGTTAGAAACGGCCAAAAATGCCATTCAAAATTGCTTAGAGATGTGCAAACATGGGTTAGAAATGGACAAAAAATGGTTTAAAAGTGCTTAGAGATGTGCAAAAATGGGTTAGGAATGGCCAAAATGGCTTAAAAGTGCATAGAGATGTGCAATAACGAGTTAGAAATGCTGAAAATGGCTTTAAAGTGCTTAGGGATTTGCAAAAATGGGTTAGAAACGGCCAAAAATGCCATTCAAAATTGCTTAGAGATGTGCAAACATGGGTTAGAAACGTCCAAAAATGCCATTCAAAATTGCTTAGAGATGTGCAAACATGGGTTAGAAATGCTAAAAATGGCTTGAAAGTGCTTAGACATTAGCAAAAAAGGGTTAGAAATGGCTAAAAAATGGCTTCAAAATGGTTAGAGATGCACAAACTGCATAGAAAAGGACAAAAAAGTCTTAAAAATGCTTAGAGATCTGCAACAATGGGTTAGAAACGGCCAAAAATGCCATTCAAAATTGCTTAGAGATGTGCAAACATGGGTTAGAAATGCTAAAAATAGCTTTAAAGTGCTTAGAGATTTGCAAAAAAGGGTTAGAAATGGCCAAAAATGGCTTCAAAATGGTTAGAGATGTGCAAACTGGATAGAAAAGGCCAAAAAAGGCATAAAAGTTCGTAGAGATCTGCAAAAATGGGATAGAAACAGCGAAAAATGCAATTCAGAATTGCTTAGGGATGAGCAAACATGAGTTAGAAATGGCCAAAAATGGCTTCAAAATTGTTAGAGATGTGCAGACGGGATAGAAAAGGCCAAAAAAGGCTTAAAAGTTCGTAGAGATCGGCAAAAATGGGTTAGAAATGGCCAAAAATGTCATTCAAAATTGCTTAGAGATGAGCAAACATGGGTTAGAAATGGCCAAAAATGGTTTAAAAGTGCTTAGAGATGTGCAAAAATGGGTTCGAAATGCCAAACATGGCTTTAAAGTGCTTAGAGATTTCCAAAAACGGGTTAGAAATGCCAAAAATGGCTTTAAAGTGCTTAGGGATTTGCAAAAATGGTTAGAAACGGCCAAAAATGCCATTCAAAATTGCTTAGAGATGTGCAAACATGGGTTAGAAATGGACAAAAAATGGTTTAAAAGTGCTTAGAGATGTGCAAAAATGGGTTAGGAATGGCCAAAATGGCTTAAAAGAGCATAGAGATGTGCAATAATGAGTTAGAAATGCTGAAAATGGCTTTAAAGTGCTTAGGGATTTGCAAAAATGGGTTAGAAACGGCCAAAAATGCCATTCAAAATTGCTTAGAGATGTGCAAACATGGGTTAGAAACGTCCAAAAATGCCATTCAAAATTGCTTCGAGATGTGCAAACATGGGTTAGAAATGCTAAAAATGGCTTGAAAGTGCTTAGACATTAGCAAAAAAGGGTTAGAAATGGCCAAAAATGGCTTCAAAATGGTTAGAGATGCACAAACTGCATAGAAAAGGACAAAAAAGTCTTAAAAATGCTTAGAGATCTGCAACAATGGGTTAGTAACGGCCAAAAATGCCATTCAAAATTGCTTAGAGATGTGCAAACATGGGTTACAAATGCCAAAAATGGCTTTAAAGTGCTTTGGGATTTGCAAAAATTGGTTAGAAATGGCCAAAATGGCTTTAAAGTGCTTAGACATTAGCAAAAAAGGGTTAGAAATGGCCAAAAATGGCTTCGAAATGGGTAGAGATGTGCAAACTGGAAAGAAAAAGCCAAAAAAGGCTTTAAAGTGCTTAGGGATTTGCAAAAATGGGTTAGAAACGGCCAAAAATGCCATTCAAAATTGCTTAGAGACGTGCAAACAAGGGTTAGAAACGTCCAAAAATGCCATTCAAAATTGCTTAGAGATGTGCAAACATGGGTTAGAAATGCTAAAAATGGCTTGAAAGTGCTTAGAGATTTGCAAAAATGGGTTAGAAATGCTAAAAACGGCTTTAAAGTGCTTAGAGATTTGCAAAAAAGGGTTAGAAATGGCCAAAAATGGCTTCAAAATGGTTAGAGATGTGCAAACTGGATAGAAAAGGCCAAAAAAGGCATAAAAGTTCGTAGAGATCTGCAAAAATGGGATAGAAACAGCGAAAAATGCAATTCAGAATTGCTTAGGGATGAGCAAACATGAGTTAGAAATGGCCAAAAATGGCTTCAAAATGGTTAGAGATGTGCAGACGGGATAGAAAAGGCCAAAAAAGGCTTAAAAGTTCGTAGAGATCGGCAAAAATGGGTTAGAAATGGCCAAAAATGTCATTCAAAATTGCTTAGAGATGAGCAAGCATGGGTTAGAAATGGCCAAAAATGGTTTAAAAGTGCTTAGAGATGTGCAAAAATGGGTTCGAAATGCCAAACATGGCTTTAAAGTGCTTAGAGATTTCCAAAAACGGGTTAGAAATGCCAAAAATGGCTTTAAAGTGCTTAGGGATTTGCAAAAATGGTTAGAAACGGCCAAAAATGCCATTCAAAATTGCTTAGAGATGTGCAAACATGGGTTAGAAATGGACAAAAAATGGTTTAAAAGTGCTTAGAGATGTGCAAAAATGGGTTAGGAATGGCCAAAATGGCTTAAAAGAGCATAGAGATGTGCAATAACGAGTTAGAAATGCTGAAAATGGCTTTAAAGTGCTTAGGGATTTGCAAAAATGGGTTAGAAACGGCCAAAAATGCCATTCAAAATTGCTTCGAGATGTGCAAACATGGGTTAGAAATGCTAAAAATGGCTTGAAAGTGCTTAGAGATTAGCAAAAATGGGTTAGAAATGCTAAAAACGGGTTTAAAGTGCTTAGAGATTTGCAAAAAAGGGTTAGAAATGGCCAAAAATGGCTTCAAAATGGTTAGAGATGCACAAACTGCATAGAAAAGGACAAAAAAGTCTTAAAAATGCTTAGAGATCTGCAACAATGGGTTAGAAACGGCCAAAAATGCCATTCAAAATTGCTTAGAGATGTGCAAACATGGGTTAGAAACGTCCAAAAATGCCATTCAAAATTGCTTAGAGATGTGCAAACATGGGTTAGAAATGCTAAAAATGGCTTGAAAGTGCTTAGAGATTTGCAAAAATGGGTTAGAAATGCTAAAAACGGCTTTAAAGTGCTTAGAGATTTGCAAAAAAGGGTTAGAAATGGCCAAAAATGGCTTCAAAATGGTTAGAGATGTGCAAACTGGATAGAAAAGGCAAAAAAAGGCATAAAAGTTCGTAGAGATCTGCAAAAATGGGATAGAAACAGCGAAAAATGCAATTCAGAATTGCTTAGGGATGAGCAAACATGAGTTAGAAATGGCCAAAAATGGCTTCAAAATTGTTAGAGATGTGCAGACGGGATAGAAAAGGCCAAAAAAGGCTTAAAAGTTCGTAGAGATCGGCAAAAATGGGTTCGAAATGGCCAAAAATGTCATTCAAAATTGCTTAGAGATGAGCAAGCATGGGTTAGAAATGGCCAAAAATGGTTTAAAAGTGCTTAGAGATGTGCAAAAATGGGTTCGAAATGCCAAACATGGCTTTAAAGTGCTCAGAGATTTCCAAAAACGGGTTAGAAATGCCAAAAATGGCTTTAAAGTGCTTAGGGATTTGCAAAAATGGTTAGAAATGCCAAAAATGGCTTTAATGTGCTTAGGGATTTGCAAAAATGGGTTAGAAACGGCCAAAAATGCCATTCAAAATTGCTTCGAGATGTGCAAACATGGGTTAGAAATGCTAAAAATGGCTTGAAAGTGCTTAGACATTAGCAAAAAAGGGTTAGAAATGGCCAAAAATGGCTTCAAAATGGTTAGAGATGCACAAACTGCATAGAAAAGGACAAAAAAGTCTTAAAAATGCTTAGAGATCTGCAACAATGGGTTAGAAACGGCCAAAAATGCCATTCAAAATTGCTTAGAGATGTGCAAACATGGGTTACAAATGCCAAAAATGGCTTTAAAGTGCTTTGGGATTTGCAAAAATTGGTTAGAAATGGCCAAAATGGCTTTAAAGTGCTTAGACATTAGCAAAAAAGGGTTAGAAATGGCCAAAAATGGCTTTGAAATGGGTAGAGATGTGCAAACTGGAAAGAAAAAGCCAAAAAAGGCTTTAAAGTGCTTAGGGATTTGCAAAAATGGGTTAGAAACGTCCAAAAATGCCATTCAAAATTGCTTAGAGATGTGCAAACATGGGTTAGAAATGCTAAAAATGGCTTGAAAGTGCTTAGAGATTTGCAAAAATGGGTTAGAAATGCTAAAAACGGCTTTAAAGTGCTTAGAGATTTGCAAAAAAGGGTTAGAAATGGCCAAAAATGGCTTCAAAATGGTTAGAGATGTGCAAACTGGATAGAAAAGGCCAAAAAAGGCATAAAAGTTCGTAGAGATCTGCAAAAATGGGATAGAAACAGCGAAAAATGCAATTCAGAATTGCTTAGGGATGAGCAAACATGAGTTAGAAATGGCCAAAAATGGCTTCAAAATTGTTAGAGATGTGCAGACGGGATAGAAAAGGCCAAAAAAGGCTTAAAAGTTCGTAGAGATCGGCAAAAATGGGTTAGAAATGGCCAAAAATGTCATTCAAAATTGCTTAGAGATGAGCAAGCATGGGTTAGAAATGGCCAAAAATGGTTTAAAAGTGCTTAGAGATGTGCAAAAATGGGTTCGAAATGCCAAACATGGCTTTAAAGTGCTTAGAGATTTCCAAAAACGGGTTAGAAATGCCAAAAATGGCTTTAAAGTGCTTAGGGATTTGCAAAAATGGTTAGAAACGGCCAAAAATGCCATTCAAAATTGCTTAGAGATGTGCAAACATGGGTTAGAAATGGACAAAAAATGGTTTAAAAGTGCTTAGAGATGTGCAAAAATGGGTTAGGAATGGCCAAAATGGCTTAAAAGTGCATAGAGATGTGCAATAACGAGTTAGAAATGCTGAAAATGGCTTTAAAGTGCTTAGGGATTTGCAAAAATGGGTTAGAAACGGCCAAAAATGCCATTCAAAATTGCTTAGAGATGTGCAAACATGGGTTAGAAACGTCCAAAAATGCCATTCAAAATTGCTTCGAGATGTGCAAACATGGGTTAGAAATGCTAAAAATGGCTTGAAAGTGCTTAGAGATTTGCAAAAATGGGTTAGAAATGCTAAAAATGGCTTTAAAGTGCTTTGGGATTTGCAAAAATTGGTTAGAAATGGCCAAAATGGCTTTAAAGTGCTTAGACATTAGCAAAAAAGGGTTAGAAATGGCCAAAAATGGCTTTGAAATGGGTAGAGATGTGCAAACTGGAACGAAAAAGCCAAAAAAGGCTTTAAAGTGCTTAGGGATTTGCAAAAATGGGTTAGAAACGGCCAAAAATGCCATTCAAAATTGCTTAGAGATGTGCAAACAAGGGTTAGAAACGTCCAAAAATGCCATTCAAAATTGCTTAGAGATGTGCAAACATGGGTTAGAAATGCTAAAAATGGCTTGAAAGTGCTTAGAGATTTGCAAAAATGGGTTAGAAATGCTAAAAACGGCTTTAAAGTGCTTAGCGATTTGCAAAAAAGGGTTAGAAATGGCCAAAAATGGCTTCAAAATGGTTAGAGATGTGCAAACTGGATAGAAAAGGCCAAAAAAGGCATAAAAGTTCGTAGAGATCTGCAAAAATGTGTAAGAAACAGCGAAAAATGCAATTCAGAATTGCTTAGGGATGAGCAAACATGAGTTAGAAATGGCCAAAAATGGCTTCAAAATTGTTAGAGATGTGCAGACGGGATAGAAAAGGCCAAAAAAGGCTTAAAAGTACGTAGAGATCGGCAAAAATGGGTTAGAAATGGCCAAAAATGTCATTCAAAATTGCTTAGAGATGAGCAAGCATGGGTTAGAAATGGCCAAAAATGGTTTAAAAGTGCTTAGAGATGTGCAAAAATGGGTTCGAAATGCCAAACATGGCTTTAAAGTGCTTAGAGATTTCCAAAAACGGGTTAGAAATGCCAAAAATGGCTTTAAAGTGCTTAGGGATTTGCAAAAATGGTTAGAAACGGCCAAAAATGCCATTCAAAATTGCTTAGAGATGTGCAAACATGGGTTAGAAACGTCCAAAAATGCCATTCAAAATTGCTTCGAGATGTGCAAACATGGGTTAGAAATGCTAAAAATGGCTTGAAAGTGCTTAGACATTAGCAAAAAAGGGTTAGAAATGGCCAAAAATGGCTTCAAAATGGTTAGAGATGCACAAACTGCATAGAAAAGGACAAAAAAGTCTTAAAAATGCTTAGAGATCTGCAACAATGGGTTAGAAACGGCCAAAAATGCCATTCAAAATTGCTTAGAGATGTGCAAACATGGGTTACAAAAGCCAAAAATGGCTTTAAAGTGCTTTGGGATTTGCAAAAATTGGTTAGAAATTGCCAAAATGGCTTTAAAGTGCTTAGACATTAGCAAAAAAGGGTTAGAAATGGCCAAAAATGGCTTCAAAATGGTTAGAGATGTGCAAACATGGGTTAGAAATGCTAAAAATGGCTTGAAAGTGCTTAGGGATTTGCAAACATGGGTTAGAAACGTCCAAAAATGCCATTCAAAATTGCTTAGAGATGTGCAAACATGGGTTAGAAATGCTAAAAATGGCTTGAAAGTGCTTAGAGATTTGCAAAAATGGGTTAGAAATGCTAAAAATGGCTTTAAAGTGCTTAGAGATTTGCAAAAAAGGGTTAGAAATGGCCAAAAATGGCTTCAAAATGGTTAGAGATGTGCAAACTGGATAGAAAAGGCCAAAAAAGGCATAAAAGTTCGTAGAGATCTGCAAAAATGGGATAGAAACAGCGAAAAATGCAGTTCAGAATTGCTTAGGGATGAGCAAACATGAGTTAGAAATGGCCAAAAATGGCTTCAAAATTGTTAGAGATGTGCAGACGGGATAGAAAAGGCCAAAAAGGCTTAAAAGTTCGTAGAGATCGGCAAAAATGGGTTAGAAATGGCCAAAAATGTCATTCAAAATTGCTTAGAGATGAGCAAGCATGGGTTAGAAATGGCCAAAAATGGTTTAAAAGTGCTCAGAGATGTGCAAAAACGGGTTAGAAATGCCAAACATGGCTTTAAAGTGCTTAGAGATTTCCAAAAACGGGTTAGAAATGCCAAAAATGGCTTTAAAGTGCTTAGGGATTTGCAAAAATGGTTAGAAACGGCCAAAAATGCCATTCAAAATTGCTTAGAGATGTGCAAACATGGGTTAGAAATGGCCAAAAATGGTTTAAAAGTGCTTAGAGATGTGCAAAAATGGGTTCGAAATGCCAAACATGGCTTTAAAGTGCTTAGAGATTTCCAAAAACGGGTTAGAAATGCCAAAAATGGCTTTAAAGTGCTTAGGGATTTGCAAAAATGGTTAGAAACGGCCAAAAATGCCATTCAAAATTGCTTAGAGATGTGCAAACATGGGTTAGAAACGTCCAAAAATGCCATTCAAAATTGCTTCGAGATGTGCAAACATGGGTTAGAAATGCTAAAAATGGCTTGAAAGTGCTTAGACATTAGCAAAAAAGGGTTAGAAATGGCCAAAAATGGCTTCAAAATGGTTAGAGATGCACAAACTGCATAGAAAAGGACAAAAAAGTCTTAAAAATGCTTAGAGATCTGCAACAATGGGTTAGAAACGGCCAAAAATGCCATTCAAAATTGCTTAGAGATGTGCAAACATGGGTTACAAAAGCCAAAAATGGCTTTAAAGTGCTTTGGGATTTGCAAAAATTGGTTAGAAATGGCCAAAATGGCTTTAAAGTGCTTAGACATTAGCAAAAAAGGGTTAGAAATGGCCAAAAATGGCTTTGAAATGGGTAGAGATGTGCAAACTGGAAAGAAAAAGCCAAAAAAGGCTTTAAAGTGCTTAGGGATTTGCAAAAATGGGTTAGAAACGGCCAAAAATGCCATTCAAAATTGCTTAGAGATGTGCAAACAAGGGTTAGAAACGTCCAAAAATGCCATTCAAAATTGCTTAGAGATGTGCAAACATGGGTTAGAAATGCTAAAAATGGCTTGAAAGTGCTTAGAGATTTGCAAAAATGGGTTAGAAATGCTAAAAATGGCTTTAAAGTGCTTAGAGATTTGCAAAAAAGGGTTAGAAATGGCCAAAAATGGCTTCAAAATGGTTAGAGATGTGCAAACTGGATAGAAAAGGCCAAAAAAGGCATAAAAGTTCGTAGAGATCTGCAAAAATGGGATAGAAACAGCGAAAAATGCAATTCAGAATTGCTTAGGGATGAGCAAACATGAGTTAGAAATGGCCAAAAATGGCTTCAAAATTGTTAGAGATGTGCAGACGGGATAGAAAAGGCCAAAAAAGGCTTAAAAGTTCGTAGAGATCGGCAAAAATGGGTTAGAAATGGCCAAAAATGTCATTCAAAATTGCTTAGAGATGAGCAAGCATGGGTTAGAAATGGCCAAAAATGGTTTAAAAGTGCTCAGAGATGTGCAAAAACGGGTTAGAAATGCCAAACATGGCTTTAAAGTGCTTAGAGATTTCCAAAAACGGGTTAGAAATGCCAAAAATGGCTTTAAAGTGCTTAGGGATTTGCAAAAATGGTTAGAAACGGCCAAAAATGCCATTCAAAATTGCTTAGAGATGTGCAAACATGGGTTAGAAACGTCCAAAAATGCCATTCAAAATTGCTTCGAGATGTGCAAACATGGGTTAGAAATGCTAAAAATGGCTTGAAAGTGCTTAGACATTAGCAAAAAAGGGTTAGAAATGGCCAAAAATGGCTTCAAAATGGTTAGAGATGCACAAACTGCATAGAAAAGGACAAAAAAGTCTTAAAAATGCTTAGAGATCTGCAACAATGGGTTAGAAACGGCCAAAAATGCCATTCAAAATTGCTTAGAGATGTGCAAACATGGGTTACAAATGCCAAAAATGGCTTTAAAGTGCTTTGGGATTTGCAAAAATTGGTTAGAAATGGCCAAAATGGCTTTAAAGTGCTTAGACATTAGCAAAAAAGGGTTAGAAATGGCCAAAAATGGCTTTGAAATGGGTAGAGATGTGCAAACTGGAAAGAAAAAGCCAAAAAAGGCTTTAAAGTGCTTAGGGATTTGCAAAAATGGGTTAGAAACGGCCAAAAATGCCATTCAAAATTGCTTAGAGATGTGCAAACAAGGGTTAGAAACGTCCAAAAATGCCATTCAAAATTGCTTAGAGATGTGCAAACATGGGTTAGAAATGCTAAAAATGGCTTGAAAGTGCTTAGAGATTTGCAAAAATGGGTTAGAAATGCTAAAAACGGCTTTAAAGTGCTTAGAGATTTGCAAAAAAGGGTTAGAAATGGCCAAAAATGGCTTCAAAATGGTTAGAGATGTGCAAACTGGATAGAAAAGGCCAAAAAAGGCATAAAAGTTCGTAGAGATCGGCAAAAATGGGATAGAAACAGCGAAAAATGCAATTCAGAATTGCTTAGGGATGAGCAAACATGAGTTAGAAATGGCCAAAAATGGCTTCAAAATTGTTAGAGATGTGCAGACGGGATAGAAAAGGCCAAAAAAGGCTTAAAAGTTCGTAGAGATCGGCAAAAATGGGTTAGAAATGGCCAAAAATGTCATTCAAAATTGCTTAGAGATGAGCAAGCATGGGTTAGAAATGGCCAAAAATGGTTTAAAAGTGCTTAGGGATGTGCAAAAATGGGTTCGAAATGCCAAACATGGCTTTAAAGTGCTTAGAGATTTCCAAAAACGGGTTAGAAATGCCAAAAATGGCTTTAAAGTGCTTAGGGATTTGCAAAAATGGTTAGAAACGGCCAAAAATGCCATTCAAAATTGCTTAGAGATGTGCAAACATGGGTTAGAAATGGACAAAAAATGGTTTAAAAGTGCTTAGAGATGTGCAAAAATGGGTTAGGAATGGCCAAAATGGCTTAAAAGTGCATAGAGATGTGCAATAACGAGTTAGAAATGCTGAAAATGGCTTTAAAGTGCTTAGGGATTTGCAAAAATGGGTTAGAAACGGCCAAAAATGCCATTCAAAATTGCTTAGAGATGTGCAAACATGGGTTAGAAACGTCCAAAAATGCCATTCAAAATTGCTTAGAGATGTGCAAACATGGGTTAGAAATGCTAAAAATGGCTTGAAAGTGCTTAGAGATTAGCAAAAAAGGGTTAGAAATGGCCAAAAATGGCTTCAAAATGGTTAGAGATGCACAAACTGCATAGAAAAGGACAAAAAAGTCTTAAAATGCTTAGAGATCTGCAACAATGGGTTAGAAACGGCCAAAATGCCATTCAAAATTGCTTAGAGATGTGCAAACATGGGTTACAAATGCCAAAAATGGCTTTAAAGTGCTTTGGGATTTGCAAAAATTGGTTAGAAATGGCCAAAATGGCTTTAAAGTGCTTAGACATTAGCAAAAAAGGGTTAGAAATGGCCAAAAATGGCTTCAAAATGGTTAGAGATGTGCAAACTGGAAAGAAAAAGCCAAAAAAGGCTTTAAAGTGCTTAGGGATTTGCAAAAATGGGTTAGAAACGGCCAAAAATGCCATTCAAAATTGCTTAGAGATGTGCAAACAAGGGTTAGAAACGTCCAAAAATGCCATTCAAAATTGCTTAGAGATGTGCAAACATGGGTTAGAAATGCTAAAAATGGCTTTAAAGTGCTTAGAGATTTGCAAAAAAGGGTTAGAAATGGCCAAAAATGGCTTCAAAATGGTTAGAGATGTGCAAACTGGATAGAAAAGGCCAAAAAAGGCATAAAAGTTCGTAGAGATCTGCAAAAATGGGATAGAAACAGCGAAAAATGCAATTCAGAATTGCTTAGGGATGAGCAAACATGAGTTAGAAATGGCCAAAAATGGCTTCAAAATTGTTAGAGATGTGCAGACGGGATAGAAAAGGCCAAAAAAGGCTTAAAAGTTCGTAGAGATCGGCAAAAATGGGTTAGAAATGGCCAAAAATATCATTCAAAATTGCTTAGAGATGAGCAAGCATGGGTTAGAAATGGCCAAAAATGGTTTAAAAGTGCTTAGAGATGTGCAAAAATGGGTTCGAAATGCCAAACATGGCTTTAAAGTGCTTAGAGATTTCCAAAAACGGGTTAGAAATGCCAAAAATGGCTTTAAAGTGCTTAGGGATTTGCAAAAATGGTTAGAAACGGCCAAAAATGCCATTCAAAATTGCTTAGAGATGTGCAAACATGGGTTAGAAATGGACAAAAAATGGTTTAAAAGTGCTTAGAGATGTGCAAAAATGGGTTAGGAATGGCCAAAATGGCTTAAAAGTGCATAGAGATGTGCAATAACGAGTTAGAAATGCTGAAAATGGCTTTAAAGTGCTTAGGGATTTGCAAAAATGGGTTAGAAACGGCCAAAAATGCCATTCAAAATTGCTTAGAGATGTGCAAACATGGGTTAGAAACGTCCAAAAATGCCATTCAAAATTGCTTCGAGATGTGCAAACATGGGTTAGAAATGCTAAAAATGGCTTGAGAGTGCTTAGACATTAGCAAAAAAGGGTTAGAAATGGCCAAAAATGGCTTCAAAATGGTTAGAGATGCACAAACTGAATAGAAAAGGACAAAAAAGTCTTAAAAATGCTTAGAGATCTGCAACAATGGGTTAGAAACGGCCAAAAATGCCATTCAAAATTGCTTAGAGATGTGCAAACATGGGTTACAAATGCCAAAAATGGCTTTAAAGTGCTTTGGGATTTGCAAAAATTGGTTAGAAATGGCCAAAATGGCTTTAAAGTGCTTAGACATTAGCAAAAAAGGGTTAGAAATGGCCAAAAATGGCTTCAAAATGGTTAGAGATGTGCAAACTGGAAAGAAAAAGCCAAAAAAGGCTTTAAAGTGCTTAGGGATTTGCAAAAATGGGTTAGAAACGGCCAAAAATGCCATTCAAAATTGCTTAGAGATGTGCAAACAAGGGTTAGAAACGTCCAAAAATGCCATTCAAAATTGCTTAGAGATGTGCAAACATGGGTTAGAAATGCTAAAAATGGCTTGAAAGTGCTTAGAGATTTGCAAAAATGGGTTAGAAATGCTAAAAACGGCTTTAAAGTGCTTAGAGATTTGCAAAAAAGGGTTAGAAATGGCCAAAAATGGCTTCAAAATGGTTAGAGATGTGCAAACTGGATAGAAAAGGCCAAAAAAGGCATAAAAGTTCGTAGAGATCTGCAAAAATGGGATAGAAACAGCGAAAAATGCAATTCAGAATTGCTTAGGGATGAGCAAAAATGAGTTAGAAATGGCCAAAAATGGCTTCAAAATTGTTAGAGATGTGCAGACGGGATAGAAAAGGCCAAAAAAGGCTTAAAAGTTCGTAGAGATCGGCAAAAATGGGTTCGAAATGGCCAAAAATGTCATTCAAAATTGCTTAGAGATGAGCAAGCATGGTTTAGAAATGGTCAAAAATGGTTTAAATGTGCTTAGAGATGTGCAAAAATGGGTTCGAAATGCCAAACAAGGCTTTAAAGTGCTTAGAGATTTCCAAAAACGGGTTAGAAATGCCAAAAATGGCTTTAAAGTGCTTTGGGATTTGCAAAAATTGGTTAGAAATTGCCAAAATGGCTTTAAAGTGCTTAGACATTAGCAAAAAAGGGTTAGAAATGGCCAAAAATGGCTTCAAAATGGTTAGAGATGCACAAACTGCATAGAAAAGGACAAAAAAGTCTTAAAAATGCTTAGAGATCTGCAACAATGGGTTACAAACGGCCAAAAATGCCATTCAAAATTGCTTAGAGATGTGCAAACATGGGTTACAAATGCCAAAAATGGCTTTAAAGTGCTTTGGGATTTGCAAAAATTGGTTAGAAATTGCCAAAATGGCTTTAAAGTGCTTAGACATTAGCAAAAAAGGGTTAGAAATTGCCAAAAATGGCTTTGAAATGGGTAGAGATGTGCAAACTGGAAAGAAAAAGCCAAAAAAGGCTTTAAAGTGCTTAGGGATTTGCAAAAATGGGTTAGAAACGGCCAAAAATGCCATTCAAAATTGCTTAGAGATGTGCAAACAAGGGTTAGAAACGTCCAAAAATGCCATTCAAAATTGCTTAGAGATGTGCAAACATGGGTTAGAAATGCTAAAAATGGCTTTAAAGTGCTTAGAGATTTGCAAAAAAGGGTTAGAAATGGCCAAAAATGGCTTCAAAATGGTTAGAGATGTGCAAACTGGATAGAAAAGGCCAAAAAAGGCATAAAAGTTCGTAGAGATCTGCAAAAATGGGATAGAAACAGCGAAAAATGCAATTCAGAATTGCTTAGGGATGAGCAAACATGAGTTAGAAATGGCCAAAAATGGCTTCAAAATTGTTAGAGATGTGCAGACGGGATAGAAAAGGCCAAAAAAGGCTTAAAAGTTCGTAGAGATCGGCAAAAATGGGTTAGAAATGGCCAAAAATATCATTCAAAATTGCTTAGAGATGAGCAAGCATGGGTTAGAAATGGCCAAAAATGGTTTAAAAGTGCTTAGAGATGTGCAAAAATGGGTTCGAAATGCCAAACATGGCTTTAAAGTGCTTAGAGATTTCCAAAAACGGGTTAGAAATGCCAAAAATGGCTTTAAAGTGCTTAGGGATTTGCAAAAATGGTTAGAAACGGCCAAAAATGCCATTCAAAATTGCTTAGAGATGTGCAAACATGGGTTAGAAATGGACAAAAAATGGTTTAAAAGTGCTTAGAGATGTGCAAAAATGGGTTAGGAATGGCCAAAATGGCTTAAAAGAGCATAGAGATGTGCAATAACGAGTTAGAAATGCTGAAAATGGCTTTAAAGTGCTTAGGGATTTGCAAAAATGGGTTAGAAACGGCCAAAAATGCCATTCAAAATTGCTTAGAGATGTGCAAACATGGGTTAGAAACGTCCAAAAATGCCATTCAAAATTGCTTCGAGATGTGCAAACATGGGTTAGAAATGCTAAAAATGGCTTGAGAGTGCTTAGACATTAGCAAAAAAGGGTTAGAAATGGCCAAAAATGGCTTCAAAATGGTTAGAGATGCACAAACTGCATAGAAAAGGACAAAAAAGTCTTAAAAATGCTTAGAGATCTGCAACAATGGGTTAGAAACGGCCAAAAATGCCATTCAAAATTGCTTAGAGATGTGCAAACATGGGTTACAAATGCCGAAAATGGCTTTAAAGTGCTTTGGGATTTGCAAAAATTGGTTAGAAATGGCCAAAATGGCTTTAAAGTGCTTAGACATTAGCAAAAAAGGGTTAGAAATGGCCAAAAATGGCTTTGAAATGGGTAGAGATGTGCAAACTGGAAAGAAAAAGCCAAAAAAGGCTTTAAAGTGCTTAGGGATTTGCAAAAATGGGTTAGAAACGGCCAAAAATGCCATTCAAAATTGCTTAGAGATGTGCAAACAAGGGTTAGAAACGTCCAAAAATGCCATTCAAAATTGCTTAGAGATGTGCAAACATGGGTTAGAAATGCTAAAAATGGCTTGAAAGTGCTTAGAGATTTGCAAAAATGGGTTAGAAATGCTAAAAACGGCTTTAAAGTGCTTAGAGATTTGCAAAAAAGGGTTAGAAATGGCCAAAAATGGCTTCAAAATGGTTAGAGATGTGCAAACTGGATAGAAAAGGCCAAAAAAGGCATAAAAGTTCGTAGAGATCTGCAAAAATGGGATAGAAACAGCGAAAAATGCAATTCAGAATTGCTTAGGGATGAGCAAACATGAGTTAGAAATGGCCAAAAATGGCTTCAAAATTGTTAGAGATGTGCAGACGGGATAGAAAAGGCCAAAAAAGGCTTAAAAGTTCGTAGAGATCGGCAAAAATGGGTTAGAAATGGCCAAAAATGTCATTCAAAATTGCTTAGAGATGAGCAAGCATGGGTTAGAAATGGCCAAAAATGGTTTAAAAGTGCTTAGAGATGTGCAAAAATGGGTTCAAAATGCCAAACATGGCTTTAAAGTGCTTAGAGATTTCCAAAAACGGGTTAGAAATGCCAAAAATGGCTTTAAAGTGCTTAGGGATTTGCAAAAATGGTTAGAAACGGCCAAAAATGCCATTCAAAATTGCTTAGAGATGAGCAAACATGGGTTAGAAACGTCCAAAAATGCCATTCAAAATTGCTTCGAGATGTGCAAACATGGGTTAGAAATGCTAAAAATGGCTTGAGAGTGCTTAGACATTAGCAAAAAAGGGTTAGAAATGGCCAAAAATGGCTTCAAAATGGTTAGAGATGCACAAACTGCATAGAAAAGGACAAAAAAGTCTTAAAAATGCTTAGAGATCTGCAACAATGGGTTAGAAACGGCCAAAAATGCCATTCAAAATTGCTTAGAGATGTGCAAACATGGGTTACAAATGCCAAAAATGGCTTTAAAGTGCTTTGGGATTTGCAAAAATTGGTTAGAAATGGCCAAAATGGCTTTAAAGTGCTTAGACATTAGCAAAAAAGGGTTAGAAATGGCCAAAAATGGCTTTGAAATGGGTAGAGATGTGCAAACTGGAAAGAAAAAGCCAAAAAAGGCTTTAAAGTGCTTAGGGATTTGCAAAAATGGGTTAGAAACGTCCAAAAATGCCATTCAAAATTGCTTAGAGATGTGCAAACATGGGTTAGAAATGCTAAAAATGGCTTGAAAGTGCTTAGAGATTTGCAAAAAAGGGTTAGAAATGGCCAAAAATGGCTTCAAAATGGTTAGAGATGTGCAAACTGGATAGAAAAGGCCAAAAAAGGCATAAAAGTTCGTAGAGATCTGCAAAAATGGGATAGAAACAGCGAAAAATGCAATTCAGAATTGCTTAGGGATGAGCAAACATGAGTTAGAAATGGCCAAAAATGGCTTCAAAATTGTTAGAGATGTGCAGACGGGATAGAAAAGGCCAAAAAAGGCTTAAAAGTTCGTAGAGATCGGCAAAAATGGGTTAGAAATGGCCAAAAATGTCATTCAAAATTGCTTAGAGATGAGCAAGCATGGGTTCGAAATGGCCAAAAATGGTTTAAAAGTGCTTAGAGATGTGCAAAAATGGGTTCGAAATGCCAAACATGGCTTTAAAGTGCTTAGAGATTTCCAAAAACGGGTTAGAAATGCCAAAAATGGCTTTAAAGTGCTTAGGGATTTGCAAAAATGGTTAGAAACGGCCAAAAATGCCATTCAAAATTGCTTAGAGATGAGCAAACAAGGGTTAGAAACGTCCAAAAATGCCATTCAAAATTGCTTCGAGATGTGCAAACATGGGTTAGAAATGCTAAAAATGGCTTGAGAGTGCTTAGACATTAGCAAAAAAGGGTTAGAAATGGCCAAAAATGGCTTCAAAATGGTTAGAGATGCACAAACTGCATAGAAAAGGACAAAAAAGTCTTAAAAATGCTTAGAGATCTGCAACAATGGGTTAGAAACGGCCAAAAATGCCATTCAAAATTGCTTAGAGATGTGCAAACATGGGTTACAAATGCCAAAAATGGCTTTAAAGTGCTTTGGGATTTGCAAAAATTGGTTAGAAATGGCCAAAATGGCTTTAAAGTGCTTAGACATTAGCAAAAAAGGGTTAGAAATGGCCAAAAATGGCTTTGAAATGGGTAGAGATGTGCAAACTGGAAAGAAAAAGCCAAAAAAGGCTTTAAAGTGCTTAGGGATTTGCAAAAATGGGTTAGAAACGTCCAAAAATGCCATTCAAAATTGCTTAGAGATGTGCAAACATGGGTTAGAAATGCTAAAAATGGCTTGAAAGTGCTTAGAGATTTGCAAAAATGGGTTAGAAATGGCCAAAAATGGCTTCAAAATGGTTAGAGATGTGCAAACTGGATAGAAAAGGCCAAAAAAGGCATAAAAGTTCGTAGAGATCTGCAAAAATGGGATAGAAACAGCGAAAAATGCAATTCAGAATTGCTTAGGGATGAGCAAACATGAGTTAGAAATGGCCAAAAATGGCTTCAAAATTGTTAGAGATGTGCAGACGGGATAGAAAAGGCCAAAAAAGGCTTAAAAGTTCGTAGAGATCGGCAAAAATGGGTTAGAAATGGCCAAAAATGTCATTCAAAATTGCTTAGAGATGAGCAAGCATGGGTTAGAAATGGCCAAAAATGGCTTAAAAGTGCTTAGAGATGTGCAAAAATGGGTTCGAAATGCCAAACATGGCTTTAAAGTGCTTAGAGATTTCCAAAAACGGGTTAGAAATGCCAAAAATGGCTTTAAAGTGCTTAGGGATTTGCAAAAATGGTTAGAAACGGCCAAAAATGCCATTCAAAATTGCTTAGAGATGTGCAAACATGGGTTAGAAACGTCCAAAAATGCCATTCAAAATTGCTTCGAGATGTGCAAACATGGGTTAGAAATGCTAAAAATGGCTTGAGAGTGCTTAGACATTAGCAAAAAAGGGTTAGAAATGGCCAAAAATGGCGTCAAAATGGTTAGAGATGCACAAACTGCATAGAAAAGGACAAAAAAGTCTTAAAAATGCTTAGAGATCTGCAACAATGGGTTAGAAACGGCCAAAAATGCCATTCAAAATTGCTTAGAGATGTGCAAACATGGGTTACAAATGCCAAAAATGGCTTTAAAGTGCTTTGGGATTTGCAAAAATTGGTTAGAAATGGCCAAAATGGCTTTAAAGTGCTTAGACATTAGCAAAAAAGGGTTAGAAATGGCCAAAAATGGCTTTGAAATGGGTAGAGATGTGCAAACTGGAAAGAAAAAGCCAAAAAAGACTTTAAAGTGCTTAGGGATTTGCAAAAATGGGTTAGAAACGGCCAAAAATGCCATT
This sequence comes from Lathamus discolor, assembly GCF_037157495.1. Taxonomy (NCBI): domain Eukaryota; kingdom Metazoa; phylum Chordata; class Aves; order Psittaciformes; family Psittacidae; genus Lathamus; species Lathamus discolor. Next base: position 30,910,365 of record NC_088908.1, read on the forward strand.
CAAAATTGCTTAGAGATGTGCAAACATGGGTTACAAATGCCAAAAATGGCTTTAAAGTGCTTTGGGATTTGCAAAAATTGGTTAGAAATTGCCAAAATGGCTTTAAAGTGCTTAGACATTAGCAAAAAAGGGTTAGAAATGGCCAAAAATGGCTTTGAAATGGGTAGAGATGTGCAAACTGGAAAGAAAAAGCCAAAAAAGGCTTTAAAGTGCTTAGGGATTTGCAAAAATGGGTTAGAAACGTCCAAAAATGCCATTCAAAATTGCTTAGAGATGTGCAAACATGGGTTAGAAATGCTAAAAATGGCTTGAAAGTGCTTAGAGATTTGCAAAAATGGGTTAGAAATGGCCAAAAATGGCTTCAAAATGGTTAGAGATGTGCAAACTGGATAGAAAAGGCCAAAAAAGGCATAAAAGTTCGTAGAGATCTGCAAAAATGGGATAGAAACAGCGAAAAATGCAATTCAGAATTGCTTAGGGATGAGCAAACATGAGTTAGAAATGGCCAAAAATGGCTTCAAAATTGTTAGAGATGTGCAGACGGGATAGAAAAGGCCAAAAAAGGCTTAAAAGTTCGTAGAGATCGGCAAAAATGGGTTAGAAATGGCCAAAAATGTCATTCAAAATTGCTTAGAGATGAGCAAGCATGGGTTAGAAATGGCCAAAAATGGCTTAAAAGTGCTTAGAGATGTGCAAAAATGGGTTCGAAATGCCAAACATGGCTTTAAAGTGCTTAGAGATTTCCAAAAACGGGTTAGAAATGCCAAAAATGGCTTTAAAGTGCTTAGGGATTTGCAAAAATGGTTAGAAACGGCCAAAAATGCCATTCAAAATTGCTTAGAGATGTGCAAACATGGGTTAGAAACGTCCAAAAATGCCATTCAAAATTGCTTCGAGATGTGCAAACATGGGTTAGAAATGCTAAAAATGGCTTGAGAGTGCTTAGACATTAGCAAAAAAGGGTTAGAAATGGCCAAAAATGGCTTCAAAATGGTTAGAGATGCACAAACTGCATAGAAAAGGACAAAAAAGTCTTAAAAATGCTTAGAGATCTGCAACAATGGGTTAGAAACGGCCAAAAATGCCATTCAAAATTGCTTAGAGATGTGCAAACATGGGTTAGAAACGTCCAAAAATGCCATTCAAAATTGCTTCGAGATGTGCAAACATGGGTTAGAAATGCTAAAAATGGCTTGAAAGTGCTTAGACATTAGCAAAAAAGGGTTAGAAATGGCCAAAAATGGCTTCAAAATGGTTAGAGATGTACAAACTGCATAGAAAAGGACAAAAAAGTCTTAAAAATGCTTAGAGATCTGCAACAATGGGTTAGAAACGGCCAAAAATGCCATTCAAAATTGCTTAGAGATGTGCAAACATGGGTTACAAATGCCAAAAATGGCTTTAAAGTGCTTTGGGATTTGCAAAAATTGGTTAGAAATGGCCAAAATGGCTTTAAAGTGCTTAGACATTAGCAAAAAAGGGTTAGAAATGGCCAAAAATGGCTTTGAAATGGGTAGAGATGTGCAAACTGGAAAGAAAAAGCCAAAAAAGGCTTTAAAGTGCTTAGGGATTTGCAAAAATGGGTTAGAAACGTCCAAAAATGCCATTCAAAATTGCTTAGAGATGTGCAAACATGGGTTAGAAAAGCTAAAAATGGCTTGAAAGTGCTTAGAGATTTGCAAAAATGGGTTAGAAATGGCCAAAAATGGCTTCAAAATGGTTAGAGATGTGCAAACTGGATAGAAAAGGCCAAAAAAGGCATAAAAGTTCGTAGAGATCTGCAAAAATGGGATAGAAACAGCGAAAAATGCAATTCAGAATTGCTTAGGGATGAGCAAACATGAGTTAGAAATGGCCAAAAATGGCTTCAAAATTGTTAGAGATGTGCAGACGGGATAGAAAAGGCCAAAAAAGGCTTAAAAGTTCGTAGAGATTGGCAAAAATGGGTTAGAAATGGCCAAAAATGTCATTCAAAATTGCTTAGAGATGAGCAAGCATGGGTTAGAAATGGCCAAAAATGGCTTAAAAGTGCTTAGAGATGTGCAAAAATGGGTTCGAAATGCCAAACATGGCTTTAAAGTGCTTAGAGATTTCCAAAAACGGGTTAGAAATGCCAAAAATGGCTTTAAAGTGCTTAGGGATTTGCAAAAATGGTTAGAAACGGCCAAAAATGCCATTCAAAATTGCTTAGAGATGTGCAAACATGGGTTAGAAACGTCCAAAAATGCCATTCAAAATTGCTTCGAGATGTGCAAACATGGGTTAGAAATGCTAAAAATGGCTTGAGAGTGCTTAGACATTAGCAAAAAAGGGTTAGAAATGGCCAAAAATGGCTTCAAAATGGTTAGAGATGCACAAACTGCATAGAAAAGGACAAAAAAGTCTTAAAAATGCTTAGAGATCTGCAACAATGGGTTAGAAACGGCCAAAAATGCCATTCAAAATTGCTTAGAGATGTGCAAACATGGGTTACAAATGCCAAAAATGGCTTTAAAGTGCTTTGGGATTTGCAAAAATTGGTTAGAAATGGCCAAAATGGCTTTAAAGTGCTTAGACATTAGCAAAAAAGGGTTAGAAATGGCCAAAAATGGCTTTGAAATGGGTAGAGATGTGCAAACTGGAAAGAAAAAGCCAAAAAAGGCTTTAAAGTGCTTAGGGATTTGCAAAAATGGGTTAGAAACGGCCAAAAATGCCATTCAAAATTGCTTAGAGATGTGCAAACATGGGTTACAAATGCCAAAAATGGCTTTAAAGTGCTTTGGGATTTGCAAAAATTGGTTAGAAATTGCCAAAATGGCTTTAAAGTGCTTAGACATTAGCAAAAAAGGGTTAGAAATGGCCAAAAATGGCTTTGAAATGGGTAGAGATGTGCAAACTGGAAAGAAAAAGCCAAAAAAGGCTTTAAAGTGCTTAGGGATTTGCAAAAATGGGTTAGAAACGTCCAAAAATGCCATTCAAAATTGCTTAGAGATGTGCAAACATGGGTTAGAAATGCTAAAAATGGCTTGAAAGTGCTTAGAGATTTGCAAAAATGGGTTAGAAATGGCCAAAAATGGCTTCAAAATGGTTAGAGATGTGCAAACTGGATAGAAAAGGCCAAAAAAGGCATAAAAGTTCGTAGAGATCTGCAAAAATGGGATAGAAACAGCGAAAAATGCAATTCAGAATTGCTTAGGGATGAGCAAACATGAGTTAGAAATGGCCAAAAATGGCTTCAAAATTGTTAGAGATGTGCAGACGGGATAGAAAAGGCCAAAAAAGGCTTAAAAGTTCGTAGAGATCGGCAAAAATGGGTTAGAAATGGCCAAAAATGTCATTCAAAATTGCTTAGAGATGAGCAAGCATGGGTTAGAAATGGCCAAAAATGGCTTAAAAGTGCTTAGAGATGTGCAAAAATGGGTTCGAAATGCCAAACATGGCTTTAAAGTGCTTAGAGATTTCCAAAAACGGGTTAGAAATGCCAAAAATGGCTTTAAAGTGCTTAGGGATTTGCAAAAATGGTTAGAAACGGCCAAAAATGCCATTCAAAATTGCTTAGAGATGTGCAAACATGGGTTAGAAACGTCCAAAAATGCCATTCAAAATTGCTTCGAGATGTGCAAACATGGGTTAGAAATGCTAAAAATGGCTTGAGAGTGCTTAGACATTAGCAAAAAAGGGTTAGAAATGGCCAAAAATGGCTTCAAAATGGTTAGAGATGCACAAACTGCATAGAAAAGGACAAAAAAGTCTTAAAAATGCTTAGAGATCTGCAACAATGGGTTAGAAACGGCCAAAAATGCCATTCAAAATTGCTTAGAGATGTGCAAACATGGGTTACAAATGCCAAAAATGGCTTTAAAGTGCTTTGGGATTTGCAAAAATTGGTTAGAAATGGCCAAAATGGCTTTAAAGTGCTTAGACATTAGCAAAAAAGGGTTAGAAATGGCCAAAAATGGCTTTGAAATGGGTAGAGATGTGCAAACTGGAAAGAAAAAGCCAAAAAAGGCTTTAAAGTGCTTAGGGATTTGCAAAAATGGGTTAGAAACGGCCAAAAATGCCATTCAAAATTGCTTAGAGATGTGCAAACATGGGTTACAAATGCCAAAAATGGCTTTAAAGTGCTTTGGGATTTGCAAAAATTGGTTAGAAATTGCCAAAATGGCTTTAAAGTGCTTAGACATTAGCAAAAAAGGGTTAGAAATGGCCAAAAATGGCTTTGAAATGGGTAGAGATGTGCAAACTGGAAAGAAAAAGCCAAAAAAGGCTTTAAAGTGCTTAGGGATTTGCAAAAATGGGTTAGAAACGTCCAAAAATGCCATTCAAAATTGCTTAGAGATGTGCAAACATGGGTTAGAAATGCTAAAAATGGCTTGAAAGTGCTTAGAGATTTGCAAAAATGGGTTAGAAATGGCCAAAAATGGCTTCAAAATGGTTAGAGATGTGCAAACTGGATAGAAAAGGCCAAAAAAGGCATAAAAGTTCGTAGAGATCTGCAAAAATGGGATAGAAACAGCGAAAAATGCAATTCAGAATTGCTTAGGGATGAGCAAACATGAGTTAGAAATGGCCAAAAATGGCTTCAAAATTGTTAGAGATGTGCAGACGGGATAGAAAAGGCCAAAAAAGGCTTAAAAGTTCGTAGAGATCGGCAAAAATGGGTTAGAAATGGCCAAAAATGTCATTCAAAATTGCTTAGAGATGAGCAAGCATGGGTTAGAAATGGCCAAAAATGGTTTAAAAGTGCTTAGAGATGTGCAAAAATGGGTTCGAAATGCCAAACATGGCTTTAAAGTGCTTAGAGATTTCCAAAAACGGGTTAGAAATGCCAAAAATGGCTTTAAAGTGCTTAGGGATTTGCAAAAATGGTTAGAAACGGCCAAAAATGCCATTCAAAATTGCTTAGAGATGTGCAAACATGGGTTAGAAACGTCCAAAAATGCCATTCAAAATTGCTTCGAGATGTGCAAACATGGGTTAGAAATGCTAAAAATGGCTTGAGAGTGCTTAGACATTAGCAAAAAAGGGTTAGAAATGGCCAAAAATGGCTTCAAAATGGTTAGAGATGCACAAACTGCATAGAAAAGGACAAAAAAGTCTTAAAACTGCTTAGAGATCTGCAACAATGGGTTAGAAACGGCCAAAAATGCCATTCAAAATTGCTTAGAGATGTGCAAACATGGGTTACAAATGCCAAAAATGGCTTTAAAGTGCTTTGGGATTTGCAAAAATTGGTTAGAAATGGCCAAAATGGCTTTAAAGTGCTTAGACATTAGCAAAAAAGGGTTAGAAATGGCCAAAAATGGCTTTGAAATGGGTAGAGATGTGCAAACTGGAAAGAAAAAGCCAAAAAAGGCTTTAAAGTGCTTAGGGATTTGCAAAAATGGGTTAGAAACGGCCAAAAATGCCATTCAAAATTGCTTAGAGATGTGCAAACATGGGTTACAAATGCCAAAAATGGCTTTAAAGTGCTTTGGGATTTGCAAAAATTGGTTAGAAATTGCCAAAATGGCTGTAAAGTGCTTAGACATTAGCAAAAAAGGGTTAGAAATGGCCAAAAATGGCTTTGAAATGGGTAGAGATGTGCAAACTGGAAAGAAAAAGCCAAAAAAGGCTTTAAAGTGCTTAGGGATTTGCAAAAATGGGTTAGAAACGTCCAAAAATGCCATTCAAAATTGCTTAGAGATGTGCAAACATGGGTTAGAAATGCTAAAAATGGCTTGAAAGTGCTTAGAGATTTGCAAAAATGGGTTAGAAATGGCCAAAAATGGCTTCAAAATGGTTAGAGATGTGCAAACTGGATAGAAAAGGCCAAAAAAGGCATAAAAGTTCGTAGAGATCTGCAAAAATGGGATAGAAACAGCGAAAAATGCAATTCAGAATTGCTTAGGGATGAGCAAACATGAGTTAGAAATGGCCAAAAATGGCTTCAAAATTGTTAGAGATGTGCAGACGGGATAGAAAACGCCAAAAAAGGCATAAAAGTTCGTAGAGATTCGCAAAAATGGGTTAGAAATGGCCAAAAATATCATTCAAAATTGCTTAGAGATGAGCAAGCATGGGTTAGAAATGGCCAAAAATGGTTTAAAAGTGCTTAGAGATGTGCAAAAATGGGTTCGAAATGCCAAACATGGCTTTAAAGTGCTTAGAGATTTCCAAAAACGGGTTAGAAATGCCAAAAATGGCTTTAAAGTGCTTAGGGATTTGCAAAAATGGTTAGAAACGGCCAAAAATGCCATTCAAAATTGCTTAGAGATGTGCAAACATGGGTTAGAAATGGACAAAAAATGGTTTAAAAGTGCTTAGAGATGTGCAAAAATGGGTTAGGAATGGCCAAAATGGCTTAAAAGTGCATAGAGATGTGCAATAACGAGTTAGAAATGCTGAAAATGGCTTTAAAGTGCTTAGGGATTTGCAAAAATGAGTTAGAAACGGCCAAAAATGCCATTCAAAATTGCTTAGAGATGTGCAAACATGGGTTAGAAACGTCCAAAAATGCCATTCAAAATTGCTTCGAGATGTGAAAACATGGGTTAGAAATGCTAAAAATGGCTTGAAAGTGCTTAGACATTAGCAAAAAAGGGTTAGAAATGGCCAAAAATGGCTTCAAAATGGTTAGAGATGCACAAACTGCATAGAAAAGGACAAAAAAGTCTTAAAAATGCTTAGAGATCTGCAACAATGGGTTAGAAACGGCCAAAAATGCCATTCAAAATTGCTTAGAGATGTGCAAACATGGGTTACAAATGCCAAAAATGGCTTTAAAGTGCTTTGGGATTTGCAAAAATTGGTTAGAAATTGCCAAAATGGCTTTAAAGTGCTTAGACATTAGCAAAAAAGGGTTAGAAATTGCCAAAAATGGCTTTGAAATGGGTAGAGATGTGCAAACTGGAAAGAAAAAGCCAAAAAAGGCTTTAAAGTGCTTAGGGATTTGCAAAAATGGGTTAGAAACGGCCAAAAATGCCATTCAAAATTGCTTAGAGATGTGCAAACAAGGGTTAGAAACGTCCAAAAATGCCATTCAAAATTGCTTAGAGATGTGCAAACATGGGTTAGAAATGCTAAAAATGGCTTGAAAGTGCTTAGAGATTTGCAAAAATGGGTTAGAAATGCTAAAAATGGCTTGAAAGTGCTTAGAGATTTGCAAAAAAGGGTTAGAAATGGCCAAAAATGGCTTCAAAATGGTTAGAGATGTGCAAACTGGATAGAAAAGGCCAAAAAAGGCATAAAAGTTCGTAGAGATCTGCAAAAATGGGATAGAAACAGCGAAAAATGCAATTCAGAATTGCTTAGGGATGAGCAAACATGAGTTAGAAATGGCCAAAAATGGCTTCAAAATTGTTAGAGATGTGCAGACGGGATAGAAAAGGCCAAAAAAGGCTTAAAAGTTCGTAGAGATCGGCAAAAATGGGTTCGAAATGGCCAAAAATGTCATTCAAAATTGCTTAGAGATGAGCAAGCATGGTTTAGAAATGGTCAAAAATGGTTTAAATGTGCTTAGAGATGTGCAAAAATGGGTTCGAAATGCCAAACAAGGCTTTAAAGTGCTTAGAGATTTCCAAAAACGGGTTAGAAATGCCAAAAATGGCTTTAAAGTGCTTTGGGATTTGCAAAAATGGTTAGAAACGGCCAAAAATGCCATTCAAAATTGCTTAGAGATGTGCAAACAAGGGTTAGAAACGTCCAAAAATGCCATTCAAAATTGCTTCGAGATGTGCAAACATGGGTTAGAAATGCTAAAAATGGCTTGAAAGTGCTTAGACATTAGCAAAAAAGGGTTAGAAATGGCCAAAAATGGCTTCAAAATGGTTAGAGATGCACAAACTGCATAGAAAAGGACAAAAAAGTCTTAAAAATGCTTAGAGATCTGCAACAATGGGTTAGAAACGGCCAAAAATGCCATTCAAAATTGCTTAGAGATGTGCAAACATGGGTTACAAATGCCAAAAATGGCTTTAAAGTGCTTTGGGATTTGCAAAAATTGGTTAGAAATTGCCAAAATGGCTTTAAAGTGCTTAGACATTAGCAAAAAAGGGTTAGAAATGGCCAAAAATGGCTTTGAAATGGGTAGAGATGTGCAAACAGGAAAGAAAAAGCCAAAAAAGGCTTTAAAGTGCTTAGGGATTTGCAAAAATGGGTTAGAAACGGCCAAAAATGCCATTCAAAATTGCTTAGAGATGTGCAAACATGGGTTAGAAACGTCCAAAAATGCCATTCAAAATTGCTTAGAGATGTGCAAACATGGGTTAGAAATGCTAAAAATGGCTTGAAAGTGCTTAGAGATTTGCAAAAATGGGTTAGAAATGCTAAAAATGGCTTTAAAGTGCTTAGAGATTTGCAAAAAAGGGTTAGAAATGGCCAAAAATGGCTTCAAAATGGTTAGAGATGTGCAAACTGGATAGAAAAGGCCAAAAAAGGCATAAAAGTTCGTAGAGATCTGCAAAAATGGGATAGAAACAGCGAAAAATGCAATTCAGAATTGCTTAGGGATGAGCAAACATGAGTTAGAAATGGCCAAAAATGGCTTCAAAATTGATAGAGATGTGCAGACGGGATAGAAAAGGCCAAAAAAGGCTTAAAAGTTCGTAGAGATCGGCAAAAATGGGTTAGAAATGGCCAAAAATGTCATTCAAAATTGCTTAGAGATGAGCAAGCATGGGTTAGAAATGGCCAAAAATGGTTTAAAAGTGCTTAGAGATGTGCAAAAATGGGTTCGAAATGCCAAACATGGCTTTAAAGTGCTTAGAGATTTCCAAAAACGGGTTAGAAATGCCAAAAATGGCTTTAAAGTGCTTTGGGATTTGCAAAAATTGGTTAGAAATTGCCAAAATGGCTTTAAAGTGCTTAGACATTAGCAAAAAAGGGTTAGAAATTGCCAAAAATGGCTTTGAAATGGGTAGAGATGTGCAAACTGGAAAGAAAAAGCCAAAAAAGGCTTTAAAGTGCTTAGGGATTTGCAAAAATGGGTTAGAAACGGCCAAAAATGCCATTCAAAATTGCTTAGAGATGTGCAAACATGGGTTAGAAACGTCCAAAAATGCCATTCAAAATTGCTTAGGGATGTGCAAACATGGGTTAGAAATGCTAAAAATGGCTTGAAAGTGCTTAGAGATTTGCAAAAATGGGTTAGAAATGCTAAAAATGGCTTGAAAGTGCTTAGAGATTTGCAAAAAAGGGTTAGAAATGGCCAAAAATGGCTTCAAAATGGTTAGAGATGTGCAAACTGGATAGAAAAGGCCAAAAAAGGCATAAAAGTTCGTAGAGATCTGCAAAAATGGGATAGAAACAGCGAAAAATGCAATTCAGAATTGCTTAGGGATGAGCAAACATGAGTTAGAAATGGCCAAAAATGGCTTCAAAATTGTTAGAGATGTGCAGACGGGATAGAAAAGGCCAAAAAAGGCTTAAAAGTTCGTAGAGATCGGCAAAAATGGGTTAGAAATGGCCAAAAATGTCATTCAAAATTGCTTAGAGATGAGCAAGCATGGGTTAGAAATGGCCAAAAATGGTTTAAAAGTGCTTAGAGATGTGCAAAAATGGGTTCGAAATGCCAAACATGGCTTTAAAGTGCTTAGAGATTTCCAAAAACGGGTAAGAAATGCCAAAAATGGCTTTAAAGTGCTTAGGGATTTGCAAAAATGGTTAGAAACGGCCAAAAATGCCATTCAAAATTGCTTAGAGATGTGCAAACATGGGTTAGAAATGGACAAAAAATGGTTTAAAAGTGCTTAGAGATGTGCAAAAATGGGTTAGGAATGGCCAAAATGGCTTAAAAGTGCATAGAGATGTGCAATAACGAGTTAGAAATGCTGAAAATGGCTTTAAAGTGCTTAGGGATTTGCAAAAATGAGTTAGAAACGGCCAAAAATGCCATTCAAAATTGCTTAGAGATGTGCAAACATGGGTTAGAAACGTCCAAAAATGCCATTCAAAATTGCTTCGAGATGTGCAAACATGGGTTAGAAATGCTAAAAATGGCTTGAGAGTGCTTAGACATTAGCAAAAAAGGGTTAGAAACGGCCAAAAATGCCATTCAAAATTGCTTAGAGATGTGCAAACATGGGTTACAAATGCCAAAAATGGCTTTAAAGTGCTTTGGGATTTGCAAAAATTGGTTAGAAATGGCCAAAATGGCTTTAAAGTGCTTAGACATTAGCAAAAAAGGGTTAGAAATGGCCAAAAATGGCTTTGAAATGGGTAGAGATGTGCAAACTGGAAAGAAAAAGCCAAAAAAGGCTTTAAAGTGCTTAGGGATTTGCAAAAATGGGTTAGAAACGGCCAAAAATGCCATTCAAAATTGCTTAGAGATGTGCAAACAAGGGTTAGAAACGTCCAAAAATGCCATTCAAAATTGCTTAGAGATGTGCAAACATGGGTTAGAAATGCTAAAAATGGCTTGAAAGTGCTTAGAGATTTGCAAAAATGGGTTAGAAATGCTAAAAACGGCTTTAAAGTGCTTAGAGTTTTGCAAAAAAGGGTTAGAAATGGCCAAAAATGGCTTCAAAATGGTTAGAGATGTGCAAACTGGATAGAAAAGGCCAAAAAAGGCATAAAAGTTCGTAGAGATCTGCAAAAATGGGATAGAAACAGCGAAAAATGCAATTCAGAATTGCTTAGGGATGAGCAAACATGAGTTAGAAATGGCCAAAAATGGCTTCAAAATTGTTAGAGATGTGCAGACGGGATAGAAAAGGCCAAAAAAGGCTTAAAAGTTCGTAGAGATCGGCAAAAATGGGTTAGAAATGGCCAAAAATGTCATTCAAAATTGCTTAGAGATGAGCAAGCATGGGTTAGAAATGGCCAAAAATGGTTTAAAAGTGCTTAGAGATGTGCAAAAATGGGTTCGAAATGCCAAACATGGCTTTAAAGTGCTTAGAGATTTCCAAAAACGGGTTAGAAATGCCAAAAATGGCTTTAAAGTGCTTAGGGATTTGCAAAAATGGTTAGAAACGGCCAAAAATGCCATTCAAAATTGCTTAGAGATGTGCAAACATGGGTTAGAAATGCTAAAAATGGCTTGAAAGTGCTTAGACATTAGCAAAAAAGGGTTAGAAATGGCCAAAAATGGCTTCAAAATGGTTAGAGATGCACAAACTGCATAGAAAAGGACAAAAAAGTCTTAAAAATGCTTAGAGATCTGCAACAATGGGTTAGAAACGGCCAAAAATGCCATTCAAAATTGCTTAGAGATGTGCAAACATGGGTTACAAATGCCAAAAATGGCTTTAAAGTGCTTTGGGATTTGCAAAAATTGGTTAGAAATTGCCAAAATGGCTTTAAAGTGCTTAGACATTAGCAAAAAAGGGTTAGAAATGGCCAAAAATGGCTTTGAAATGGGTAGAGATGTGCAAACTGGAAAGAAAAAGCCAAAAAAGGCTTTAAAGTGCTTAGGGATTTGCAAAAATGGGTTAGAAACGGCCAAAAATGCCATTCAAAATTGCTTAGAGATGTGCAAACAAGGGTTAGAAACGTCCAAAAATGCCATTCAAAATTGCTTAGAGATGTGCAAACATGGGTTAGAAATGCTAAAAATGGCTTGAAAGTGCTTAGAGATTTGCAAAAATGGGTTAGAAATGCTAAAAATGGCTTTAAAGTGCTTAGAGATTTGCAAAAAAGGGTTAGAAATGGCCAAAAATGGCTTCAAAATGGTTAGAGATGTGCAAACTGGATAGAAAAGGCCAAAAAAGGCATAAAAGTTCGTAGAGATCTGCAAAAATGGGATAGAAACAGCGAAAAATGCAATTCAGAATTGCTTAGGGATGAGCAAACATGAGTTAGAAATGGCCAAAAATGGCTTCAAAATTGTTAGAGATGTGCAGACGGGATAGAAAAGGCCAAAAAAGGCTTAAAAGTTCGTAGAGATCGGCAAAAATGGGTTAGAAATGGCCAAAAATGTCATTCAAAATTGCTTAGAGATGAGCAAGCATGGGTTAGAAATGGCCAAAAATGGTTTAAAAGTGCTTAGAGATGTGCAAAAATGGGTTCGAAATGCCAAACATGGCTTTAAAGTGCTTAGAGATTTCCAAAAACGGGTTAGAAATGCCAAAAATGGCTTTAAAGTGCTTAGGGACTTGCAAAAATGGTTAGAAACGGCCAAAAATGCCATTCAAAATTGCTTAGAGATGTGCAAACATGGGTTAGAAATGCTAAAAATGGCTTGAAAGTGCTTAGACATTAGCAAAAAAGGGTTAGAAATGGCCAAAAATGGCTTCAAAATGGTTAGAGATGCACAAACTGCATAGAAAAGGACAAAAAAGTCTTAAAAATGCTTAGAGATCTGCAACAATGGGTTAGAAACGGCCAAAAATGCCATTCAAAATTGCTTAGAGATGTGCAAACATGGGTTACAAATGCCAAAAATGGCTTTAAAGTGCTTTGGGATTTGCAAAAATTGGTTAGAAATTGCCAAAATGGCTTTAAAGTGCTTAGACATTAGCAAAAAAGGGTTAGAAATTGCCAAAAATGGCTTTGAAATGGGTAGAGATGTGCAAACTGGAAAGAAAAAGCCAAAAAAGGCTTTAAAGTGCTTAGGGATTTGCAAAAATGGGTTAGAAACGGCCAAAAATGCCATTCAAAATTGCTTAGAGATGTGCAAACATGGGTTAGAAACGTCCAAAAATGCCATTCAAAATTGCTTAGAGATGTGCAAACATGGGTTAGAAATGCTAAAAATGGCTTGAAAGTGCTTAGAGATTTGCAAAAATGGGTTAGAAATGCTAAAAACGGCTTTAAAGTGCTTAGAGATTTGCAAAAAAGGGTTAGAAATGGCCAAAAATGGCTTCAAAATGGTTAGAGATGTGCAAACTGGATAGAAAAGGCCAAAAAAGGCATAAAAGTTCGTAGAGATCTGCAAAAATGGGATAGAAACAGCGAAAAATGCAATTCAGAATTGCTTAGGGATGAGCAAACATGAGTTAGAAATGGCCAAAAATGGCTTCAAAATTGTTAGAGATGTGCAGACGGGATAGAAAAGGCCAAAAAAGGCTTAAAAGTTCGTAGAGATCGGCAAAAATGGGTTCGAAATGGCCAAAAATGTCATTCAAAATTGCTTAGAGATGAGCAAGCATGGGTTAGAAATGGCCAAAAATGGTTTAAAAGTGCTTAGAGATGTGCAAAAATGGGTTCGAAATGCCAAACATGGCTTTAAAGTGCTTAGAGATTTCCAAAAACGGGTAAGAAATGCCAAAAATGGCTTTAAAGTGCTTAGGGATTTGCAAAAATGGTTAGAAACGGCCAAAAATGCCATTCAAAATTGCTTAGAGATGTGCAAACATGGGTTAGAAATGGACAAAAAATGGTTTAAAAGTGCTTAGAGATGTGCAAAAATGGGTTAGGAATGGCCAAAATGGCTTAAAAGTGCATAGAGATGTGCAATAACGAGTTAGAAATGCTGAAAATGGCTTTAAAGTGCTTAGGGATTTGCAAAAATGGGTTAGAAACGGCCAAAAATGCCATTCAAAATTGCTTAGAGATGTGCAAACATGGGTTAGAAACGTCCAAAAATGCCATTCAAAATTGCTTCGAGATGTGCAAACATGGGTTAGAAATGCTAAAAATGGCTTGAGAGTGCTTAGACATTAGCAAAAAAGGGTTAGAAATGGCCAAAAATGGCTTCAAAATGGTTAGAGATGCACAAACTGCATAGAAAAGGACAAAAAAGTCTTAAAAATGCTTAGAGATCTGCAACAATGGGTTAGAAACGGCCAAAAATGCCATTCAAAATTGCTTAGAGATGTGCAAACATGGGTTACAAATGCCAAAAATGGCTTTAAAGTGCTTTGGGATTTGCAAAAATTGGTTAGAAATTGCCAAAATGGCTTTAAAGTGCTTAGACATTAGCAAAAAAGGGTTAGAAATGGCCAAAAATGGCTTTGAAATGGGTAGAGATGTGCAAACTGGAAAGAAAAAGCCAAAAAAGGCTTTAAAGTACTTAGGGATTTGCAAAAATGGGTTAGAAACGGCCAAAAATGCCATTCAAAATTGCTTAGAGATGTGCAAACAAGGGTTAGAAACGTCCAAAAATGCCATTCAAAATTGCTTAGAGATGTGCAAACATGGGTTAGAAATGCTAAAAATGGCTTGAAAGTGCTTAGAGATTTGCAAAAATGGGTTAGAAATGCTAAAAATGGCTTTAAAGTGCTTAGAGATTTGCAAAAAAGGGTTAGAAATGGCCAAAAATGGCTTCAAAATGGTTAGAGATGTGCAGACGGGATAGAAAAGGCCAAAAAAGGCATAAAAGTTCGTAGAGATCTGCAAAAATGGGATAGAAACAGCGAAAAATGCAATTCAGAATTGCTTAGGGATGAGCAAACATGAGTTAGAAATGGCCAAAAATGGCTTCAAAATTGTTAGAGATGTGCAGACGGGATAGAAAAGGCCAAAAAAGGCTTAAAAGTTCGTAGAGATCGGCAAAAATGGGTTCGAAATGGCCAAAAATGTCATTCAAAATTGCTTAGAGATGAGCAAGCATGGGTTAGAAATGGCCAAAAATGGTTTAAAAGTGCTTAGAGATGTGCAAAAATGGGTTCGAAATGCCAAACATGGCTTTAAAGTGCTTAGAGATTTCCAAAAACGGGTTAGAAATGCCAAAAATGGCTTTAAAGTGCTTAGGGACTTGCAAAAATGGTTAGAAACGGCCAAAAATGCCATTCAAAATTGCTTAGAGATGTGCAAACATGGGTTAGAAATGCTAAAAATGGCTTGAAAGTGCTTAGACATTAGCAAAAAAGGGTTAGAAATGGCCAAAAATGGCTTCAAAATGGTTAGAGATGCACAAACTGCATAGAAAAGGACAAAAAAGTCTTAAAAATGCTTAGAGATCTGCAACAATGGGTTAGAAACGGCCAAAAATGCCATTCAAAATTGCTTAGAGATGTGCAAACATGGGTTACAAATGCCAAAAATGGCTTTAAAGTGCTTTGGGATTTGCAAAAATTGGTTAGAAATTGCCAAAATGGCTTTAAAGTGCTTAGACATTAGCAAAAAAGGGTTAGAAATTGCCAAAAATGGCTTTGAAATGGGTAGAGATGTGCAAACTGGAAAGAAAAAGCCAAAAAAGGCTTTAAAGTGCTTAGGGATTTGCAAAAATGGGTTAGAAACGGCCAAAAATGCCATTCAAAATTGCTTAGAGATGTGCAAACAAGGGTTAGAAACGTCCAAAAATGCCATTCAAAATTGCTTAGAGATGTGCAAACATGGGTTAGAAATGCTAAAAATGGCTTGAAAGTGCTTAGAGATTTGCAAAAATGGGTTAGAAATGCTAAAAATGGCTTTAAAGTGCTTAGAGATTTGCAAAAAAGGGTTAGAAATGGCCAAAAATGGCTTCAAAATGGTTAGAGATGTGCAGACGGGATAGAAAAGGCCAAAAAAGGCTTAAAAGTTCGTAGAGATCGGCAAAAATGGGTTAGAAATGGCCAAAAATGTCATTCAAAATTGCTTAGAGATGAGCAAGCATGGGTTAGAAATGGCCAAAAATGGCTTAAAAGTGCTTAGAGATGTGCAAAAATGGGTTCGAAATGCCAAACATGGCTTTAAAGTGCTTAGAGATTTCCAAAAACGGGTTAGAAATGCCAAAAATGGCTTTAAAGTGCTTAGGGATTTGCAAAAATGGTTAGAAACGGCCAAAAATGCCATTCAAAATTGCTTAGAGATGTGCAAACATGGGTTAGAAACGTCCAAAAATGCCATTCAAAATTGCTTCGAGATGTGCAAACATGGGTTAGAAATGCTAAAAATGGCTTGAGAGTGCTTAGACATTAGCAAAAAAGGGTTAGAAATGGCCAAAAATGGCTTCAAAATGGTTAGAGATGCACAAACTGCATAGAAAAGGACAAAAAAGTCTTAAAAATGCTTAGAGATCTGCAACAATGGGTTAGAAACGGCCAAAAATGCCATTCAAAATTGCTTAGAGATGTGCAAACATGGGTTACAAATGCCAAAAATGGCTTTAAAGTGCTTTGGGATTTGCAAAAATTGGTTAGAAATGGCCAAAATGGCTTTAAAGTGCTTAGACATTAGCAAAAAAGGGTTAGAAATGGCCAAAAATGGCTTTGAAATGGGTAGAGATGTGCAAACTGGAAAGAAAAAGCCAAAAAAGGCTTTAAAGTGCTTAGGGATTTGCAAAAATGGGTTAGAAACGGCCAAAAATGCCATTCAAAATTGCTTAGAGATGTGCAAACATGGGTTACAAATGCCAAAAATGGCTTTAAAGTGCTTTGGGATTTGCAAAAATTGGTTAGAAATTGCCAAAATGGCTTTAAAGTGCTTAGACATTAGCAAAAAAGGGTTAGAAATGGCCAAAAATGGCTTTGAAATGGGTAGAGATGTGCAAACTGGAAAGAAAAAGCCAAAAAAGGCTTTAAAGTGCTTAGGGATTTGCAAAAATGGGTTAGAAACGTCCAAAAATGCCATTCAAAATTGCTTAGAGATGTGCAAACATGGGTTAGAAATGCTAAAAATGGCTTGAAAGTGCTTAGAGATTTGCAAAAATGGGTTAGAAATGGCCAAAAATGGCTTCAAAATGGTTAGAGATGTGCAAACTGGATAGAAAAGGCCAAAAAAGGCATAAAAGTTCGTAGAGATCTGCAAAAATGGGATAGAAACAGCGAAAAATGCAATTCAGAATTGCTTAGGGATGAGCAAACATGAGTTAGAAATGGCCAAAAATGGCTTCAAAATTGTTAGAGATGTGCAGACGGGATAGAAAAGGCCAAAAAAGGCTTAAAAGTTCGTAGAGATCGGCAAAAATGGGTTAGAAATGGCCAAAAATGTCATTCAAAATTGCTTAGAGATGAGCAAGCATGGGTTAGAAATGGCCAAAAATGGTTTAAAAGTGCTTAGAGATGTGCAAAAATGGGTTCGAAATGCCAAACATGGCTTTAAAGTGCTTAGAGAGTTCCAAAAACGGGTTAGAAATGCCAAAAATGGCTTTAAAGTGCTTAGGGATTTGCAAAAATGGTTAGAAACGGCCAAAAATGCCATTCAAAATTGCTTAGAGATGTGCAAACATGGGTTAGAAACGTCCAAAAATGCCATTCAAAATTGCTTCGAGATGTGCAAACATGGGTTAGAAATGCTAAAAATGGCTTGAGAGTGCTTAGACATTAGCAAAAAAGGGTTAGAAATGGCCAAAAATGGCTTCAAAATGGTTAGAGATGCACAAACTGCATAGAAAAGGACAAAAAAGTCTTAAAACTGCTTAGAGATCTGCAACAATGGGTTAGAAACGGCCAAAAATGCCATTCAAAATTGCTTAGAGATGTGCAAACATGGGTTACAAATGCCAAAAATGGCTTTAAAGTGCTTTGGGATTTGCAAAAATTGGTTAGAAATGGCCAAAATGGCTTTAAAGTGCTTAGACATTAGCAAAAAAGGGTTAGAAATGGCCAAAAATGGCTTTGAAATGGGTAGAGATGTGCAAACTGGAAAGAAAAAGCCAAAAAAGGCTTTAAAGTGCTTAGGGATTTGCAAAAATGGGTTAGAAACGGCCAAAAATGCCATTCAAAATTGCTTAGAGATGTGCAAACATGGGTTACAAATGCCAAAAATGGCTTTAAAGTGCTTTGGGATTTGCAAAAATTGGTTAGAAATTGCCAAAATGGCTGTAAAGTGCTTAGACATTAGCAAAAAAGGGTTAGAAATGGCCAAAAATGGCTTTGAAATGGGTAGAGATGTGCAAACTGGAAAGAAAAAGCCAAAAAAGGCTTTAAAGTGCTTAGGGATTTGCAAAAATGGGTTAGAAACGTCCAAAAATGCCATTCAAAATTGCTTAGAGATGTGCAAACATGGGTTAGAAATGCTAAAAATGGCTTGAAAGTGCTTAGAGATTTGCAAAAATGGGTTAGAAATGGCCAAAAATGGCTTCAAAATGGTTAGAGATGTGCAAACTGGATAGAAAAGGCCAAAAAAGGCATAAAAGTTCGTAGAGATCTGCAAAAATGGGATAGAAACAGCGAAAAATGCAATTCAGAATTGCTTAGGGATGAGCAAACATGAGTTAGAAATGGCCAAAAATGGCTTCAAAATTGTTAGAGATGTGCAGACGGGATAGAAAACGCCAAAAAAGGCATAAAAGTTCGTAGAGATTCGCAAAAATGGGTTAGAAATGGCCAAAAATATCATTCAAAATTGCTTAGAGATGAGCAAGCATGGGTTAGAAATGGCCAAAAATGGTTTAAAAGTGCTTAGAGATGTGCAAAAATGGGTTCGAAATGCCAAACATGGCTTTAAAGTGCTTAGAGATTTCCAAAA
Source organism: Lathamus discolor (assembly GCF_037157495.1). Classification (NCBI taxonomy): domain Eukaryota; kingdom Metazoa; phylum Chordata; class Aves; order Psittaciformes; family Psittacidae; genus Lathamus; species Lathamus discolor. Next base: position 30,928,593 of record NC_088908.1, read on the forward strand.
ACGGGTTAGAAATGCCAAAAATGGCTTTAAAGTGCTTAGGGATTTGCAAAAATGGTTAGAAACGGCCAAAAATGCCATTCAAAATTGCTTAGAGATGTGCAAACATGGGTTAGAAATGGACAAAAAATGGTTTAAAAGTGCTTAGAGATGTGCAAAAATGGGTTAGGAATGGCCAAAATGGCTTAAAAGTGCATAGAGATGTGCAATAACGAGTTAGAAATGCTGAAAATGGCTTTAAAGTGCTTAGGGATTTGCAAAAATGAGTTAGAAACGGCCAAAAATGCCATTCAAAATTGCTTAGAGATGTGCAAACATGGGTTAGAAACGTCCAAAAATGCCATTCAAAATTGCTTCGAGATGTGAAAACATGGGTTAGAAATGCTAAAAATGGCTTGAAAGTGCTTAGACATTAGCAAAAAAGGGTTAGAAATGGCCAAAAATGGCTTCAAAATGGTTAGAGATGCACAAACTGCATAGAAAAGGACAAAAAAGTCTTAAAAATGCTTAGAGATCTGCAACAATGGGTTAGAAACGGCCAAAAATGCCATTCAAAATTGCTTAGAGATGTGCAAACATGGGTTACAAATGCCAAAAATGGCTTTAAAGTGCTTTGGGATTTGCAAAAATTGGTTAGAAATTGCCAAAATGGCTTTAAAGTGCTTAGACATTAGCAAAAAAGGGTTAGAAATTGCCAAAAATGGCTTTGAAATGGGTAGAGATGTGCAAACTGGAAAGAAAAAGCCAAAAAAGGCTTTAAAGTGCTTAGGGATTTGCAAAAATGGGTTAGAAACGGCCAAAAATGCCATTCAAAATTGCTTAGAGATGTGCAAACAAGGGTTAGAAACGTCCAAAAATGCCATTCAAAATTGCTTAGAGATGTGCAAACATGGGTTAGAAATGCTAAAAATGGCTTGAAAGTGCTTAGAGATTTGCAAAAATGGGTTAGAAATGCTAAAAATGGCTTGAAAGTGCTTAGAGATTTGCAAAAATGGGTTAGAAATGGCCAAAAATGGCTTCAAAATGGTTAGAGATGTGCAAACTGGATAGAAAAGGCCAAAAAAGGCATAAAAGTTCGTAGAGATCTGCAAAAATGGGATAGAAACAGCGAAAAATGCAATTCAGAATTGCTTAGGGATGAGCAAACATGAGTTAGAAATGGCCAAAAATGGCTTCAAAATTGTTAGAGATGTGCAGACGGGATAGAAAAGGCCAAAAAAGGCTTAAAAGTTCGTAGAGATCGGCAAAAATGGGTTCGAAATGGCCAAAAATGTCATTCAAAATTGCTTAGAGATGAGCAAGCATGGTTTAGAAATGGTCAAAAATGGTTTAAATGTGCTTAGAGATGTGCAAAAATGGGTTCGAAATGCCAAACAAGGCTTTAAAGTGCTTAGAGATTTCCAAAAACGGGTTAGAAATGCCAAAAATGGCTTTAAAGTGCTTTGGGATTTGCAAAAATGGTTAGAAACGGCCAAAAATGCCATTCAAAATTGCTTAGAGATGTGCAAACAAGGGTTAGAAACGTCCAAAAATGCCATTCAAAATTGCTTCGAGATGTGCAAACATGGGTTAGAAATGCTAAAAATGGCTTGAAAGTGCTTAGACATTAGCAAAAAAGGGTTAGAAATGGCCAAAAATGGCTTCAAAATGGTTAGAGATGCACAAACTGCATAGAAAAGGACAAAAAAGTCTTAAAAATGCTTAGAGATCTGCAACAATGGGTTAGAAACGGCCAAAAATGCCATTCAAAATTGCTTAGAGATGTGCAAACATGGGTTACAAATGCCAAAAATGGCTTTAAAGTGCTTTGGGATTTGCAAAAATTGGTTAGAAATTGCCAAAATGGCTTTAAAGTGCTTAGACATTAGCAAAAAAGGGTTAGAAATGGCCAAAAATGGCTTTGAAATGGGTAGAGATGTGCAAACAGGAAAGAAAAAGCCAAAAAAGGCTTTAAAGTGCTTAGGGATTTGCAAAAATGGGTTAGAAACGGCCAAAAATGCCATTCAAAATTGCTTAGAGATGTGCAAACATGGGTTAGAAACGTCCAAAAATGCCATTCAAAATTGCTTAGAGATGTGCAAACATGGGTTAGAAATGCTAAAAATGGCTTGAAAGTGCTTAGAGATTTGCAAAAATGGGTTAGAAATGCTAAAAATGGCTTTAAAGTGCTTAGAGATTTGCAAAAAAGGGTTAGAAATGGCCAAAAATGGCTTCAAAATGGTTAGAGATGTGCAAACTGGATAGAAAAGGCCAAAAAAGGCATAAAAGTTCGTAGAGATCTGCAAAAATGGGATAGAAACAGCGAAAAATGCAATTCAGAATTGCTTAGGGATGAGCAAACATGAGTTAGAAATGGCCAAAAATGGCTTCAAAATTGATAGAGATGTGCAGACGGGATAGAAAAGGCCAAAAAAGGCTTAAAAGTTCGTAGAGATCGGCAAAAATGGGTTAGAAATGGCCAAAAATGTCATTCAAAATTGCTTAGAGATGAGCAAGCATGGGTTAGAAATGGCCAAAAATGGTTTAAAAGTGCTTAGAGATGTGCAAAAATGGGTTCGAAATGCCAAACATGGCTTTAAAGTGCTTAGAGATTTCCAAAAACGGGTTAGAAATGCCAAAAATGGCTTTAAAGTGCTTTGGGATTTGCAAAAATTGGTTAGAAATTGCCAAAATGGCTTTAAAGTGCTTAGACATTAGCAAAAAAGGGTTAGAAATTGCCAAAAATGGCTTTGAAATGGGTAGAGATGTGCAAACTGGAAAGAAAAAGCCAAAAAAGGCTTTAAAGTGCTTAGGGATTTGCAAAAATGGGTTAGAAACGGCCAAAAATGCCATTCAAAATTGCTTAGAGATGTGCAAACATGGGTTAGAAACGTCCAAAAATGCCATTCAAAATTGCTTAGGGATGTGCAAACATGGGTTAGAAATGCTAAAAATGGCTTGAAAGTGCTTAGAGATTTGCAAAAATGGGTTAGAAATGCTAAAAATGGCTTGAAAGTGCTTAGAGATTTGCAAAAAAGGGTTAGAAATGGCCAAAAATGGCTTCAAAATGGTTAGAGATGTGCAAACTGGATAGAAAAGGCCAAAAAAGGCATAAAAGTTCGTAGAGATCTGCAAAAATGGGATAGAAACAGCGAAAAATGCAATTCAGAATTGCTTAGGGATGAGCAAACATGAGTTAGAAATGGCCAAAAATGGCTTCAAAATTGTTAGAGATGTGCAGACGGGATAGAAAAGGCCAAAAAAGGCTTAAAAGTTCGTAGAGATCGGCAAAAATGGGTTAGAAATGGCCAAAAATGTCATTCAAAATTGCTTAGAGATGAGCAAGCATGGGTTAGAAATGGCCAAAAATGGTTTAAAAGTGCTTAGAGATGTGCAAAAATGGGTTCGAAATGCCAAACATGGCTTTAAAGTGCTTAGAGATTTCCAAAAACGGGTAAGAAATGCCAAAAATGGCTTTAAAGTGCTTAGGGATTTGCAAAAATGGTTAGAAACGGCCAAAAATGCCATTCAAAATTGCTTAGAGATGTGCAAACATGGGTTAGAAATGGACAAAAAATGGTTTAAAAGTGCTTAGAGATGTGCAAAAATGGGTTAGGAATGGCCAAAATGGCTTAAAAGTGCATAGAGATGTGCAATAACGAGTTAGAAATGCTGAAAATGGCTTTAAAGTGCTTAGGGATTTGCAAAAATGGGTTAGAAACGGCCAAAAATGCCATTCAAAATTGCTTAGAGATGTGCAAACATGGGTTAGAAACGTCCAAAAATGCCATTCAAAATTGCTTCGAGATGTGCAAACATGGGTTAGAAATGCTAAAAATGGCTTGAGAGTGCTTAGACATTAGCAAAAAAGGGTTAGAAACGGCCAAAAATGCCATTCAAAATTGCTTAGAGATGTGCAAACATGGGTTACAAATGCCAAAAATGGCTTTAAAGTGCTTTGGGATTTGCAAATATTGGTTAGAAATGGCCAAAATGGCTTTAAAGTGCTTAGACATTAGCAAAAAAGGGTTAGAAATGGCCAAAAATGGCTTTGAAATGGGTAGAGATGTGCAAACTGGAAAGAAAAAGCCAAAAAAGGCTTTAAAGTGCTTAGGGATTTGCAAAAATGGGTTAGAAACGGCCAAAAATGCCATTCAAAATTGCTTAGAGATGTGCAAACAAGGGTTAGAAACGTCCAAAAATGCCATTCAAAATTGCTTAGAGATGTGCAAACATGGGTTAGAAATGCTAAAAATGGCTTGAAAGTGCTTAGAGATTTGCAAAAATGGGTTAGAAATGCTAAAAACGGCTTTAAAGTGCTTAGAGTTTTGCAAAAAAGGGTTAGAAATGGCCAAAAATGGCTTCAAAATGGTTAGAGATGTGCAAACTGGATAGAAAAGGCCAAAAAAGGCATAAAAGTTCGTAGAGATCTGCAAAAATGGGATAGAAACAGCGAAAAATGCAATTCAGAATTGCTTAGGGATGAGCAAACATGAGTTAGAAATGGCCAAAAATGGCTTCAAAATTGTTAGAGATGTGCAGACGGGATAGAAAAGGCCAAAAAAGGCTTAAAAGTTCGTAGAGATCGGCAAAAATGGGTTAGAAATGGCCAAAAATGTCATTCAAAATTGCTTAGAGATGAGCAAGCATGGGTTAGAAATGGCCAAAAATGGTTTAAAAGTGCTTAGAGATGTGCAAAAATGGGTTCGAAATGCCAAACATGGCTTTAAAGTGCTTAGAGATTTCCAAAAACGGGTTAGAAATGCCAAAAATGGCTTTAAAGTGCTTAGGGATTTGCAAAAATGGTTAGAAACGGCCAAAAATGCCATTCAAAATTGCTTAGAGATGTGCAAACATGGGTTAGAAATGCTAAAAATGGCTTGAAAGTGCTTAGACATTAGCAAAAAAGGGTTAGAAATGGCCAAAAATGGCTTCAAAATGGTTAGAGATGCACAAACTGCATAGAAAAGGACAAAAAAGTCTTAAAAATGCTTAGAGATCTGCAACAATGGGTTAGAAACGGCCAAAAATGCCATTCAAAATTGCTTAGAGATGTGCAAACATGGGTTACAAATGCCAAAAATGGCTTTAAAGTGCTTTGGGATTTGCAAAAATTGGTTAGAAATTGCCAAAATGGCTTTAAAGTGCTTAGACATTAGCAAAAAAGGGTTAGAAATGGCCAAAAATGGCTTTGAAATGGGTAGAGATGTGCAAACTGGAAAGAAAAAGCCAAAAAAGGCTTTAAAGTGCTTAGGGATTTGCAAAAATGGGTTAGAAACGGCCAAAAATGCCATTCAAAATTGCTTAGAGATGTGCAAACAAGGGTTAGAAACGTCCAAAAATGCCATTCAAAATTGCTTAGAGATGTGCAAACATGGGTTAGAAATGCTAAAAATGGCTTGAAAGTGCTTAGAGATTTGCAAAAATGGGTTAGAAATGCTAAAAATGGCTTTAAAGTGCTTAGAGATTTGCAAAAAAGGGTTAGAAATGGCCAAAAATGGCTTCAAAATGGTTAGAGATGTGCAAACTGGATAGAAAAGGCCAAAAAAGGCATAAAAGTTCGTAGAGATCTGCAAAAATGGGATAGAAACAGCGAAAAATGCAATTCAGAATTGCTTAGGGATGAGCAAACATGAGTTAGAAATGGCCAAAAATGGCTTCAAAATTGTTAGAGATGTGCAGACGGGATAGAAAAGGCCAAAAAAGGCTTAAAAGTTCGTAGAGATCGGCAAAAATGGGTTAGAAATGGCCAAAAATGTCATTCAAAATTGCTTAGAGATGAGCAAGCATGGGTTAGAAATGGCCAAAAATGGTTTAAAAGTGCTTAGAGATGTGCAAAAATGGGTTCGAAATGCCAAACATGGCTTTAAAGTGCTTAGAGATTTCCAAAAACGGGTTAGAAATGCCAAAAATGGCTTTAAAGTGCTTAGGGACTTGCAAAAATGGTTAGAAACGGCCAAAAATGCCATTCAAAATTGCTTAGAGATGTGCAAACATGGGTTAGAAATGCTAAAAATGGCTTGAAAGTGCTTAGACATTAGCAAAAAAGGGTTAGAAATGGCCAAAAATGGCTTCAAAATGGTTAGAGATGCACAAACTGCATAGAAAAGGACAAAAAAGTCTTAAAAATGCTTAGAGATCTGCAACAATGGGTTAGAAACGGCCAAAAATGCCATTCAAAATTGCTTAGAGATGTGCAAACATGGGTTAGAAATGCCAAAAATGGCTTTAAAGTGCTTAGGGACTTGCAAAAATGGTTAGAAACGGCCAAAAATGCCATTCAAAATTGCTTAGAGATGTGCAAACATGGGTTAGAAACGTCCAAAAATGCCATTCAAAATTGCTTAGAGATGTGCAAACATGGGTTAGAAATGCTAAAAATGGCTTGAAAGTGCTTAGAGATTTGCAAAAATGGGTTAGAAATGCTAAAAACGGCTTTAAAGTGCTTAGAGATTTGCAAAAAAGGGTTAGAAATGGCCAAAAATGGCTTCAAAATGGTTAGAGATGTGCAAACTGGATAGAAAAGGCCAAAAAAGGCATAAAAGTTCGTAGAGATCTGCAAAAATGGGATAGAAACAGCGAAAAATGCAATTCAGAATTGCTTAGGGATGAGCAAACATGAGTTAGAAATGGCCAAAAATGGCTTCAAAATTGTTAGAGATGTGCAGACGGGATAGAAAAGGCCAAAAAAGGCTTAAAAGTTCGTAGAGATCGGCAAAAATGGGTTCGAAATGGCCAAAAATGTCATTCAAAATTGCTTAGAGATGAGCAAGCATGGGTTAGAAATGGCCAAAAATGGTTTAAAAGTGCTTAGAGATGTGCAAAAATGGGTTCGAAATGCCAAACATGGCTTTAAAGTGCTTAGAGATTTCCAAAAACGGGTAAGAAATGCCAAAAATGGCTTTAAAGTGCTTAGGGATTTGCAAAAATGGTTAGAAACGGCCAAAAATGCCATTCAAAATTGCTTAGAGATGTGCAAACATGGGTTAGAAATGGACAAAAAATGGTTTAAAAGTGCTTAGAGATGTGCAAAAATGGGTTAGGAGTGGCCAAAATGGCTTAAAAGTGCATAGAGATGTGCAATAACGAGTTAGAAATGCTGAAAATGGCTTTAAAGTGCTTAGGGATTTGCAAAAATGGGTTAGAAACGGCCAAAAATGCCATTCAAAATTGCTTAGAGATGTGCAAACATGGGTTAGAAACGTCCAAAAATGCCATTCAAAATTGCTTCGAGATGTGCAAACATGGGTTAGAAATGCTAAAAATGGCTTGAGAGTGCTTAGACATTAGCAAAAAAGGGTTAGAAATGGCCAAAAATGGCTTCAAAATGGTTAGAGATGCACAAACTGCATAGAAAAGGACAAAAAAGTCTTAAAAATGCTTAGAGATCTGCAACAATGGGTTAGAAACGGCCAAAAATGCCATTCAAAATTGCTTAGAGATGTGCAAACATGGGTTACAAATGCCAAAAATGGCTTTAAAGTGCTTTGGGATTTGCAAAAATTGGTTAGAAATTGCCAAAATGGCTTTAAAGTGCTTAGACATTAGCAAAAAAGGGTTAGAAATGGCCAAAAATGGCTTTGAAATGGGTAGAGATGTGCAAACTGGAAAGAAAAAGCCAAAAAAGGCTTTAAAGTACTTAGGGATTTGCAAAAATGGGTTAGAAACGGCCAAAAATGCCATTCAAAATTGCTTAGAGATGTGCAAACATGGGTTAGAAATGCTAAAAATGGCTTGAAAGTGCTTAGAGATTTGCAAAAATGGGTTAGAAATGCTAAAAATGGCTTTAAAGTGCTTAGAGATTTGCAAAAAAGGGTTAGAAATGGCCAAAAATGGCTTCAAAATGGTTAGAGATGTGCAGACGGGATAGAAAAGGCCAAAAAAGGCATAAAAGTTCGTAGAGATCTGCAAAAATGGGATAGAAACAGCGAAAAATGCAATTCAGAATTGCTTAGGGATGAGCAAACATGAGTTAGAAATGGCCAAAAATGGCTTCAAAATTGTTAGAGATGTGCAGACGGGATAGAAAAGGCCAAAAAAGGCTTAAAAGTTCGTAGAGATCGGCAAAAATGGGTTCGAAATGGCCAAAAATGTCATTCAAAATTGCTTAGAGATGAGCAAGCATGGGTTAGAAATGGCCAAAAATGGTTTAAAAGTGCTTAGAGATGTGCAAAAATGGGTTCGAAATGCCAAACATGGCTTTAAAGTGCTTAGAGATTTCCAAAAACGGGTTAGAAATGCCAAAAATGGCTTTAAAGTGCTTAGGGACTTGCAAAAATGGTTAGAAACGGCCAAAAATGCCATTCAAAATTGCTTAGAGATGTGCAAACATGGGTTAGAAATGCTAAAAATGGCTTGAAAGTGCTTAGACATTAGCAAAAAAGGGTTAGAAATGGCCAAAAATGGCTTCAAAATGGTTAGAGATGCACAAACTGCATAGAAAAGGACAAAAAAGTCTTAAAAATGCTTAGAGATCTGCAACAATGGGTTAGAAACGGCCAAAAATGCCATTCAAAATTGCTTAGAGATGTGCAAACATGGGTTACAAATGCCAAAAATGGCTTTAAAGTGCTTTGGGATTTGCAAAAATTGGTTAGAAATTGCCAAAATGGCTTTAAAGTGCTTAGACATTAGCAAAAAAGGGTTAGAAATTGCCAAAAATGGCTTTGAAATGGGTAGAGATGTGCAAACTGGAAAGAAAAAGCCAAAAAAGGCTTTAAAGTGCTTAGGGATTTGCAAAAATGGGTTAGAAACGGCCAAAAATGCCATTCAAAATTGCTTAGAGATGTGCAAACAAGGGTTAGAAACGTCCAAAAATGCCATTCAAAATTGCTTAGAGATGTGCAAACATGGGTTAGAAATGCTAAAAATGGCTTGAAAGTGCTTAGAGATTTGCAAAAATGGGTTAGAAATGCTAAAAATGGCTTTAAAGTGCTTAGAGATTTGCAAAAAAGGGTTAGAAATGGCCAAAAATGGCTTCAAAATGGTTAGAGATGTGCAAACTGGATAGAAAAGGCCAAAAAAGGCATAAAAGTTCGTAGAGATCTGCAAAAATGGGATAGAAACAGCGAAAAATGCAATTCAGAATTGCTTAGGGATGAGCAAACATGAGTTAGAAATGGCCAAAAATGGCTTCAAAAATGTTAGAGATGTGCAGACGGGATAGAAAAGGCCAAAAAAGGCTTAAAAGTTCGTAGAGATCGGCAAAAATGGGTTAGAAATGGCCAAAAATGTCATTCAAAATTGCTTAGAGATGAGCAAGCATGGGTTAGAAATGGCCAAAAATGGTTTAAAAGTGCTTAGAGATGTGCAAAAATGGGTTAGAAATGCCAAACATGGCTTTAAAGTGCTTAGAGATTTCCAAAAACGGGTTAGAAATGCCAAAAATGGCTTTAAAGTGCTTAGGGATTTGCAAAAATGGTTAGAAACGGCCAAAAATGCCATTCAAAATTGCTTAGAGATGTGCAAACATGGGTTAGAAATGCTAAAAATGGCTTGAAAGTGCTTAGACATTAGCAAAAAAGGGTTAGAAATGGCCAAAAATGGCTTCAAAATGGTTAGAGATGCACAAACTGCATAGAAAAGGACAAAAAAGTCTTAAAAATGCTTAGAGATCTGCAACAATGGGTTAGAAACGGCCAAAAATGCCATTCAAAATTGCTTAGAGATGTGCAAACATGGGTTACAAATGCCAAAAATGGCTTTAAAGTGCTTTGGGATTTGCAAAAATTGGTTAGAAATTGCCAAAATGGCTTTAAAGTGCTTAGACATTAGCAAAAAAGGGTTAGAAATTGCCAAAAATGGCTTTGAAATGGGTAGAGATGTGCAAACTGGAAAGAAAAAGCCAAAAAAGGCTTTAAAGTGCTTAGGGATTTGCAAAAATGGGTTAGAAACGGCCAAAAATGCCATTCAAAATTGCTTAGAGATGTGCAAACATGGGTTAGAAACGTTCAAAAATGCCATTCAAAATTGCTTAGAGATGTGCAAACATGGGTTAGAAATGCTAAAAATGGCTTGAAAGTGCTTAGAGATTTGCAAAAATGGGTTAGAAATGCTAAAAATGGCTTGAAAGTGCTTAGAGATTTGCAAAAAAGGGTTAGAAATGGCCAAAAATGGCTTCAAAATGGTTAGAGATGTGCAAACTGGATAGAAAAGGCCAAAAAAGGCATAAAAGTTCGTAGAGATCTGCAAAAATGGGATAGAAACAGCGAAAAATGCAATTCAGAATTGCTTAGGGATGAGCAAACATGAGTTAGAAATGGCCAAAAATGGCTTCAAAATTGTTAGAGATGTGCAGACGGGATAGAAAAGGCCAAAAAAGGCTTAAAGGTTCGTAGAGATCGGCAAAAATGGGTTCGAAATGGCCAAAAATGTCATTCAAAATTGCTTAGAGATGAGCAAGCATGGGTTAGAAATGGCCAAAAATGGTTTAAAAGTGCTTAGAGATGTGCAAAAATGGGTTCGAAATGCCAAACATGGCTTTAAAGTGCTTAGAGATTTCCAAAAACGGGTAAGAAATGCCAAAAATGGCTTTAAAGTGCTTAGGGATTTGCAAAAATGGTTAGAAACGGCCAAAAATGCCATTCAAAATTGCTTAGAGATGTGCAAACATGGGTTAGAAATGGACAAAAAATGGTTTAAAAGTGCTTAGAGATGTGCAAAAATGGGTTAGGAATGGCCAAAATGGCTTAAAAGTGCATAGAGATGTGCAATAACGAGTTAGAAATGCTGAAAATGGCTTTAAAGTGCTTAGGGATTTGCAAAAATGGGTTAGAAACGGCCAAAAATGCCATTCAAAATTGCTTAGAGATGTGCAAACATGGGTTAGAAACGTCCAAAAATGGCTTCAAAATTGCTTCGAGATGTGCAAACATGGGTTAGAAATGCTAAAAATGGCTTGAGAGTGCTTAGACATTAGCAAAAAAGGGTTAGAAATGGCCAAAAATGGCTTCAAAATGGTTAGAGATGCACAAACTGCATAGAAAACGACAAAAAAGTCTTAAAAATGCTTAGAGATCTGCAACAATGGGTTAGAAACGGCCAAAAATGCCATTCAAAATTGCTTAGAGATGTGCAAACATGGGTTAGAAACGTCCAAAAATGCCATTCAAAATTGCTTCGAGATGTGCAAACATGGGTTAGAAATGCTAAAAATGGCTTGAGAGTGCTTAGACATTAGCAAAAAAGGGTTAGAAATGGCCAAAAATGGCTTCAAAATGGTTAGAGATGCACAAACTGCATAGAAAAGGACAAAAAAGTCTTAAAAATGCTTAGAGATCTGCAACAATGGGTTAGAAACGGCCAAAAATGCCATTCAAAATTGCTTAGAGATGTGCAAACATGGGTTACAAATGCCAAAAATGGCTTTAAAGTGCTTTGGGATTTGCAAAAATTGGTTAGAAATTGCCAAAATGGCTTTAAAGTGCTTAGACATTAGCAAAAAAGGGTTAGAAATTGCCAAAAATGGCTTTGAAATGGGTAGAGATGTGCAAACTGGAAAGAAAAAGCCAAAAAAGGCTTTAAAGTGCTTAGGGATTTGCAAAAATGGGTTAGAAACGGCCAAAAATGCCATTCAAAATTGCTTAGAGATGTGCAAACAAGGGTTAGAAACGTCCAAAAATGCCATTCAAAATTGCTTAGAGATGTGCAAACATGGGTTAGAAATGCTAAAAATGGCTTGAAAGTGCTTAGAGATTTGCAAAAATGGGTTAGAAATGCTAAAAACGGCTTTAAAGTGCTTAGAGATTTGCAAAAAAGGGTTAGAAATGGCCAAAAATGGCTTCAAAATGGTTAGAGATGTGCAAACTGGATAGAAAAGGCCAAAAAAGGCATAAAAGTTCGTAGAGATCTGCAAAAATGGGATAGAAACAGCGAAAAATGCAATTCAGAATTGCTTAGGGATGAGCAAACATGAGTTAGAAATGGCCAAAAATGGCTTCAAAATTGTTAGAGATGTGCAGACGGGATAGAAAAGGCCAAAAAAGGCTTAAAAGTTCGTAGAGATCGGCAAAAATGGGTTAGAAATGGCCAAAAATGTCATTCAAAATTGCTTAGAGATGAGCAAGCATGGGTTAGAAATGGCCAAAAATGGTTTAAAAGTGCTTAGAGATGTGCAAAAATGGGTTCGAAATGCCAAACATGGCTTTAAAGTGCTTAGAGATTTCCAAAAACGGGTTAGAAATGCCAAAAATGGCTTTAAAGTGCTTAGGGATTTGCAAAAATGGTTAGAAACGGCCAAAAATGCCATTCAAAATTGCTTCGAGATGTGCAAACATGGGTTAGAAATGCTAAAAATGGCTTGAAAGTGCTTAGACATTAGCAAAAAAGGGTTAGAAATGGCCAAAAATGGCTTCAAAATGGTTAGAGATGCACAAACTGCATAGAAAAGGACAAAAAAGTCTTAAAAATGCTTAGAGATCTGCAACAATGGGTTAGAAACGGCCAAAAATGCCATTCAAAATTGCTTAGAGATGTGCAAACATGGGTTACAAATGCCAAAAATGGCTTTAAAGTGCTTTGGGATTTGCAAAAATTGGTTAGAAATGGCCAAAATGGCTTTAAAGTGCTTAGACATTAGCAAAAAAGGGTTAGAAATGGCCAAAAATGGCTTTGAAATGGGTAGAGATGTGCAAACTGGAAAGAAAAAGCCAAAAAAGGCTTTAAAGTGCTTAGGGATTTGCAAAAATGGGTTAGAAACGGCCAAAAATGCCATTCAAAATTGCTTAGAGATGTGCAAACAAGGGTTAGAAACGTCCAAAAATGCCATTCAAAATTGCTTAGAGATGTGCAAACATGGGTTAGAAATGCTAAAAATGGCTTGAAAGTGCTTAGAGATTTGCAAAAATGGGTTAGAAATGCTAAAAACGGCTTTAAAGTGCTTAGAGATTTGCAAAAAAGGGTTAGAAATGGCCAAAAATGGCTTCAAAATGGTTAGAGATGTGCAAACTGGATAGAAAAGGCCAAAAAAGGCATAAAAGTTCGTAGAGATCTGCAAAAATGGGATAGAAACAGCGAAAAATGCAATTCAGAATTGCTTAGGGATGAGCAAACATGAGTTAGAAATGGCCAAAAATGGCTTCAAAATTGTTAGAGATGTGCAGACGGGATAGAAAAGGCCAAAAAAGGCTTAAAAGTTCGTAGAGATCGGCAAAAATGGGTTAGAAATGGCCAAAAATGTCATTCAAAATTGCTTAGAGATGAGCAAGCATGGGTTAGAAATGGCCAAAAATGGTTTAAAAGTGCTTAGAGATGTGCAAAAATGGGTTCGAAATGCCAAACATGGCTTTAAAGTGCTTAGAGATTTCCAAAAACGGGTTAGAAATGCCAAAAATGGCTTTAAAGTGCTTAGGGATTTGCAAAAATGGTTAGAAACGGCCAAAAATGCCATTCAAAATTGCTTAGAGATGTGCAAACATGGGTTAGAAATGCTAAAAATGGCTTGAAAGTGCTTAGACATTAGCAAAAAAGGGTTAGAAATGGCCAAAAATGGCTTCAAAATGGTTAGAGATGCACAAACTGCATAGAAAAGGACAAAAAAGTCTTAAAAATGCTTAGAGATCTGCAACAATGGGTTAGAAACGGCCAAAAATGCCATTCAAAATTGCTTAGAGATGTGCAAACATGGGTTACAAATGCCAAAAATGGCTTTAAAGTGCTTTGGGATTTGCAAAAATTGGTTAGAAATTGCCAAAATGGCTTTAAAGTGCTTAGACATTAGCAAAAAAGGGTTAGAAATTGCCAAAAATGGCTTTGAAATGGGTAGAGATGTGCAAACTGGAAAGAAAAAGCCAAAAAAGGCTTTAAAGTGCTTAGGGATTTGCAAAAATGGGTTAGAAACGGCCAAAAATGCCATTCAAAATTGCTTAGAGATGTGCAAACAAGGGTTAGAAACGTCCAAAAATGCCATTCAAAATTGCTTAGAGATGTGCAAACATGGGTTAGAAATGCTAAAAATGGCTTGAAAGTGCTTAGAGATTTGCAAAAATGGGTTAGAAATGCTAAAAATGGCTTGAAAGTGCTTAGAGATTTGCAAAAAAGGGTTAGAAATGGCCAAAAATGGCTTCAAAATGGTTAGAGATGTGCAAACTGGATAGAAAAGGCCAAAAAAGGCATAAAAGTTCGTAGAGATCTGCAAAAATGGGATAGAAACAGCGAAAAATGCAATTCAGAATTGCTTAGGGATGAGCAAACATGAGTTAGAAATGGCCAAAAATGGCTTCAAAATTGTTAGAGATGTGCAGACGGGATAGAAAAGGCCAAAAAAGGCTTAAAAGTTCGTAGAGATCGGCAAAAATGGGTTCGAAATGGCCAAAAATGTCATTCAAAATTGCTTAGAGATGAGCAAGCATGGGTTAGAAATGGCCAAAAATGGTTTAAAAGTGCTTAGAGATGTGCAAAAATGGGTTCGAAATGCCAAACATGGCTTTAAAGTGCTTAGAGATTTCCAAAAACGGGTTAGAAATGCCAAAAATGGCTTTAAAGTGCTTAGGGATTTGCAAAAATGGTTAGAAACGGCCAAAAATGCCATTCAAAATTGCTTAGAGATGTGCAAACATGGGTTAGAAATGCTAAAAATGGCTTGAAAGTGCTTAGACATTAGCAAAAAAGGGTTAGAAATGGCCAAAAATGGCTTCAAAATGGTTAGAGATGCACAAACTGCATAGAAAAGGACAAAAAAGTCTTAAAAATGCTTAGAGATCTGCAACAATGGGTTAGAAACGGCCAAAAATGCCATTCAAAATTGCTTAGAGATGTGCAAACATGGGTTACAAATGCCAAAAATGGCTTTAAAGTGCTTTGGGATTTGCAAAAATTGGTTAGAAATTGCCAAAATGGCTTTAAAGTGCTTAGACATTAGCAAAAAAGGGTTAGAAATTGCCAAAAATGGCTTTGAAATGGGTAGAGATGTGCAAACTGGAAAGAAAAAGCCAAAAAAGGCTTTAAAGTGCTTAGGGATTTGCAAAAATGGGTTAGAAACGGCCAAAAATGCCATTCAAAATTGCTTAGAGATGTGCAAACAAGGGTTAGAAACGTCCAAAAATGCCATTCAAAATTGCTTAGAGATGTGCAAACATGGGTTAGAAATGCTAAAAATGGCTTGAAAGTGCTTAGAGATTTGCAAAAATGGGTTAGAAATGCTAAAAATGGCTTGAAAGTGCTTAGAGATTTGCAAAAAAGGGTTAGAAATGGCCAAAAATGGCTTCAAAATGGTTAGAGATGTGCAAACTGGATAGAAAAGGCCAAAAAAGGCATAAAAGTTCGTAGAGATCTGCAAAAATGGGATAGAAACAGCGAAAAATGCAATTCAGAATTGCTTAGGGATGAGCAAACATGAGTTAGAAATGGCCAAAAATGGCTTCAAAATTGTTAGAGATGTGCAGACGGGATAGAAAAGGCCAAAAAAGGCTTAAAAGTTCGTAGAGATCGGCAAAAATGGGTTCGAAATGGCCAAAAATGTCATTCAAAATTGCTTAGAGATGAGCAAGCATGGGTTAGAAATGGCCAAAAATGGTTTAAAAGTGCTTAGAGATGTGCAAAAATGGGTTCGAAATGCCAAACATGGCTTTAAAGTGCTTAGAGATTTCCAAAAACGGGTAAGAAATGCCAAAAATGGCTTTAAAGTGCTTAGGGATTTGCAAAAATGGTTAGAAACGGCCAAAAATGCCATTCAAAATTGCTTAGAGATGTGCAAACATGGGTTAGAAATGGACAAAAAATGGTTTAAAAGTGCTTAGAGATGTGCAAAAATGGGTTAGGAGTGGCCAAAATGGCTTAAAAGTGCATAGAGATGTGCAATAACGAGTTAGAAATGCTGAAAATGGCTTTAAAGTGCTTAGGGATTTGCAAAAATGGGTTAGAAACGGCCAAAAATGCCATTCAAAATTGCTTAGAGATGTGCAAACATGGGTTAGAAACGTCCAAAAATGCCATTCAAAATTGCTTCGAGATGTGCAAACATGGGTTAGAAATGCTAAAAATGGCTTGAGAGTGCTTAGACATTAGCAAAAAAGGGTTAGAAATGGCCAAAAATGGCTTCAAAATGGTTAGAGATGCACAAACTGCATAGAAAAGGACAAAAAAGTCTTAAAAATGCTTAGAGATCTGCAACAATGGGTTAGAAACGGCCAAAAATGCCATTCAAAATTGCTTAGAGATGTGCAAACATGGGTTACAAATGCCAAAAATGGCTTTAAAGTGCTTTGGGATTTGCAAAAATTGGTTAGAAATGGCCAAAATGGCTTTAAAGTGCTTAGACATTAGCAAAAAAGGGTTAGAAATGGCCAAAAATGGCTTTGAAATGGGTAGAGATGTGCAAACTGGAAAGAAAAAGCCAAAAAAGGCTTTAAAGTGCTTAGGGATTTGCAAAAATGGGTTAGAAACGGCCAAAAATGCCATTCAAAATTGCTTAGAGATGTGCAAACAAGGGTTAGAAACGTCCAAAAATGCCATTCAAAATTGCTTAGAGATGTGCAAACATGGGTTAGAAATGCTAAAAATGGCTTGAAAGTGCTTAGAGATTTGCAAAAATGGGTTAGAAATGCTAAAAACGGCTTTAAAGTGCTTAGAGATTTGCAAAAAAGGGTTAGAAATGGCCAAAAATGGCTTCAAAATGGTTAGAGATGTGCAAACTGGATAGAAAAGGCCAAAAAAGGCATAAAAGTTCGTAGAGATCTGCAAAAATGGGATAGAAACAGCGAAAAATGCAATTCAGAATTGCTTAGGGATGAGCAAACATGAGTTAGAAATGGCCAAAAATGGCTTCAAAATTGTTAGAGATGTGCAGACGGGATAGAAAAGGCCAAAAAAGGCTTAAAAGTTCGTAGAGATCGGCAAAAATGGGTTAGAAATGGCCAAAAATGTCATTCAAAATTGCTTAGAGATGAGCAAGCATGGGTTAGAAATGGCCAAAAATGGTTTAAAAGTGCTTAGAGATGTGCAAAAATGGGTTCGAAATGCCAAACATGGCTTTAAAGTGCTTAGAGATTTCCAAAAACGGGTTAGAAATGCCAAAAATGGCTTTAAAGTGCTTAGGGATTTGCAAAAATGGTTAGAAACGGCCAAAAATGCCATTCAAAATTGCTTAGAGATGTGCAAACATGGGTTAGAAATGCTAAAAATGGCTTGAAAGTGCTTAGACATTAGCAAAAAAGGGTTAGAAATGGCCAAAAATGGCTTCAAAATGGTTAGAGATGCACAAACTGCATAGAAAAGGACAAAAAAGTCTTAAAAATGCTTAGAGATCTGCAACAATGGGTTAGAAACGGCCAAAAATGCCATTCAAAATTGCTTAGAGATGTGCAAACATGGGTTACAAATGCCAAAAATGGCTTTAAAGTGCTTTGGGATTTGCAAAAATTGGTTAGAAATTGCCAAAATGGCTTTAAAGTGCTTAGACATTAGCAAAAAAGGGTTAGAAATTGCCAAAAATGGCTTTGAAATGGGTAGAGATGTGCAAACTGGAAAGAAAAAGCCAAAAAAGGCTTTAAAGTGCTTAGGGATTTGCAAAAATGGGTTAGAAACGGCCAAAAATGCCATTCAAAATTGCTTAGAGATGTGCAAACATGGGTTAGAAACGTCCAAAAATGCCATTCAAAATTGCTTAGAGATGTGCAAACATGGGTTAGAAATGCTAAAAATGGCTTGAAAGTGCTTAGAGATTTGCAAAAATGGGTTAGAAATGCTAAAAATGGCTTTAAAGTGCTTAGAGATTTGCAAAAAAGGGTTAGAAATGGCCAAAAATGGCTTCAAAATGGTTAGAGATGTGCAAACTGGATAGAAAAGGCCAAAAAAGGCATAAAAGTTCGTAGAGATCTGCAAAAATGGGATAGAAACAGCGAAAAATGCAATTCAGAATTGCTTAGGGATGAGCAAACATGAGTTAGAAATGGCCAAAAATGGCTTCAAAATTGTTAGAGATGTGCAGACGGGATAGAAAAGGCCAAAAAAGGCTTAAAAGTTCGTAGAGATCGGCAAAAATGGGTTCGAAATGGCCAAAAATGTCATTCAAAATTGCTTAGAGATGAGCAAGCATGGGTTAGAAATGGCCAAAAATGGTTTAAAAGTGCTTAGAGATGTGCAAAAATGGGTTCGAAATGCCAAACATGGCTTTAAAGTGCTTAGAGATTTCCAAAAACGGGTAAGAAATGCCAAAAATGGCTTTAAAGTGCTTAGGGATTTGCAAAAATGGTTAGAAACGGCCAAAAATGCCATTCAAAATTGCTTAGAGATGTGCAAACATGGGTTAGAAATGGACAAAAAATGGTTTAAAAGTGCTTAGAGATGTGCAAAAATGGGTTAGGAATGGCCAAAATGGCTTAAAAGTGCATAGAGATGTGCAATAACGAGTTAGAAATGCTGAAAATGGCTTTAAAGTGCTTAGGGATTTGCAAAAATGGGTTAGAAACGGCCAAAAATGCCATTCAAAATTGCTTAGAGATGTGCAAACATGGGTTAGAAACGTCCAAAAATGCCATTCAAAATTGCTTCGAGATGTGCAAACATGGGTTAGAAATGCTAAAAATGGCTTGAGAGTGCTTAGACATTAGCAAAAAAGGGTTAGAAATGGCCAAAAATGGCTTCAAAATGGTTAGAGATGCACAAACTGCATAGAAAAGGACAAAAAAGTCTTAAAAATGCTTAGAGATCTGCAACAATGGGTTAGAAACGGCCAAAAATGCCATTCAAAATTGCTTAGAGATGTGCAAACATGGGTTACAAATGCCAAAAATGGCTTTAAAGTGCTTTGGGATTTGCAAAAATTGGTTAGAAATGGCCAAAATGGCTTTAAAGTGCTTAGACATTAGCAAAAAAGGGTTAGAAATTGCCAAAAATGGCTTTGAAATGGGTAGAGATGTGCAAACTGGAAAGAAAAAGCCAAAAAAGGCTTTAAAGTGCTTAGGGATTTGCAAAAATGGGTTAGAAACGGCCAAAAATGCCATTCAAAATTGCTTAGAGATGTGCAAACAAGGGTTAGAAACGTCCAAAAATGCCATTCAAAACTGCTTAGAGATGTGCAAACATGGGTTAGAAATGCTAAAAATGGCTTGAAAGTGCTTAGAGATTTGCAAAAATGGGTTAGAAATGCTAAAAATGGCTTTAAAGTGCTTAGAGATTTGCAAAAAAGGGTTAGAAATGGCCAAAAATGGGTTCAAAATGGTTAGAGATGTGCAAACTGGATAGAAAAGGCCAAAAAAGGCATAAAAGTTCGTAGAGATCTGCAAAAATGGGATAGAAACAGCGAAAAATGCAATTCAGAATTGCTTAGGGATGAGCAAACATGAGTTAGAAATGGCCAAAAATGGCTTCAAAATTGTTAGAGATGTGCAGACGGGATAGAAAAGGCCAAAAAAGGCTTAAAAGTTCGTAGAGATCGGCAAAAATGGGTTCGAAATGGCCAAAAATGTCATTCAAAATTGCTTAGAGATGAGCAAGCATGGTTTAGAAATGGCCAAAAATGGTTTAAAAGTGCTTAGAGATGTGCAAAAATGGGTTCGAAATGCCAAACATGGCTTTAAAGTGCTTAGAGATTTCCAAAAACGGGTTAGAAATGCCAAAAATGGCTTTAAAGTGCTTAGGGATTTGCAAAAATGGTTAGAAACGGCCAAAAATGCCATTCAAAATTGCTTAGAGATGTGCAGACATGGGTTAGAAACGTCCAAAAATGCCATTCAAAATTGCTTCGAGATGTGCAAACATGGGTTAGAAATGCTAAAAATGGCTTGAAAGTGCTTAGACATTAGCAAAAAAGGGTTAGAAATGGCCAAAAATGGCTTCAAAATGGTTAGAGATGCACAAACTGCATAGAAAAGGACAAAAAAGTCTTAAAAATGCTTAGAGATCTGCAACAATGGGTTAGAAACGGCCAAAAATGCCATTCAAAATTGCTTAGAGATGTGCAAACATGGGTTACAAATGCCAAAAATGGCTTTAAAGTGCTTTGGGATTTGCAAAAATTGGTTAGAAATTGCCAAAATGGCTTTAAAGTGCTTAGACATTAGCAAAAAAGGGTTAGAAATTGCCAAAAATGGCTTTGAAATGGGTAGAGATGTGCAAACTGGAAAGAAAAAGCCAAAAAAGGCTTTAAAGTGCTTAGGGATTTGCAAAAATGGGTTAGAAACGGCCAAAAATGCCATTCAAAATTGCTTAGAGATGTGCAAACAAGGGTTAGAAACGTCCAAAAATGCCATTCAAAATTGCTTCGAGATGTGCAAACATGGGTTAGAAATGCTAAAAATGGCTTGAAAGTGCTTAGAGATTTGCAAAAATGGGTTAGAAATGCTAAAAATGGCTTTAAAGTGCTTAGAGATTTGCAAAAAAGGGTTAGAAATGGCCAAAAATGGCTTCAAAATGGTTAGAGATGTGCAAACTGGATAGAAAAGGCCAAAAAAGGCATAAAAGTTCGTAGAGATCTGCAAAAATGGGATAGAAACAGCGAAAAATGCAATTCAGAATTGCTTAGGGATGAGCAAACATGAGTTAGAAATGGCCAAAAATGGCTTCAAAATTGTTAGAGATGTGCAGACGGGATAGAAAAGGCCAAAAAAGGCTTAAAAGTTCGTAGAGATCGGCAAAAATGGGTTAGAAATGGCCAAAAATGTCATTCAAAATTGCTTAGAGATGAGCAAGCATGGGTTAGAAATGGCCAAAAATGGTTTAAAAGTGCTTAGAGATGTGCAAAAATGGGTTCGAAATGCCAAACATGGCTTTAAAGTGCTTAGAGATTTCCAAAAACGGGTTAGAAATGCCAAAAATGGCTTTAAAGTGCTTAGGGATTTGCAAAAATGGTTAGAAACGGCCAAAAATGCCATTCAAAATTGCTTAGAGATGTGCAAACATGGGTTAGAAATGCTAAAAATGGCTTGAAAGTGCTTAGACATTAGCAAAAAAGGGTTAGAAATGGCCAAAAATGGCTTCAAAATGGTTAGAGATGCACAAACTGCATAGAAAAGGACAAAAAAGTCTTAAAAATGCTTAGAGATCTGCAACAATGGGTTAGAAACGGCCAAAAATGCCATTCAAAATTGCTTAGAGATGTGCAAACATGGGTTACAAATGCCAACAATGGCTTTAAAGCGCTTTGGGATTTGCAAAAATTGGTTAGAAATTGCCAAAATGGCTTTAAAGTGCTTAGACATTAGCAAAAAAGGGTTATAAATTGCCAAAAATGGCTTTGAAATGGGTAGAGATGTGCAAACTGGAAAGAAAAAGCCAAAAAAGGCTTTAAAGTGCTTAGAGATTTCCAAAAACGGGTTAGAAATGCCAAAAATGGCTTTAAAGTGCTTAGGGATTTGCAAAAATGGTTAGAAACGGCCAAAAATGCCATTCAAAATTGCTTAGAGATGTGCAGACATGGGTTAGAAACGTCCAAAAATGCCATTCAAAATTGCTTCGAGATGTGCAAACATGGGTTAGAAATGCTAAAAATGGCTTGAAAGTGCTTAGACATTAGCAAAAAAGGGTTAGAAATGGCCAAAAATGGCTTCAAAATGGTTAGAGATGCACAAACTGCATAGAAAAGGACAAAAAAGTCTTAAAAATGCTTAGAGATCTGCAACAATGGGTTAGAAACGGCCAAAAATGCCATTCAAAATTGCTTAGAGATGTGCAAACATGGGTTACAAATGCCAAAAATGGCTTTAAAGTGCTTTGGGATTTGCAAAAATTGGTTAGAAATGGCCAAAATGGCTTTAAAGTGCTTAGACATTAGCAAAAAAGGGTTAGAAATGGCCAAAAATGGCTTTGAAATGGGTAGAGATGTGCAAACTGGAAAGAAAAAGCCAAAAAAGGCTTTAAAGTGCTTAGGGATTTGCAAAAATGGGTTAGAAACGGCCAAAAATGCCATTCAAAATTGCTTAGAGATGTGCAAACAAGGGTTAGAAACGTCCAAAAATGCCATTCAAAATTGCTTAGAGATGTGCAAACATGGGTTAGAAATGCTAAAAATGGCTTGAAAGTGCTTAGAGATTTGCAAAAATGGGTTAGAAATGCTAAAAACGGCTTTAAAGTGCTTAGAGATTTGCAAAAAAGGGTTAGAAATGGCCAAAAATGGCTTCAAAATGGTTAGAGATCTGCAAACTGGATAGAAAAGGCCAAAAAAGGCATAAAAGTTCGTAGAGATCTGCAAAAATGGGATAGAAACAGCGAAAAATGCAATTCAGAATTGCTTAGGGATGAGCAAACATGAGTTAGAAATGGCCAAAAATGGCTTCAAAATTGTTAGAGATGTGCAGACGGGATAGAAAAGGCCAAAAAAGGCTTAAAAGTTCGTAGAGATCGGCAAAAATGGGTTCGAAATGGCCAAAAATGTCATTCAAAATTGCTTAGAGATGAGCAAGCATGGGTTAGAAATGGCCAAAAATGGTTTAAAAGTGCTTAGAGATGTGCAAAAATGGGTTCGAAATGCCAAACATGGCTTTAAAGTGCTTAGAGATTTCCAAAAACGGGTTAGAAATGCCAAAAATGGCTTTAAAGTGCTTAGGGACTTGCAAAAATGGTTAGAAACGGCCAAAAATGCCATTCAAAATTGCTTAGAGATGTGCAAACATGGGTTAGAAATGCTAAAAATGGCTTGAAAGTGCTTAGACATTAGCAAAAAAGGGTTAGAAATGGCCAAAAATGGCTTCAAAATGGTTAGAGATGCACAAACTGCATAGAAAAGGACAAAAAAGTCTTAAAAATGCTTAGAGATCTGCAACAATGGGTTAGAAACGGCCAAAAATGCCATTCAAAATTGCTTAGAGATGTGCAAACATGGGTTACAAATGCCAAAAATGGCTTTAAAGTGCTTTGGGATTTGCAAAAATTGGTTAGAAATTGCCAAAATGGCTTTAAAGTGCTTAGACATTAGCAAAAAAGGGTTAGAAATTGCCAAAAATGGCTTTGAAATGGGTAGAGATGTGCAAACTGGAAAGAAAAAGCCAAAAAAGGCTTTAAAGTGCTTAGGGATTTGCAAAAATGGGTTAGAAACGGCCAAAAATGCCATTCAAAATTGCTTAGAGATGTGCAAACATGGGTTAGAAACGTCCAAAAATGCCATTCAAAATTGCTTAGAGATGTGCAAACATGGGTTAGAAATGCTAAAAATGGCTTGAAAGTGCTTAGAGATTTGCAAAAATGGGTTAGAAATGCTAAAAACGGCTTTAAAGTGCTTAGAGATTTGCAAAAAAGGGTTAGAAATGGCCAAAAATGGCTTCAAAATGGTTAGAGATGTGCAAACTGGATAGAAAAGGCCAAAAAAGGCATAAAAGTTCGTAGAGATCTGCAAAAATGGGATAGAAACAGCGAAAAATGCAATTCAGAATTGCTTAGGGATGAGCAAACATGAGTTAGAAATGGCCAAAAATGGCTTCAAAATTGTTAGAGATGTGCAGACGGGATAGAAAAGGCCAAAAAAGGCTTAAAAGTTCGTAGAGATCGGCAAAAATGGGTTAGAAATGGCCAAAAATGTCATTCAAAATTGCTTAGAGATGAGCAAGCATGGGTTAGAAATGGCCAAAAATGGTTTAAAAGTGCTTAGAGATGTGCAAAAATGGGTTCGAAATGCCAAACATGGCTTTAAAGTGCTTAGAGATTTCCAAAAACGGGTTAGAAATGCCAAAAATGGCTTTAAAGTGCTTAGGGATTTGCAAAAATGGTTAGAAACGGCCAAAAATGCCATTCAAAATTGCTTAGAGATGTGCAAACATGGGTTAGAAATGGACAAAAAATGGTTTAAAAGTGCTTAGAGATGTGCAAAAATGGGTTAGGAATGGCCAAAATGGCTTAAAAGTGCATAGAGATGTGCAATAACGAGTTAGAAATGCTGAAAATGGCTTTAAAGTGCTTAGGGATTTGCAAAAATGAGTTAGAAACGGCCAAAAATGCCATTCAAAATTGCTTAGAGATGTGCAAACATGGGTTAGAAACGTCCAAAAATGCCATTCAAAATTGCTTCGAGATGTGAAAACATGGGTTAGAAATGCTAAAAATGGCTTGAAAGTGCTTAGACATTAGCAAAAAAGGGTTAGAAATGGCCAAAAATGGCTTCAAAATGGTTAGAGATGCACAAACTGCATAGAAAAGGACAAAAAAGTCTTAAAAATGCTTAGAGATCTGCAACAATGGGTTAGAAACGGCCAAAAATGCCATTCAAAATTGCTTAGAGATGTGCAAACATGGGTTACAAATGCCAAAAATGGCTTTAAAGTGCTTTGGGATTTGCAAAAATTGGTTAGAAATTGCCAAAATGGCTTTAAAGTGCTTAGACATTAGCAAAAAAGGGTTAGAAATTGCCAAAAATGGCTTTGAAATGGGTAGAGATGTGCAAACTGGAAAGAAAAAGCCAAAAAAGGCTTTAAAGTGCTTAGGGATTTGCAAAAATGGGTTAGAAACGGCCAAAAATGCCATTCAAAATTGCTTAGAGATGTGCAAACAAGGGTTAGAAACGTCCAAAAATGCCATTCAAAACTGCTTAGAGATGTGCAAACATGGGTTAGAAATGCTAAAAATGGCTTGAAAGTGCTTAGAGATTTGCAAAAATGGGTTAGAAATGCTAAAAATGGCTTTAAAGTGCTTAGAGATTTGCAAAAAAGGGTTAGAAATGGCCAAAAATGGGTTCAAAATGGTTAGAGATGTGCAAACTGGATAGAAAAGGCCAAAAAAGGCATAAAAGTTCGTAGAGATCTGCAAAAATGGGATAGAAACAGCGAAAAATGCAATTCAGAATTGCTTAGGGATGAGCAAACATGAGTTAGAAATGGCCAAAAATGGCTTCAAAATTGTTAGAGATGTGCAGACGGGATAGAAAAGGCCAAAAAAGGCTTAAAAGTTCGTAGAGATCGGCAAAAATGGGTTCGAAATGGCCAAAAATGTCATTCAAAATTGCTTAGAGATGAGCAAGCATGGTTTAGAAATGGCCAAAAATGGTTTAAAAGTGCTTAGAGATGTGCAAAAATGGGTTCGAAATGCCAAACATGGCTTTAAAGTGCTTAGAGATTTCCAAAAACGGGTTAGAAATGCCAAAAATGGCTTTAAAGTGCTTAGGGATTTGCAAAAATGGTTAGAAACGGCCAAAAATGCCATTCAAAATTGCTTAGAGATGTGCAGACATGGGTTAGAAACGTCCAAAAATGCCATTCAAAATTGCTTCGAGATGTGCAAACATGGGTTAGAAATGCTAAAAATGGCTTGAAAGTGCTTAGACATTAGCAAAAAAGGGTTAGAAATGGCCAAAAATGGCTTCAAAATGGTTAGAGATGCACAAACTGCATAGAAAAGGACAAAAAAGTCTTAAAAATGCTTAGAGATCTGCAACAATGGGTTAGAAACGGCCAAAAATGCCATTCAAAATTGCTTAGAGATGTGCAAACATGGGTTACAAATGCCAAAAATGGCTTTAAAGTGCTTTGGGATTTGCAAAAATTGGTTAGAAATTGCCAAAATGGCTTTAAAGTGCTTAGACATTAGCAAAAAAGGGTTAGAAATTGCCAAAAATGGCTTTGAAATGGGTAGAGATGTGCAAACTGGAAAGAAAAAGCCAAAAAAGGCTTTAAAGTGCTTAGGGATTTGCAAAAATGGGTTAGAAACGGCCAAAAATGCCATTCAAAATTGCTTAGAGATGTGCAAACAAGGGTTAGAAACGTCCAAAAATGCCATTCAAAATTGCTTCGAGATGTGCAAACATGGGTTAGAAATGCTAAAAATGGCTTGAAAGTGCTTAGAGATTTGCAAAAATGGGTTAGAAATGCTAAAAATGGCTTTAAAGTGCTTAGAGATTTGCAAAAAAGGGTTAGAAATGGCCAAAAATGGCTTCAAAATGGTTAGAGATGTGCAAACTGGATAGAAAAGGCCAAAAAAGGCATAAAAGTTCGTAGAGATCTGCAAAAATGGGATAGAAACAGCGAAAAATGCAATTCAGAATTGCTTAGGGATGAGCAAACATGAGTTAGAAATGGCCAAAAATGGCTTCAAAATTGTTAGAGATGTGCAGACGGGATAGAAAAGGCCAAAAAAGGCTTAAAAGTTCGTAGAGATCGGCAAAAATGGGTTAGAAATGGCCAAAAATGTCATTCAAAATTGCTTAGAGATGAGCAAGCATGGGTTAGAAATGGCCAAAAATGGTTTAAAAGTGCTTAGAGATGTGCAAAAATGGGTTCGAAATGCCAAACATGGCTTTAAAGTGCTTAGAGATTTCCAAAAACGGGTTAGAAATGCCAAAAATGGCTTTAAAGTGCTTAGGGATTTGCAAAAATGGTTAGAAACGGCCAAAAATGCCATTCAAAATTGCTTAGAGATGTGCAAACATGGGTTAGAAATGGACAAAAAATGGTTTAAAAGTGCTTAGAGATGTGCAAAAATGGGTTAGGAATGGCCAAAATGGCTTAAAAGTGCATAGAGATGTGCAATAACGAGTTAGAAATGCCAAAAATGGCTTTAAAGTGCTTAGGGATTTGCAAAAATGGGTTAGAAACGGCCAAAAATGCCATTCAAAATTGCTTAGAGATGTGCAAACAATGGGTTAGAAACGTCCAAAAATGCCATTCAAAATTGCTTCGAGATGTGCAAACATGGGTTAGAAATGCTAAAAATGGCTTGAAAGTGCTTAGACATTAGCAAAAAAGGGTTAGAAATGGCCAAAAATGGCTTCAAAATGGTTAGAGATGCACAAACTGCATAGAAAAGGACAAAAAAGTCTTAAAAATGCTTAGAGATCTGCAACAATGGGTTAGAAACGGCCAAAAATGCCATTCAAAATTGCTTAGAGATGTGCAAACATGGGTTACAAATGCCAAAAATGGCTTTAAAGTGCTTTGGGATTTGCAAAAATTGGTTAGAAATTGCCAAAATGGCTTTAAAGTGCTTAGACATTAGCAAAAAAGGGTTAGAAATTGCCAAAAATGGCTTTGAAATGGGTAGAGATGTGCAAACTGGAAAGAAAAAGCCAAAAAAGGCTTTAAAGTGCTTAGGGATTTGCAAAAATGGGTTAGAAACGGCCAAAAATGCCATTCAAAATTGCTTAGAGATGTGCAAACATGGGTTAAAAACGTCCAAAAATGCCATTCAAAATTGCTTCGAGATGTGCAAACATGGGTTAGAAATGCTAAAAATGGCTTGAAAGTGCTTAGAGATTTGCAAAAATGGGTTAGAAATGCTAAAAATGGCTTTAAAGTGCTTAGAGATTTGCAAAAAAGGGTTAGAAATGGCCAAAAATGGCTTCAAAATGTTTAGAGATGTGCAAACTGGATAGAAAAGGCCAAAAAAGGCATAAAAGTTCGTAGAGATCTGCAAAAATGGGATAGAAACAGCGAAAAATGCAATTCAGAATTGCTTAGGGATGAGCAAACATGAGCTAGAAATGGCCAAAAATGGCTTCAAAATTGTTAGAGATGTGCAGACGGGATAGAAAAGGCCAAAAAAGGCTTAAAAGTTCGTAGAGATCGGCAAAAATGGGTTAGAAATGGCCAAAAATGTCATTCAAAATTGCTTAGAGATGAGCAAGCATGGGTTAGAAATGGCCAAAAATGGTTTAAAAGTGCTTAGAGATGTGCAAAAATGGGTTCGAAATGCCAAACATGGCTTTAAAGTGCTTAGAGATTTCCAAAAACGGGTTAGAAATGCCAAAAATGGCTTTAAAGTGCTTAGGGATTTGCAAAAATGGTTAGAAACGGCCAAAAATGCCATTCAAAATTGCTTAGAGATGTGCAAACATGGGTTAGAAACGTCCAAAAATGCCATTCAAAATTGCTTAGAGATGTGCAAACATGGGTTAGAAATGCTAAAAATGGCTTGAAAGTGCTTAGAGATTTGCAAAAATGGGTTAGAAATGCTAAAAATGGCTTTAAAGTGCTTAGAGATTTGCAAAAAAGGGTTAGAAATGGCCAAAAATGGCTTCAAAATGGTTAGAGATGTGCAAACTGGATAGAAAAGTCCAAAAAAGGCATAAAAGTTCGTAGAGATCTGCAAAAATGGGATAGAAACAGCGAAAAATGCAATTCAGAATTGCTTAGGGATGAGCAAACATGAGTTAGAAATGGCCAAAAATGGCTTCAAAATTGTTAGAGATGTGCAGACGGGATAGAAAAGGCCAAAAAAGGCTTAAAAGTTCGTAGAGATCGGCAAAAATGGGTTAGAAATGGCCAAAAATGTCATTCAAAATTGCTTAGAGATGAGCAAGCATGGGTTAGAAATGGCCAAAAATGGTTTAAAAGTGCTTAGAGATGTGCAAAAATGGGTTCGAAATGCCAAACATGGCTTTAAAGTGCTTAGAGATTTCCAAAAACGTGTTAGAAATGCCAAAAATGGCTTTAAAGTGCTTAGGGATTTGCAAAAATGGTTAGAAACGGCCAAAAATGCCATTCAAAATTGCTTAGAGATGTGCAAACATGGGTTAGAAACGTCCAAAAATGCCATTCAAAATTGCTTCGAGATGTGCAAACGTGGGTTAGAAATGCTAAAAATGGCTTGAAAGTGCTTAGACATTAGCAAAAAAGGGTTAGAAATGGCCAAAAATGGCTTCAAAATGGTTAGAGATGCACAAACTGCATAGAAAAGGACAAAAAAGTCTTAAAAATGCTTAGAGATCTGCAACAATGGGTTAGAAACGGCCAAAAATGCCATTCAAAATTGCTTAGAGATGTGCAAACATGGGTTACAAATGCCAAAAATGGCTTTAAAGTGCTTTGGGATTTGCAAAAATTGGTTAGAAATTGCCAAAATGGCTTTAAAGTGCTTAGACATTAGCAAAAAAGGGTTAGAAATGGCCAAAAATGGCTTTGAAATGGGTAGAGATGTGCAAACTGGAAAGAAAAAGCCAAAAAAGGCTTTAAAGTGCTTAGGGATTTGCAAAAATGGGTTAGAAACGGCCAAAAATGCCATTCAAAATTGCTTAGAGATGTGCAAACAAGGGTTAGAAACGTCCAAAAATGCCATTCAAAATTGCTTAGAGATGTGCAAACATGGGTTAGAAATGCTAAAAATGGCTTGAAAGTGCTTAGAGATTTGCAAAAATGGGTTAGAAATGCTAAAAATGGCTTGAAAGTGCTTAGAGATTTGCAAAAAAGGGTTAGAAATGGCCAAAAATGGCTTCAAAATGGTTAGAGATGTGCAAACTGGATAGAAAAGGCCAAAAAAGGCATAAAAGTTCGTAGAGATCTGCAAAAATGGGATAGAAACAGCGAAAAATGCAATTCAGAATTGCTTAGGGATGAGCAAACATGAGTTAGAAATGGCCAAAAATGGCTTCAAAATTGTTAGAGATGTGCAGACGGGATAGAAAAGGCCAAAAAAGGCTTAAAAGTTCGTAGAGATCGGCAAAAATGGGTTAGAAATGGCCAAAAATGTCATTCAAAATTGCTTAGAGATGAGCAAGCATGGGTTAGAAATGGCCAAAAATGGTTTAAAAGTGCTTAGAGATGTGCAAAAATGGGTTCGAAATGCCAAACATGGCTTTAAAGTGCTTAGAGATTTCCAAAAACGGGTTAGAAATGCCAAAAATGGCTTTAAAGTGCTTAGGGATTTGCAAAAATGGTTAGAAACGGCCAAAAATGCCATTCAAAATTGCTTAGAGATGTGCAAACATGGGTTAGAAACGTCCAAAAATGCCATTCAAAATTGCTTCGAGATGTGCAAACATGGGTTAGAAATGCTAAAAATGGCTTGAAAGTGCTTAGACATTAGCAAAAAAGGGTTAGAAATGGCCAAAAATGGCTTCAAAATGGTTAGAGATGCACAAACTGCATAGAAAAGGACAAAAAAGTCTTAAAAATGCTTAGAGATCTGCAACAATGGGTTAGAAACGGCCAAAAATGCCATTCAAAATTGCTTAGAGATGTGCAAACATGGGTTACAAATGCCAAAAATGGCTTTAAAGTGCTTTGGGATTTGCAAAAATTGGTTAGAAATTGCCAAAATGGCTTTAAAGTGCTTAGACATTAGCAAAAAAGGGTTAGAAATTGCCAAAAATGGCTTTGAAATGGGTAGAGATGTGCAAACTGGAAAGAAAAAGCCAAAAAAGGCTTTAAAGTGCTTAGGGATTTGCAAAAATGGGTTAGAAACGGCCAAAAATGCCATTCAAAATTGCTTAGAGATGTGCAAACAAGGGTTAGAAACGTCCAAAAATGCCATTCAAAATTGCTTAGAGATGTGCAAACATGGGTTAGAAATGCTAAAAATGGCTTGAAAGTGCTTAGAGATTTGCAAAAATGGGTTAGAAATGCTAAAAATGGCTTTAAAGTGCTTAGAGATTTGCAAAAAAGGGTTAGAAATGGCCAAAAATGGCTTCAAAATGGTTAGAGATGTGCAAACTGGATAGAAAAGGCCAAAAAAGGCATAAAAGTTCGTAGAGATCTGCAAAAATGGGATAGAAACAGCGAAAAATGCAATTCAGAATTGCTTAGGGATGAGCAAACATGAGTTAGAAATGGCCAAAAATGGCTTCAAAATTGTTAGAGATGTGCAGACGGGATAGAAAAGGCCAAAAAAGGCTTAAAAGTTCGTAGAGATCGGCAAAAATGGGTTAGAAATGGCCAAAAATGTCATTCAAAATTGCTTAGAGATGAGCAAGCATGGGTTAGAAATGGCCAAAAATGGTTTAAAAGTGCTTAGAGATGTGCAAAAATGGGTTCGAAATGCCAAACATGGCTTTAAAGTGCTTAGAGATTTCCAAAAACGTGTTAGAAATGCCAAAAATGGCTTTAAAGTGC
This sequence comes from Lathamus discolor, assembly GCF_037157495.1. Classification (NCBI taxonomy): domain Eukaryota; kingdom Metazoa; phylum Chordata; class Aves; order Psittaciformes; family Psittacidae; genus Lathamus; species Lathamus discolor. The sequence goes on from NC_088908.1 coordinate 30,959,246, forward strand.
TTAGGGATTTGCAAAAATGGTTAGAAACGGCCAAAAATGCCATTCAAAATTGCTTAGAGATGTGCAAACATGGGTTAGAAACGTCCAAAAATGCCATTCAAAATTGCTTCGAGATGTGCAAACGTGGGTTAGAAATTCTAAAAATGGCTTGAAAGTGCTTAGACATTAGCAAAAAAGGGTTAGAAATGGCCAAAAATGGCTTCAAAATGGTTAGAGATGCACAAACTGCATAGAAAAGGACAAAAAAGTCTTAAAAATGCTTAGAGATCTGCAACAATGGGTTAGAAACGGCCAAAAATGCCATTCAAAATTGCTTAGAGATGTGCAAACATGGGTTACAAATGCCAAAAATGGCTTTAAAGTGCTTTGGGATTTGCAAAAATTGGTTAGAAATTGCCAAAATGGCTTTAAAGTGCTTAGACATTAGCAAAAAAGGGTTAGAAATTGCCAAAAATGGCTTTGAAATGGGTAGAGATGTGCAAACTGGAAAGAAAAAGCCAAAAAAGGCTTTAAAGTGCTTAGGGATTTGCAAAAATGGGTTAGAAACGGCCAAAAATGCCATTCAAAATTGCTTAGAGATGTGCAAACAAGGGTTAGAAACGTCCAAAAATGCCATTCAAAATTGCTTAGAGATGTGCAAACATGGGTTAGAAATGCTAAAAATGGCTTGAAAGTGCTTAGAGATTTGCAAAAATGGGTTAGAAATGCTAAAAATGGCTTTAAAGTGCTTAGAGATTTGCAAAAAAGGGTTAGAAATGGCCAAAAATGGCTTCAAAATGGTTAGAGATGTGCAAACTGGATAGAAAAGGCCAAAAAAGGCATAAAAGTTCGTAGAGATCTGCAAAAATGGGATAGAAACAGCGAAAAATGCAATTCAGAATTGCTTAGGGATGAGCAAACATGAGTTAGAAATGGCCAAAAATGGCTTCAAAATTGTTAGAGATGTGCAGACGGGATAGAAAAGGCCAAAAAAGGCTTAAAAGTTCGTAGAGATCGGCAAAAATGGGTTAGAAATGGCCAAAAATGTCATTCAAAATTGCTTAGAGATGAGCAAGCATGGGTTAGAAATGGCCAAAAATGGTTTAAAAGTGCTTAGAGATGTGCAAAAATGGGTTCGAAATGCCAAACATGGCTTTAAAGTGCTTAGAGATTTCCAAAAACGGGTTAGAAATGCCAAAAATGGCTTTAAAGTGCTTAGGGATTTGCAAAAATGGTTAGAAACGGCCAAAAATGCCATTCAAAATTGCTTAGAGATGTGCAAACATGGGTTAGAAACGTCCAAAAATGCCATTCAAAATTGCTTAGAGATGTGCAAACATGGGTTAGAAATGCTAAAAATGGCTTGAAAGTGCTTAGAGATTTGCAAAAATGGGTTAGAAATGCTAAAAATGGCTTTAAAGTGCTTAGAGATTTGCAAAAAAGGGTTAGAAATGGCCAAAAATGGCTTCAAAATGGTTAGAGATGTGCAAACTGGATAGAAAAGTCCAAAAAAGGCATAAAAGTTCGTAGAGATCTGCAAAAATGGGATAGAAACAGCGAAAAATGCAATTCAGAATTGCTTAGGGATGAGCAAACATGAGTTAGAAATGGCCAAAAATGGCTTCAAAATTGTTAGAGATGTGCAGACGGGATAGAAAAGGCCAAAAAAGGCTTAAAAGTTCGTAGAGATCGGCAAAAATGGGTTCGAAATGGCCAAAAATGTCATTCAAAATTGCTTAGAGATGAGCAAGCATGGGTTAGAAATGGCCAAAAATGGTTTAAAAGTGCTTAGAGATGTGCAAAAATGGGTTCGAAATGCCAAACATGGCTTTAAAGTGCTTAGAGATTTCCAAAAACGGGTTAGAAATGCCAAAAATGGCTTTAAAGTGCTTAGGGATTTGCAAAAATGGTTAGAAACGGTCAAAAATGCCATTCAAAATTGCTTAGAGATGTGCAAACATGGGTTAGAAACGTCCAAAAATGCCATTCAAAATTGCTTCGAGATGTGCAAACATGGGTTAGAAATGCTAAAAATGGCTTGAAAGTGCTTAGACATTAGGAAAAAAGGGTTAGAAATGGCCAAAAATGGCTTCAAAATGGTTAGAGATGCACAAACTGCATAGAAAAGGACAAAAAAGTCTTAAAAATGCTTAGAGATCTGCAACAATGGGTTAGAAACGGCCAAAAATGCCATTCAAAATTGCTTAGAGATGTGCAAACATGGGTTACAAATGCCAAAAATGGCTTTAAAGTGCTTTGGGATTTGCAAAAATTGGTTAGAAATTGCCAAAATGGCTTTAAAGTGCTTAGACATTAGCAAAAAAGGGTTAGAAATGGCCAAAAATGGCTTTGAAATGGGTAGAGATGTGCAAACTGGAAAGAAAAAGCCAAAAAAGGCTTTAAAGTGCTTAGGGATTTGGAAAAATGGGTTAGAAACGGCCAAAAATGCCATTCAAAATTGCTTAGAGATGTGCAAACAAGGGTTAGAAACGTCCAAAAATGCCATTCAAAATTGCTTAGAGATGTGCAAACATGGGTTAGAAATGCTAAAAATGGCTTTAAAGTGCTTAGAGATTTCCAAAAACGGGTTAGAAATGGCCAAAAATGGCTTCAAAATTGTTAGAGATGTGCAGACGGGATAGAAAAGGCCAAAAAAGGCTTAAAAGTTCGTAGAGATCGGCAAAAATGGGTTAGAAATGGCCAAAAATGTCATTCAAAATTGCTTAGAGATGAGCAAGCATGGGTTAGAAATGGCCAAAAATGGTTTAAAAGTGCTTAGAGATGTGCAAAAATGGGTTCGAAATGCCAAACATGGCTTTAAAGTGCTTAGAGATTTCCAAAAACGGGTTAGAAATGCCAAAAATGGCTTTAAAGTGCTTAGGGATTTGCAAAAATGGTTAGAAACGGCCAAAAATGCCATTCAAAATTGCTTAGAGATGTGCAAACATGGGTTAGAAATGGACAAAAAATGGTTTAAAAGTGCTTAGAGATGTGCAAAAATGGGTTAGGAATGGCCAAAATGGCTTAAAAGTGCATAGAGATGTGCAATAACGAGTTAGAAATGCTGAAAATGGCTTTAAAGTGCTTAGGGATTTGCAAAAATGGGTTAGAAACGGCCAAAAATGCCATTCAAAATTGCTTAGAGATGTGCAAACATGGGTTAGAAACGTCCAAAAATGCCATTCAAAATTGCTTCGAGATGTGCAAACATGGGTTAGAAATGCTAAAAATGGCTTGAAAGTGCTTAGACATTAGCAAAAAAGGGTTAGAAATGGCCAAAAATGGCTTCAAAATGGTTAGAGATGCACAAACTGCATAGAAAAGGACAAAAAAGTCTTAAAAATGCTTAGAGATCTGCAACAATGGGTTAGAAACGGCCAAAAATGCCATTCAAAATTGCTTAGAGATGTGCAAACATGGGTTACAAATGCCAAAAATGGCTTTAAAGTGCTTTGGGATTTGCAAAAATTGGTTAGAAATTGCCAAAATGGCTTTAAAGTGCTTAGACATTAGCAAAAAAGGGTTAGAAATTGCCAAAAATGGCTTTGAAATGGGTAGAGATGTGCAAACTGGAAAGAAAAAGCCAAAAAAGGCTTTAAAGTGCTTAGGGATTTGCAAAAATGGGTTAGAAACGGCCAAAAATGCCATTCAAAATTGCTTAGAGATGTGCAAACAAGGGTTAGAAACGTCCAAAAATGCCATTCAAAATTGCTTAGAGATGTGCAAACATGGGTTAGAAATGCTAAAAATGGCTTGAAAGTGCTTAGAGATTTGCAAAAATGGGTTAGAAATGCTAAAAATGGCTTGAAAGTGCTTAGAGATTTGCAAAAAAGGGTTAGAAATGGCCAAAAATGGCTTCAAAATGGTTAGAGATGTGCAAACTGGATAGAAAAGGCCAAAAAAGGCATAAAAGTTCGTAGAGATCTGCAAAAATGGGATAGAAACAGCGAAAAATGCAATTCAGAATTGCTTAGGGATGAGCAAACATGAGTTAGAAATGGCCAAAAATGGCTTCAAAATTGTTAGAGATGTGCAGACGGGATAGAAAAGGCCAAAAAAGGCTTAAAAGTTCGTAGAGATCGGCAAAAATGGGTTCGAAATGGCCAAAAATGTCATTCAAAATTGCTTAGAGATGAGCAAGCATGGTTTAGAAATGGCCAAAAATGGTTTAAAAGTGCTTAGAGATGTGCAAAAATGGGTTCGAAATGCCAAACATGGCTTTAAAGTGCTTAGAGATTTCCAAAAACGGGTTAGAAATGCCAAAAATGGCTTTAAAGTGCTTAGGGATTTGCAAAAATGGTTAGAAACGGCCAAAAATGCCATTCAAAATTGCTTAGAGATGTGCAAACATGGGTTAGAAATGGACAAAAAATGGTTTAAAAGTGCTTAGAGATGTGCAAAAATGGGTTAGGAATGGCCAAAATGGCTTAAAAGTGCATAGAGATGTGCAATAACGAGTTAGAAATGCTGAAAATGGCTTTAAAGTGCTTAGGGATTTGCAAAAATGGGTTAGAAACGGCCAAAAATGCCATTCAAAATTGCTTAGAGATGTGCAAACATGGGTTAGAAATGCTAAAAATGGCTTGAAAGTGCTTAGAGATTAGCAAAAAAGGGTTAGAAATGGCCAAAAATGGCTTCAAAATGGTTAGAGATGCACAAACTGCATAGAAAAGGACAAAAAAGTCTTAAAAATGCTTAGAGATCTGCAACAATGGGTTAGAAATGGCCAAAAATGCCATTCAAAATTGCTTAGAGATGTGCAAACATGGGTTACAAATGCCAAAAATGGCTTTAAAGTGCTTTGGGATTTGCAAAAATTGGTTAGAAATTGCCAAAATGGCTTTAAAGTGCTTAGACATTAGCAAAAAAGGGTTAGAAAGGGCCAAAAATGGCTTTGAAATGGGTAGAGATGTGCAAACTGGAAAGAAAAAGCCAAAAAAGGCTTTAAAGTGCTTAGGGATTTGCAAAAATGGGTTAGAAACGTCCAAAAATGCCATTCAAAATTGCTTAGAGATGTGCAAACATGGGTTAGAAATGCTAACAATGGCTTGAAAGTGCTTAGAGATTTGCAAAAATGGGTTAGAAATGGCCAAAAATGGCTTCAAAATGGTTAGAGATGTGCAAACTGGATAGAAAAGGCCAAAAAAGGCATAAAAGTTCGTAGAGATCTGCAAAAATGGGATAGAAACAGCGAAAAATGCAATTCAGAATTGCTTAGGGATGAGCAAACATGAGTTAGAAATGGCCAAAAATGGCTTCAAAATTGTTAGAGATGTGCAGACGGGATAGAAAAGGCCAAAAAAGGCTTAAAAGTTCGTAGAGATCGGCAAAAATGGGTTAGAAATGGCCAAAAATATCATTCAAAATTGCTTAGAGATGAGCAAGCATGGGTTAGAAATGGCCAAAAATGGTTTAAAAGTGCTTAGAGATGTGCAAAAATGGGTTCGAAATGCCAAACATGGCTTTAAAGTGCTTAGAGATTTCCAAAAACGGGTTAGAAATGCCAAAAATGGCTTTAAAGTGCTTAGAGATTTCCAAAAACGGGTTAGAAATGCCAAAAATGGCTTTAAAGTGCTTAGGGATTTGCAAAAATGGTTAGAAACGGCCAAAAATGCCATTCAAAATTGCTTAGAGATGTGCAAACATGGGTTAGAAATGGACAAAAAATGGTTTAAAAGTGCTTAGAGATGTGCAAAAATGGGTTAGGAATGGCCAAAATGGCTTAAAAGTGCATAGAGATGTGCAATAACGAGTTAGAAATGCTGAAAATGGCTTTAAAGTGCTTAGGGATTTGCAAAAATGGGTTAGAAACGGCCAAAAATGCCATTCAAAATTGCTTAGAGATGTGCAAACATGGGTTAGAAACGTCCAAAAATGCCATTCAAAATTGCTTCGAGATGTGCAAACATGGGTTAGAAATGCTAAAAATGGCTTGAGAGTGCTTAGACATTAGCAAAAAAGGGTTAGAAATGGCCAAAAATGGCTTCCAAATGGTTAGAGATGCACAAACTGCATAGAAAAGGACAAAAAAAGTCTTAAAAATGCTTAGAGATCTGCAACAATGGGTTAGAAACGGCCAAAAATGCCATTCAAAATTGCTTAGAGATGTGCAAACATGGGTTACAAATGCCAAAAATGGCTTTAAAGTGCTTTGGGATTTGCAAAAATTGGTTAGAAATGGCCAAAATGGCTTTAAAGTGCTTAGACATTAGCAAAAAAGGGTTAGAAATTGCCAAAAATGGCTTTGAAATGGGTAGAGATGTGCAAACTGGAAAGAAAAAGCCAAAAAAGGCTTTAAAGTGCTTAGGGATTTGCAAAAATGGGTTAGAAACGGCCAAAAATGCCATTCAAAATTGCTTAGAGATGTGCAAACAAGGGTTAGAAACGTCCAAAAATGCCATTCAAAATTGCTTAGAGATGTGCAAACATGGGTTAGAAATGCTAAAAATGGCTTGAAAGTGCTTAGAGATTTGCAAAAATGAGTTAGAAATGCTAAAAACGGCTTTAAAGTGCTTAGAGATTTGCAAAAAAGGGTTAGAAATGGCCAAAAATGGCTTCAAAATGGTTAGAGATGTGCAAACTGGATAGAAAAGGCCAAAAAAGGCATAAAAGTTCGTAGAGATCTGCAAAAATGGGATAGAAACAGCGAAAAATGCAATTCAGAATTGCTTAGGGATGAGCAAACATGAGTTAGAAATGGCCAAAAATGGCTTCAAAATTGTTAGAGATGTGCAGACGGGATAGAAAAGGCCAAAAAAGGCTTAAAAGTTCGTAGAGATCGGCAAAAATGGGTTAGAAATGGCCAAAAATGTCATTCAAAATTGCTTAGAGATGAGCAAGCATGGGTTAGAAATGGCCAAAAATGGTTTAAAAGTGCTTAGAGATGTGCAAAAATGGGTTCGAAATGCCAAACATGGCTTTAAAGTGCTTAGAGATTTCCAAAAACGGGTTAGAAATGCCAAAAATGGCTTTAAAGTGCTTAGGGATTTGCAAAAATGGTTAGAAACGGCCAAAAATGCCATTCAAAATTGCTTAGAGATGTGCAAACATGGGTTAGAAATGGACAAAAAATGGTTTAAAAGTGCTTAGAGATGTGCAAAAATGGGTTAGGAATGGCCAAAATGGCTTAAAAGTGCATAGAGATGTGCAATAACGAGTTAGAAATGCTGAAAATGGCTTTAAAGTGCTTAGGGATTTGCAAAAATGGGTTAGAAATGGCCAAAAATGGCTTCAAAATGGTTAGAGATGTGCAAACTGGATAGAAAAGGCCAAAAAAGGCATAAAAGTTCGTAGAGATCTGCAAAAATGGGATAGAAACAGCGAAAAATGCAATTCAGAATTGCTTAGGGATGAGCAAACATGAGTTAGAAATGGCCAAAAATGGCTTCAAAATTGTTAGAGATGTGCAGACGGGATAGAAAAGGCCAAAAAAGGCTTAAAAGTTCGTAGAGATCGGCAAAAATGGGTTAGAAATGGCCAAAAATGTCATTCAAAATTGCTTAGAGATGAGCAAGCATGGGTTAGAAATGGCCAAAAATGGTTTAAAAGTGCTTAGAGATGTGCAAAAATGGGTTCGAAATGCCAAACATGGCTTTAAAGTGCTTAGAGATTTCCAAAAACGGGTTAGAAATGCCAAAAATGGCTTTAAAGTGCTTAGGGATTTGCAAAAATGGTTAGAAAACGGCCAAAAATGCCATTCAAAATTGCTTAGAGATGTGCAAACATGGGTTAGAAATGGACAAAAAATGGTTTAAAAGTGCTTAGAGATGTGCAAAAATGGGTTAGGAATGGCCAAAATGGCTTAAAAGTGCATAGAGATGTGCAATAACGAGTTAGAAATGCTGAAAATGGCTTTAAAGTGCTTAGGGATTTGCAAAAAAGGGTTAGAAATGGCCAAAAATGGCTTCAAAATGGTTAGAGATGTGCAAACTGGATAGAAAAGGCCAAAAAAGGCATAAAAGTTCGTAGAGATCTGCAAAAATGGGATAGAAACAGCGAAAAATGCAATTCAGAATTGCTTAGGGATGAGCAAACATGAGTTAGAAATGGCCAAAAATGGCTTCAAAATTGTTAGAGATGTGCAGACGGGATAGAAAAGGCCAAAAAAGGCTTAAAAGTTCGTAGAGATCGGCAAAAATGGGTTAGAAATGGCCAAAAATGTCATTCAAAATTGCTTAGAGATGAGCAAGCATGGGTTAGAAATGGCCAAAAATGGTTTAAAAGTGCTTAGAGATGTGCAAAAATGGGTTCGAAATGCCAAACATGGCTTTAAAGTGCTTAGAGATTTCCAAAAACGGGTTAGAAATGCCAAAAATGGCTTTAAAGTGCTTAGGGATTTGCAAAAATGGTTAGAAACGGCCAAAAATGCCATTCAAAATTGCTTAGAGATGTGCAAACATGGGTTAGAAATGGACAAAAAATGGTTTAAAAGTGCTTAGAGATGTGCAAAAATGGGTTAGGAATGGCCAAAATGGCTTAAAAGTGCATAGAGATGTGCAATAACGAGTTAGAAATGCTGAAAATGGCTTTAAAGTGCTTAGGGATTTGCAAAAATGGGTTAGAAACGGCCAAAAATGCCATTCAAAATTGCTTAGAGATGTGCAAACATGGGTTAGAAACGTCCAAAAATGCCATTCAAAATTGCTTCGAGATGTGCAAACATGGGTTAGAAATGCTAAAAATGGCTTGAAAGTGCTTAGACATTAGCAAAAAAGGGTTAGAAATGGCCAAAAATGGCTTCAAAATGGTTAGAGATGCACAAACTGCATAGAAAAGGACAAAAAAGTCTTAAAAATGCTTAGAGATCTGCAAAAATGGGTTAGAAACGGCCAAAAATGCCATTCAAAATTGCTTAGAGATGTGCAAACATGGGTTAGAAATGCTAAAAATGGCTTGAAAGTGCTTAGAGATTTGCAAAAATGGGTTAGAAATGGCCAAAAATGGCTTCAAAATGGTTAGAGATGCACAAACTGCATAGAAAAGGACAAAAAAGTCTTAAAAATGCTTAGAGATCTGCAACAATGGGTTAGAAACGGCCAAAAATGCCATTCAAAATTGCTTAGAGATGTGCAAACATGGGTTACAAATGCCAAAAATGGCTTTAAAGTGCTTTGGGATTTGCAAAAATTGGTTAGAAATTGCCAAAATGGCTTTAAAGTGCTTAGACATTAGCAAAAAAGGGTTAGAAATGGCCAAAAATGGCTTTGAAATGGGTAGAGATGTGCAAACTGGAAAGAAAAAGCCAAAAAAGGCTTTAAAGTGCTTAGGGATTTGCAAAAATGGGTTAGAAACGGCCAAAAATGCCATTCAAAATTGCTTAGAGATGTGCAAACAAGGGTTAGAAACGTCCAAAAATGCCATTCAAAATTGCTTAGAGATGTGCAAACATGGGTTAGAAATGCTAAAAATGGCTTGAAAGTGCTTAGAGATTTGCAAAAATGGGTTAGAAATGCTAAAAATGGCTTTAAAGTGCTTAGAGATTTGCAAAAAAGGGTTAGAAATGGCCAAAAATGGCTTCAAAATGGTTAGAGATGTGCAAACTGGATAGAAAAGGCCAAAAAAGGCATAAAAGTTCGTAGAGATCTGCAAAAATGGGATAGAAACAGCGAAAAATGCAATTCAGAATTGCTTAGGGATGAGCAAACATGAGTTAGAAATGGCCAAAAATGGCTTCAAAATTGTTAGAGATGTGCAGACGGGATAGAAAAGGCCAAAAAAGGCTTAAAAGTTCGTAGAGATCGGCAAAAATGGGTTCGAAATGGCCAAAAATGTCATTCAAAATTGCTTAGAGATGAGCAAGCATGGGTTAGAAATGGCCAAAAATGGTTTAAAAGTGCTTAGAGATGTGCAAAAATGGGTTCGAAATGCCAAACATGGCTTTAAAGTGCTTAGAGATTTCCAAAAACGGGTTAGAAATGCCAAAAATGGCTTTAAAGTGCTTAGGGATTTGCAAAAATGGTTAGAAACGGCCAAAAATGCCATTCAAAATTGCTTAGAGATGTGCAAACATGGGTTAGAAATGGACAAAAAATGGTTTAAAAGTGCTTAGAGATGTGCAAAAATGGGTTAGGAATGGCCAAAATGGCTTAAAAGTGCATAGAGATGTGCAATAACGAGTTAGAAATGCTGAAAATGGCTTTAAAGTGCTTAGGGATTTGCAAAAATGGGTTAGAAACGGCCAAAAATGCCATTCAAAATTGCTTAGAGATGTGCAAACATGGGTTAGAAACGTCCAAAAATGCCATTCAAAATTGCTTCGAGATGTGCAAACATGGGTTAGAAATGCTAAAAATGGCTTGAGAGTGCTTAGACATTAGCAAAAAAGGGTTAGAAATGGCCAAAAATGGCTTCAAAATGGTTAGAGATGCACAAACTGCATAGAAAAGGACAAAAAAAGTCTTAAAAATGCTTAGAGATCTGCAACAATGGGTTAGAAACGGCCAAAAATGCCATTCAAAATTGCTTAGAGATGTGCAAACATGGGTTACAAATGCCAAAAATGGCTTTAAAGTGCTTTGGGATTTGCAAAAATTGGTTAGAAATGGCCAAAATGGCTTTAAAGTGCTTAGACATTAGCAAAAAAGGGTTAGAAATTGCCAAAAATGGCTTTGAAATGGGTAGAGATGTGCAAACTGGAAAGAAAAAGCCAAAAAAGGCTTTAAAGTGCTTAGGGATTTGCAAAAATGGGTTAGAAACGGCCAAAAATGCCATTCAAAATTGCTTAGAGATGTGCAAACAAGGGTTAGAAACGTCCAAAAATGCCATTCAAAATTGCTTAGAGATGTGCAAACATGGGTTAGAAATGCTAAAAATGGCTTGAAAGTGCTTAGAGATTTGCAAAAATGAGTTAGAAATGCTAAAAACGGCTTTAAAGTGCTTAGAGATTTGCAAAAAAGGGTTAGAAATGGCCAAAAATGGCTTCAAAATGGTTAGAGATGTGCAAACTGGATAGAAAAGGCCAAAAAAGGCATAAAAGTTCGTAGAGATCTGCAAAAATGGGATAGAAACAGCGAAAAATGCAATTCAGAATTGCTTAGGGATGAGCAAACATGAGTTAGAAATGGCCAAAAATGGCTTCAAAATTGTTAGAGATGTGCAGACGGGATAGAAAAGGCCAAAAAAGGCTTAAAAGTTCGTAGAGATCGGCAAAAATGGGTTCGAAATGGCCAAAAATGTCATTCAAAATTGCTTAGAGATGAGCAAGCATGGGTTAGAAATGGCCAAAAATGGTTTAAAAGTGCTTAGAGATGTGCAAAAATGGGTTCGAAATGCCAAACATGGCTTTAAAGTGCTTAGGGATTTGCAAAAATGGTTAGAAACGGCCAAAAATGCCATTCAAAATTGCTTAGAGATGTGCAAACATGGGTTAGAAATGGACAAAAAATGGTTTAAAAGTGCTTAGAGATGTGCAAAAATGGGTTAGGAATGGCCAAAATGGCTTAAAAGTGCATAGAGATGTGCAATAACGAGTTAGAAATGCTGAAAATGGCTTTAAAGTGCTTAGGGATTTGCAAAAATGGGTTAGAAATGGCCAAAAATGGCTTCAAAATGGTTAGAGATGTGCAAACTGGATAGAAAAGGCCAAAAAAGGCATAAAAGTTCGTAGAGATCTGCAAAAATGGGATAGAAACAGCGAAAAATGCAATTCAGAATTGCTTAGGGATGAGCAAACATGAGTTAGAAATGGCCAAAAATGGCTTCAAAATTGTTAGAGATGTGCAGACGGGATAGAAAAGGCCAAAAAAGGCTTAAAAGTTCGTAGAGATCGGCAAAAATGGGTTAGAAATGGCCAAAAATGTCATTCAAAATTGCTTAGAGATGAGCAAGCATGGGTTAGAAATGGCCAAAAATGGTTTAAAAGTGCTTAGAGATGTGCAAAAATGGGTTCGAAATGCCAAACATGGCTTTAAAGTGCTTAGAGATTTCCAAAAACGGGTTAGAAATGCCAAAAATGGCTTTAAAGTGCTTAGGGATTTGCAAAAATGGT